>NC_011912.2:1791442-2097475 GCF_000006355.2 Plasmodium knowlesi strain H | reverse complement strand
GGGAAGGAAAGAAGGAAAGGGAAGGAGAAGGAAAAGGGAAGGAAAGAAGGAAGGGGGAAGGAAAGAAGGAAAGGGAAGGAGAAGGAAAAGGGAAGGAAAGAAGGAAGGGGGGAAGGAAAGAAGGAAAGGGAATGAGAAGAAGAATGAAAGGGAATGAGAAGGAGAAGGAAAGGGAATGAGAAGAAGAAGGAAAGGGAATGAGAAGGAGAAGGAAAGGGAATGAGAAGGAGAAGGAAAGGGAAGGGGAAGGAGAAGGAAAGAAAGAGAAAGAATGAGAAGGAGAAGGAACAGGGGAAGGGGAAGGAGGTGGAAGGAGAAGGGGAAGGAAGGAAGGTTAGAGGGGAATGAAAGAGGAAGGAAAGGAAAAAGAAAGGGAAGGAATGTGCAGAAGGAATGAAAGGAGAAGGAATGTGGATAAGGAATGAAAGGAGAAGGGATGTGGTTAAGGAATGAGGAATAAGGAATGAGCAGGGAAGGAATGAGGAATAAGGAATGAGGAGAAGGGATGTGGATAAGGAATGAGGAGAAGGGATGTGGATAAGGAATGAGGAGAAGGGATGTGGATAAGGAATGAGGAGAAGGGATGTGGATAAGGAATGTGGAGAAGGGATGTGGTTAAGGAATGAGGAATAAGGAATGAGCAGGGAAGGAATGAGGAATAAGGAATGTGGATAAGGAATGAGGAGAAGGGATGTGGATAAGGAATGAGGAGAAGGGATGTGGATAAGGAATGAGGAGAAGGGATGTGGATAAGGAATGAGGAGAAGGGATGTGGATAAGGAATGTGGAGAAGGGATGTGGTTAAGGAATGAGGAGAAGGAATGAGGGGAAAGGATGTGGATAAGGAATGAAAGGAGAAGGAATGTTGGTAAGGAATGAGCAGGAAAGGAATGAGGAATAAGGAATGAGGAGAAGGGATGTGGATAAGGAATGTGGTCAAGGAATGTGGATGAGGAATGTGGATAAGGAGTGTGGATAAGGAATAGAGGAAAAAGTAAATAGGTCTTGAATATAAAAAAAAAAGGAAAGAAAAGAAAAAGAAAAAAAATTCAAATACCACGTTCATGGGGAAGGTTGTTGGGGTATTAGAATATGGTTGTTGTTAGGGTGTTAGAATATGGTTGTTGTTAGGGTGTTAGAATATGGTTGTTGTTAGGGTGTTAGAATATGGTTGTTGTTAGGGTGTTAGAATATGGTTGTTTTGGGGGTGTTAGAATATGGTTGTTTTGGGGGTGTTAGAATATGGTTGTTTTGGGGGTGTTAGAATATGGTTGTTTTGGGGGTGTTAGAATATGTTTGTTTTGGGGGTGTTAGAATATGGTTGTTTTGGGGGTGTCAGAATATGGTTGTTTTGGGGGTGTTAGAATACGGTTGTTTTGGGGGTGTTAGAATACGGTTGTTTTGGGGGTGTTAGAATATGGTTGTTTTGGGGGTGTTAGAATACGGTTGTTTTGGGGGTGTTAGAATATGGTTGTTTTGGGGGTGTTAGAATATGGTTGTTTTGGGGGTGTTAGAATATGGTTGTTTTGGGGGGTGTTAGAATATGGTTGTTTTGGGGGGTGTTAGAATATGGTTGTTTTGGGGGGTGTTAGAATATGGTTGTTTTGGGGGTGTCAGAATATGCTTGTTTTGGGGGTGTTAGAATATGGTTGTTTTGGGGGTGTTAGAATATGGTTGTTTTGGGGGTGTTAGAATATGGTTGTTTTGGGGGTGTTAGAATATGGTTGTTTTGGGGGTGTTAGAATATGGTTGTTTTGGGGGTGTTAGAATACGGTTGTTTTGGGGGTGTTAGAATATGGTTGTTGTTAGGGTGTTAGAATATGGTTGTTTTGGGGGTGTTAGAATATGGTTGTTGGGGTGTTAGAATAATGTTTTTGGGGTGTTAGATGTCAGATTCCGGGTTCATGAGTAAGGTTGTAGGGGTGTCAGAAATCGGATTCCGGATTTAGGAGGAAGGTGTCAGGGTGTTAGAATTCAGATTCCAGGTTTAGGACAAAGGTGTCAGGGTGTTAGGACTTAGATTCCGGGTTTAGGAAAGAGGTGTTAGGGTGTTAGGACTTAGATTCCGGGTTTAAGACAAAGGTGTCAGGGTGTTAGAAGTTAGATTCCGGGTTTAGGATGAAGGTGTCAGGGTGTTAGAAGTCAGATTCCGGGTTTAGGACAAATGTGTCAGGGTGTTAGGACCTAGATTCCGGGTTTAGAAATAAAGGTTGTATGGGTGTTAGGACTCTGATTCCTGGTTTAGGGGGAAGGTTTCAGGGTGTCAGAATTAGGATTCCGTGTTTAGGCGAAGGAATCGAGGTGCTAGAACTTAGATTCCACGTTTAGGAGGAAGGTGTCAGGGTGGAAGAATAACGTGGTATGGGTATTAGAGTAATGTTATAAGGGTATTGGAGGAAGGTGTCAGGGTGTTAGAATTCAGATTCCAGGTTTAGGACAAAGGTGTCAGGGTGTTAGAACTTAGATTCCCGGTTTAGGAAGAAGGTTTCAGGGTGTTAGAACTTAGATTCCGGTTTTAGGATGAAGGGGTCAGGGTGTTAGAACTTAGATTCCCGGTTTAGGACGAAGGTGTTAGTGTGTTAGAACTTAGATTCCCGTTTTAGGACAAAGGCGTAAGGGTGCTAGAACTGAGATTCCAGGTTTAGGAGGATGTTGTCAGGGTGTTAGAACGTAGATTCCGGGTTACAGGCATAAGGTTTTAGGGGTATTAGAAGTCAGATTCCGGGTTACAGGCATAAGGTTTTAGGGGTATTAGAAGTCAGATTCCGGGTTTAGGAGAAAGGTGTCAGGTTGTTAGGACTTAGATTCCGGGTTTAGGACAAAGGTGTCAGGGTGTTAGAACTTAGATTCCGGGTTTAGGACAAAGGTGTCAGGGTGTTAGAACTTAGATTCCGGGTTTAGGACAAAGGTGTCAGGGTGTTAGAATTTAGATTACCGGTTTAGGAGGAAGGTTGTTGGGGTGTAAGAACTTAGATTCCGGTATTAGGAGGAAGGTTGTTGGTGTGTTAGAACTTAGATTCCGGATTTAGGAGGAAGGGTGTAGGGGTGTTAGAAGTCAGATTCCGGGTTCAGGGGGAAGGTTGTAAGGTGGTTAGAACTTAGATTCCAGGTTTAGGAGGGAGGTGTCATGGGTGTTAGAACTTAGGTTCCGGGTTTAGGACAAAAGTGTCAGGGTGTTAGAACTTAGATTCCCGGTTTAGGAAGAAGGTTTCAGGGTGTTAGAACTTAGATTCCGGTTTTAGGATGAAGGGGTCAGGGTGTTAGAACTTAGATTCCCGGTTTAGGACGAAGGTGTTAGTGTGTTAGAACTTAGATTCCGGGTTTAGGAGGAAGTTGTGAGGGTGTCCGAAATCAGATTTCGGGTTTAGGAGGAAGGTTTTACGGGTCTTCCCACTTAGATTCCGGGTTTAGGAGGAAGTTGTCAGGGTGTAAGAACCTAGATTCTGGGTTTAGGAAGAAGGTTTTCGGGGTGTAAGAACTTAGGTTCCGGGTTTAGGAGGAAGGTTGTAGGGATATTAGAATAAGGTGGTAAGGATATTAGAATAAGGTGGTAAGGATATTAGAATAAGGTGGTAAGGATATTAGAACTTAGATTCCGGGTTTAAGACAGAGGTGTCAGGGTGTTAGGACTTAGATTCCTGGTTTAGGATGAAGATTGTTGGGGTGTCAGAATTCAGATTCCGGGTTTAGGAGGAAGTTGTCAGGGTGTAAGAACTTAGATTCCGGGTTTAGGGGGAAGGTCTCAGTGTGTTAGGACTTAGATTCCGGATTTAGGAGGGAAGTCTCAGGGTGTAAGAATTTAGATTCCGTGTTTAGGACAAAGGTGTCAGGGTGTTAGGACTTAGATTCCTGGTTTAGGATGAAGATTGTTGGGGTGTCAGAATTCAGATTCCGGGTTTAGGAATAAGGTTTTAGGGGTGTAGAAGTAACGTTTTAGGGGTATAGGAGTAACGTTTTAGGGTATTGGAATAAGGTTGTAGGTGCCTTAGAATAAAGGTTGTAGGGTTTAGGAGTATGGTTTCAGGGTATAGGAATAAGGTTTCAGGGGTATAGGAATAAGGTTTCAGGGGTATAGGAATGAGGTTTTAGGGTATAGGAATAAGGTTTCAGGGTTTAGGAGTAAGGTTCCGGGTTTAGCTTTAGTTGAGGAAGCGGGGGAAGGGAAAGGAAGAACTCCTCGCAGGCAGAAACCTTATACTACAGGTCGGCCTGATGGTAGTAGACGGATGGTATGAACCGGATGGTATGAACCGGATGGTATGAACCGGATGGTATGAACTGGATACTGTGTTCCGGACGGTATGAACCGGATGGTATGAACCGGACGGTATGAACCGGATGGTATGAACCGGACGGTATGAACCGGACGGTATGAACCGGATGGTGGAGACTGGATGGTATGAACCGGATGGTGGAGACTGGATGGTAGTAATCGGATGGTAGTAACTGGATGGTGTGAAGTGGATGGTGGGAGCAGGATGGTCGGAAGTGGATGGTGGGAAGTGGATGGCAGGGAACAGGACGGTAGGAACTGGATGGTATGAACTGCATGGTATGAACTGGATGGTATGAACCGGATGGTGGAAACTGGATGGTGGGAACTGGATGGTGGGAACTGGATGGTGAAAACTGGATGGTGGGAAGTGGATGGTAAGAACGGGATAGTATGAACGGGATGGTAGTAACCGGATGGTAGTAACCGGATGGTATGAACCGGATGGTATGAACCAGATAGTATGAACCGGATGGTATGAACCGGATGGTATGAACCGGAATAGTATGGACCGGATGGTATGAACCGGATGCTATGGACCGGATGGTATGAACCGGATACTACACACTAACCTGATGGTATGAAACGGATGGTATGAACCTCATGGTAATAACCGGATGGTGGGAAGTGGATGTTGGAGACTGGATGGTGGAGACTGGATGGTGGAGACTGGATGGCACGAACTGGATGGTAGGAACCGGATGGTAGGAAGTGGACGGTGGTAACTGGATGGTAGGAACTGGATGGTGGAGACTGGATGGTGGGAACTGGATACTACACCAACCTGATGGCATATAGATCGCAAATTTAGAACAAACTGGACGAAAAAAAATGGAAAAAATTTTTCATCGATTGTGAATGACATACATTTATTTAATCTACATAAATACATACAACATACAACATACAACATACAACATACAACATACAACATACAACATACAACATACAACATACAACATACAACATACAACATACAACATACAACATACAACATACATATACATACACATGGCACTTTACATGTCGTATTAATCTTCTTTTCTTTTCTTCTTTCCGCAGCTGAAGCATGCATGAAGCAAGACGGTAAGACACTTTGCCAGCGCTTGGAATGTGCAGAACAATATTGGAAATTGAATAACAACGGGCAGAACACTCAGGTAGGTGGCAACACCGTAAGGGTGGCAAAAAGGGTGTACATGTATACATACATATGTATATATGTATATGTATATATGTATATATATGTATATGTAGACAGGCATATATATATATATATATATATATATATATATATTCTTTTTTCCTACTTGCAGAAGGACTTCTGGAAGGAGAGTGGCGGCGAAGTCGCCACATTATGGAATGAATTGTCAGATGCCATGATAGTAAGAACCAAAAGCACAGAATGCAATACAGTGGATGGTAGTAGAATTCCCACCGAACCTGAAAAGAAGGCATGCCAACATCTTACAACAGGTTTCACCAAACTGAAGAAACTTACATCGACTGCATCGATGGATACTTCGAAGTACCCAATCCTGTCTCAACACCCATCGTTGGGACAAACAGTGGGTTGTTTTCTTCTTAAGGAATATGCAAGACGAATGGAAGAAAAATCGACTTGTCCTATCGATTCCGGTTTAAAGAAAGCTTTCGACACTGCTGGTAATGGTCTTCTTGGTAATTGCAATTGGGGTGAAAATTTGGACAATTGCAATGTGACCACTGGCACAACCTCTGTCACTGTAAAGAACAAAGTGGATCCAATACTCGGGGACGATGATCTAAGCATAGAAGCCGTCACTACACACATGAATGAAATGATGACTTTATGTGACCAACTCAAATGCGCCGCACCTAATTGGTTCAAAGAGCACAAGAAAGTTAACGGTAATAGTGCAACGACGAAGACTTGGGTAAGTACTACTGCGACGAATACAACACCTAAGGGATAGAAAAGGAAAAAGAAAAAAAAAAAAAAAAAAAAATTTAGATTCCGGTTATTAGAATAAAGGTTGTAGGGGTGTTAGAATAAGGTTGTAGGGGTGCTGGAATATGTTGCTAACGGTATTAGAAGAGGGTGTTAGGGTTGTTAGAATAAGGTTGTAGGGGTATAGGAATGAGGATTTAGGGTATTGGAATAAGATTTCAGGGTATTGGAATAAGGTTTTAGGGTATAGGAATGAGGTTTTAGGGGTTTAGGATTAAGGTTCCGGGGTTAGCTTCAGTTACTTCAGGGGGGGAAGGGAAAAACTCCTCGAAGACCGGGACCTGTTACTACGCCAGCCGGATGGCACAACAACCGGATACTACGCACCAACCGGATACTACAACAACCGGATACTACACCAACCGGATACTACACCGAACGGATACTACACCAACCGGATACTACACCGAACGGATACTACACCAACCGGATACTATACACTAACCGGATACTATACACTAACCGGATACCACACCCACCGGATACTAAACAATTTATCAACTACATATATATAACCTTCTCTTTTTTTTTATAGTGTGACTTTTGGAAGGAGGGCGTCGGAGCCGCGCTCCAGAAGATGTTTTCTGATATCCAAACGAATGGAAATAACAACACTAATACCACAATCTGCCAAATGTTTGGTGATGGTAACACTGATAGTGTTGAAAGAAAAGCATGTAATCATATCATAGCAGGTTTAGAACACATTAAAGGCATTACAGGGGACACTAATGGTGCTGTCCAATCACATAATGCGCAGGCACATGATAAGTTTTTTAAGCAATCTATGATGTGCGCAGCACTCAATCTTTACGCAACTAAAATAAGAGAGGCGTCCAAGGGGAAATGTCCCATTGATGAATCTAAAATAAAAGAAATGTTTGCAGATTGGCATAAAATTAATAAATTTTCGCCTTCGTCTTCTTGTTCGAATGAAATTTATGGTTGTTTTAAATGTCAACGGAATGATAAAATTTTGGAGGGTTGCAATCTAAGTGTTTCCAACACTTTGATTAATACATCACAATCAAGTGGAACTTGCCCTTCTGAAGACAACACCAACAGAGAAAATGTCCCAACTGAATTAAACAAATTCCTCAACTACGACGACCCATCCAAATCCATCTCCCAAGTTAAGGAAACATTATCCACCATAAATGACATGTCCAACTCTTTCTGTACTCAACTCCAATGTGCAGCAAAACAATACGTAAATAAGAAAAAAGGGCAAAGCACCGATGTTTCTTGGGTAAGCGAATCCATATCAATAATATCGACAACCAATATACATATATAGTCGTATAAATGTACACATATATAGTCGTACAAATGTCCATATGTAAATATACATATATAGTCCTATATATATATAAGTATGTATATATATATATATTTATATATGTATATGTATATACATATAGGTATATATACATGTATATATATATATTCACATATACTTACGTATATGTATATGTATTTATTTATATATATACGTATATATGTATGTATATATATGTATATATATGTATATATATGTATATATGTATATATGCATATATATATAATGAAAATTGGATGAAAAGGAAGAAAGTGAAATAAAAAATAAAAATAGAGAAAAGAAATTCAGATTCCTGGTTTAGAAATGAAGGTTGTTGGGGTGTTGGAATGATGTTGTTTGGGGTGTTGGAATGATGTTGTTTGGAGTGTTGGAATGATGTTGTTGGGGTGTGGGAATGATGTTGTTGTGGTGTTGGAATGATGTTGTTGGGGGTGTTGGAATGATGTTGTTTGGGGTGTGGGAATGATGTTGTTGGGGTGTGGGAATGATGTTGTTGTGGTGTTGGAATGATGTTGTTATGTTGTTGGAATGATGTTGTTGTGGTGTTGGAATGATGTTGTTTGTGGTTTTGGAATGATGTTGTTGGAGTGTTGGAATGATGTTGTTGGGGTGTGGGAATGATGTTGTTGGGGTGTGGGAATGATGTTGTTGGGGTGTTGGAATGATGTTGTTGGGGTGTTGGAATGATGTTCTTGGGGGTGTGGGAATGATGTTGTTGGGGATGTTGGAATGATGTTGTTGTGGTGTTGGAATGATGTTGTTGTGGTGTTGGAATGATGTTGTTGGGGGTGTTGGAATGATGTTGTTGGGGTGTGGGAATGATGTTGTTGTGGTGTTGGAATGATGTTGTTATGTTGTTGGAATGATGTTGTTGTGGTGTTGGAATGATGTTGTTGTGGTGTTGGAATGATGTTGTTTGTGGTTTTGGAATGATGTTGTTGGAGTGTTGGAATGATGTTGTTGGGGTGTGGGAATGATGTTGTTGTGGTGTTGGAATGATGTTGTTGGGGGTGTTGGAATGATGTTGTTGGGGTGTTGGAATGATGGTTGCTGGGATGTTGGAATGATGTTGTTGGGGGTGTTAGAATAAGGTGGTAAAGGTGTTAGTATAAGGTGGTAGGGTTATTGGAATAAGGTGTTAAGGGTGTTAGAATAAGGTGGTAAGGGTGTTAGAATAAGGTTGTAAGGGTATTATAATAAAGTTGTAAGGGTATAAGAGTAAGGTTGTAAGGGTGCTGGAATAAGGTTCCACGGTTTAGGACTTAGGTTTCAGGGTTTAGGAGTAAGGTTCCGGGGTTAGCTTTAGCTACTTTAGGGGGGGAGAGGAAAGACTCCTCGAATCCAAGGACCAAACCCATTCCATCCCCCAAGTGAAGGAAACCTTATCCACCATAAATGACATGACCACCTCTTTCTGTACTCAACTCCAATGCGCAACAAAAAAATACGCAAAAAGCAAAAATGGAGGAACACCACTATCTTCGGTAAGGGTGGACAACAACATCATATATACATATATACATATGTACATATATACATATGCATATACGTATATACATATGCATGTATATGTACGATGTATGTATACATATGTACATATATACCTATATGTATATATGCATATGCATACATATATATATATATATATATATATATATATATATATATATATATATATATTACTTGTAGGAGGAAGTATGGAATAAAGTCAAAGAGGAAGTCTCCTCACTTGGCAACGCCATGTCTGACCATCAGAACAGCAGTTTAGGCAATCATTGCAGTACCCTGAACACCAATAACAAAGAATTATGCCTCCTCTTTGGGGCAGGACTGAAGCATCTGTACAATCATACAAATGGTAACGGGGACGATGCTATGAAGTTGTTTAAACGAACCATGGCTTGTGCAGCATTGAATGTTTATGCCGATCAAATAATTAAGGAGTCGCAAGAGAAAAAATGTCCCATTGCTGAGGAAGAAATAAATAAAATGTTCGATAAATGGAATCAACAGTTTAAATCTTCATGTCGGGGGGGTGCTGGCGGTGCTAATACTAATGATTGTTTTGAATGTAAGAGGGAATCCACCCTGAGGTGCACAATAGACAGCGACGAAGTAAAGAGTAAATTAGACCCTATGCTCAACAAGGACACAACAGGACTGAAGAAATATTTGGGCAATATATGTAAGTAAATCATCACCATTCCATAAACGAATATACATTCCTCTACCATAGCCACCATCAAACCACTCTACTATCATCACCAATTCCACCTTCCCTCCCTTCCTTTTCTTTTTATTCCTTTTTATTTTTTTCCTTCCCTTTTTTTTCCATCTGTGTTTTTCCATTTTTTCCCTTTTTTTCTTCGACATCTTTGCATACAGGTGGTGGTCAATGCAAAAACATGGATAGTTTATGTGGTCGTGCACAGTGTGCAATGAAGCAGTGGTTCCCAGACAGGGGGAAAAACCAAACGGTGGATATAGAGAAGGTGTGGATGCATATATAATTGTCCACTCTATCAAGTGATAGATTAGTGTATGAAGTGTATGCGTATGCACTATTGTATATATGTTTTCATGGGATGAATAAATATACACATACATATATATACATATGTATACATATATACATATACATATATAAATATGTATGTACATATACGTACGTATATACATGTATACATATACATGTGTATGTATACATGTATATGTATATATATATATATATATATTACTTCAACTGTAGACTGAAATGTGGACCGAAGTCAAGAATGAAGTCACATCATTCGACAAAGCCCTGCCTGACAATGGGGCCACGGACACCGAACCAGGAAACTTGTGCGCTGCCGTTACATGCCCCAATGTTGGTGAAGCGGATTGTGTGAGCAAAACAACATGCAAACTTATTGTTAAAGCATTGAAGAATATACATGAAATGAAAGGGGAGGACACAGTTTCTGGACCACGCAAAGTGAATGATCGAATATTTAAATCAACTATGCGTTGTGTAGCACTCAATGCATTTATACACAAATTGAAGCAACAGGCGTACAGGGGTGGTTATGCTTGTGCTGTAGAGAAAGGAATAAAGGAGGCCTTCAAGAAGGGGGAGGAGAAACGTAAGGACTGGTGTGGGGAAAATAGTAATGGGGTTGGTAATGGGGATGGTTCATGTGAGAAGTGTGAGGAAAGATTGTGTTTTGGTACTAAAATTGGGAAGGATGATGATCTATGGTCCACAGTAATGAATAAGTTAAACACTGACTCCAGCACTGACACCAACATACAACCAACATTGAAAAAAATAAAAGAAAAGGTTACCTTATGTGATCGCGTGAATTGTATAGCGAAGTGGTACCATAAAAAAAAGGGACAGGGGAAGGGGGAGGTAAGTGGCCATATATATAATTGTCCACTTTATAAGACGACAGAATTGTGCACAGTGTACATGTGCACTATATATATTCTCATAAGATGGATGAATATATAATACATATATACACATATGTTACATACATACATATATACATATATGTATATATGTATACATATATGTATATGTATGTATATATGTACACATATATATACATATATATACATATATACATATATATATACATATATATATACATATGTACATATATATACATATATATATGTATGTACTTACATATACCTACATATGCATTTATGCATATGCATATTTATATATATATATATATATATATATATATATATATATTATGACCACCACCACCTTATACAGGACACTTTTTGGACAAAGGATGTCAAGGAGCTGTGGACAGAACTGTCCACAGCAATGACAGCGACAAAAGGCGAAGACACTAATGGAGGTAAATGTAATACAATGGGAGATGATAATAGGGAAGGAACTCATTCTGAGAAGACGGCATGCAATTATTTGCATGCCGGTTTCAAACAACTATACGAACCGGATACTTCGTTGTCAACAGGAAACGATGGTATCCTATCTAAGAAATACCCATCGTTTAGACAAACGATGGGTTGTTTTTTACTTCACGCTTATGCAAAGAAGATGAAAAGCGACGCCAAGTGTTTAGTGGAATCAGGAATAAAGAAGGCATTTAAGCTTAGTGATAGTCTAAGTAAAAGTGCTAATTGCAAAGGCGGTGCCAGTGGCAAGGGACCCTGTGTCCCTTGCCAATGGGAAGAGACCGACTATGAGAATTGCTCAATTACCACAAATGGCAAAACTGAGATTGCAGAAACCAAAGTTCAAGACATGGTCAAGAACAGCACTTTAACTACCACCATGAACGACATAAACAAAACAGAATCTTTATGTGACAAGCTCAAATGTGCTGCACCCAGATGGTTCAAAAACAAAAAAGGGACTAATGGTAGCCTTACACAGACTTGGGTAAGTACTACTACCAATAACCAACCTACCACAACACTGAAGGATAGAATAAAAAAAAAATAAGAAAAAAAAAAAATATTCAGATTTCGGGTTTAGGAGTAAGGTTACGGGGTGTTAGAATAAAGTTTTGGGGGTATAGGAGTCAGATTCCGGATTCAGGAGGGAGGTGTCAGGGTGTTAGAACTTAGATTCCGGGTTTAGGACAAAAGTGTCAGGGTGTTAGAACTTAGATTCCGCGCTTAGGAGGAAGGGGTCAGGGTGTTAGAACTTAGATTCCGGGTTTAGGGGGAAGGTTTCATGGTATAGGAGTAAGGTTTTAGGGTATAGGAGTAAAGGTTTTAGGGTATAGGAATAAGGTTTTAGGGTATGGGAATAAGGTTTGAGGGTTTAGGAGTAAGGTTCTGGGGTTAGCTTTAGTTACTTTAGGGGGGGAGAGGAAAAACTCCTCGCAGACAGTGACCGGATACTACACAACCAATTACATATATATATAACCTTCTCTTTTTCTTTTCACAGTGTCAATTTTGGGATGGCGCTGTTAAAGACGCACTTCAGAATATGTTCAACGATATCGCTGAAAAGGGAAAGAACAACAAGAATGCTGCATGCCAAGGCTTTGGTGATGGTAATGAACATAGTGTTGAAAGAAAAGCGTGTAATCATATCACAGCAGGACTACAACACCTTAAGGACATTAAGCCTAATGATCCAGAAAACCAACTGTTCGAAAGAACAGTTGGTTGTATTGCTCTTAACATGTACGCAACTAAAATAAAAGAAATGTCTCAAGATAAATGTCCTATTGATGAGGAAAGAATAAAACAAATGTTTAATGTTTGGAATAAAAATAAAAATTCTTCGTGTTTGACCCCTGGTAGTAAAAATAATTGTTTTGTTTGCACAAGGCAAAAGGAAAATTTTAATGATTGCAAACTAAGTGTTGCCAGCTCTTTGATTAATACAACAGCACAATCTGGTTCAACTGCATCTTGCACTGATAACGACAGCAGCACCAATAAGAATGTCTCCAAAAAAATGGACGACTTGCTCAAACAGGAATCTAAAATGGAAGGAACATTAAAGGAAATAAATGAAATGGACACTTTCTGTAGTCGTTTACAATGTGCAGCAAAACAATACTACATAAAAAAGAACCCTAATGGACAAAGCAGCGAAGTGACTTGGGTAAGCGAACCCATATCAATGACAACAACAACATTATATATACATATAAACATATATATGTATATATATGTATATGTATAATTATGTATATATGTACATATGTATATATGTATATATATGTATATATATGTATATGTATATATGTATATATGTGTATGTATATATGTACATATGTATATATGTATATATATGTATATATATGTATATGTATATATGTATATGTATGTATATATGTATATATGTGTATGTATATGTATATATATGTATATATGTATATGTATATTCATGTATATGTATACACATATGTATATACATATGTGTATACATATATATATATTTTTTTTTTTTTTCTTACTTTCTTTTGTTTTATGTTTAGAATGCCTTGAAAGAAGATATCGGAAGGGAATTAACAGCACTTTTAATTAATATGAACGACCCTAAAAAGCAGTTGGCTGCTGCCCAATACTGCAATGACGCCAACGTCGCATGGAATACTAAGGGCCATACAGAAAGGCGAACAAATAAAGCAGCTTGTTTACTTTTTGCTGCAGGATTAAAGCACATTTATAACCAGCAGAAGGGCCATGTTAATGGCCCATCGTTTGGACAAACGATGGGTTGTTTATTTCTTAAAGAATATGCAAAACAATTAAAAGTAATGGCAAAAGTGAAGAAACAAGGACATAGTTGGGTACATCCTCTTTGTAGCATAGATGAGGGAATAAAGCATGCTTTTAGCAGAAGTGAAGAAATTATGAATGCAACATCTTCATGCAAAACTAGTGGTACTAATGATTGTTTTGTGTGCAAAGAGAACGACGTTTATGATAATTGCAAAATTGGCCAAGACAAAGTAGGGAGTAAATCTAATGAATTGTTCACAGAAGATTCCACGAAACAAACCCAAATGGAAAAAACATTAGAGAATACAGTCTGTCCCATCCTTCTTACGGATATCCTTACCCCTTTTGTTCCTTTGGCTCCTGTCTCTATTGGTCTTTCTGCTATGGCTTATTACCTTTGGAAGGTAAGATAAAAAAAAAAGAAAATAAAAAAAAAAAAAATTTTAATGGACAAATTTAATGGGAAAAAAAAATTTTCAATGGTTAAAAGGAAAAAAAAAAAAATTTTCATGGTTAAAAGGAAAAAAAAAAAATTTTTTATGGTTAAAAAAAATTAAATGAAGTGAAATAAAATAAATGTGTAAAAAAAATATTTCACAATCTTCTTAACAAAAATATCCTCTCATAATTTTTTTTTTTTTTTTTTTTTTATTCTTTGCAGTATTTTGGTCCTCTTGGTAAAGGAGGAGCACGTCTCAGAAGATCTCCTACTGAAATTCCTGGTTCATCAGTACAAGAACAGCTCCACGATCATGTGCAGCAAGATAGTTCACATGAATATCGATTAGTGAAAGAACGCAAACCTCGTTCTGCTCCAACAAGAACAAAGCGTTCTGGTCGCGCGAATCGCCGCACGATTATTGAAATTCATTTTGAAGTGTTGGATGAATGTCAAAAAGGGGACACACAATTGAACCAAAAGGATTTTCTGGAACTTTTGGTCCAAGAATTCATGGGATCGGAATTTATGGAAGAAGAACAGGTTCCTAAGGAAGGAGTTCTTATGGAAGGTGTTCCTTTGGAACTTGTTCCAATGGAACGTGTTCCAAGTTTAGGTTCCGGGTTTATGGTTTAGGTTTAGGGGGTTAGTGTTCACGGTTAAGGGTTTATGGTCTCAGGTTCACGGTTCAGGTTTTAGGTTTTAGGGTTGACGGTTTAGATTTTATGGTTTCAGCGTTTAGGATTCAGGGTTTAGAGTTTACAGTTTAGGGTTTATTGTTTAAGATGAAGGATATTGGTTTCATACCCCTTTTTGTCCTTTTTATTTTTTTTTTTTTTCCTTTTTATATTTTCTTGAAAGAAAAAAAAGAAAAAAATATATATTCATTCTTCCAAATTTTATTCTTATTTTGTTTGCAAAAAATTTTTCTTTTTTTTTTTCTTTGGTGAAAGAACACCTTTTGTTCATAGAAAAGAAAAAAAAAAAAAAAAACATTCCTCTTTTTTTTTTAAGAACAAACATTCTTTTTTTTCTTTCCGCTTGCGAAAAATTTTTTTTTTTTTCTTTTTTCTTATTACGCTTGCGAAAAATATTTTTTTTCTTTTTTTTTTTTTGTTGGCACTCTTGTGTAAAGTTGCTTCCAATAGGTGTTATATATTGTTCTCGTAAAAAAATTGTATGGAACATCCGCGCGCTAACACTATATTACGATTTCCGCGCAAAAAAAATGTGGAAGAACGCTAAAACATTCATATAATTAGAACTTTAAAAAAAATAAAATAAAATAAAATAAAAAAAGAAAAAAAAAAACCAAATAATGAGAAAAAAAAAAAAATTGTATATTGTATTCATAATATTTTTCGTGTAAAAAAAAAAAATATAATGGTTCCAAATAATCATAAAAACCATGTCTATACCATAATCATTATAAGATGTTCCTAAAACAATTACACAAGTGTGATGATATTCATGCTAAAAAATTATATACACACACAAAAAAAAAAAAAAAAAAAATTCATGATATAATTTTTTACAATGCGAGATTTTTTATTTCGCATTACATAAGGGTTGAATTTTTTCTTTCCGCACCTTCTTAACGTTACACATATGGGATGAATAAATTTTGTTGGGGTATACCCTAAACCGTAAACCCTAAACCGTGAACCCTCAACCATGAACCCTAAACCCTAAAACCTAAACTCTGAACTGTGAACCCTGAACAGTGAACCCTAAACACTGAACTTTAAACCAGTAACCAGGAACCTAAAATTGGAACACTTTCCATAAGAACTTCTTCCTTAAGAACCTGTTCTTCTTCCCTTAATTCGGATCCCATGAACTCACGAACCAAAAGTTCTAGAAAATCCTTCTGAGCCAATTGTGAGTCCCCTTTTTGACATTCGTCTAACACTTCAAAATGAATTTCAATAATCGTTCGACGATTCACGCGACCAGAACGTTTTTCTCTCGTTGGAACAGAACGAGGTTTTCGTTCCTTCACCAATCGATATTCATGTGAACTATCTTTCTGCACATGATCGAGGAGCTGTTCCTGTACCGATGGACCAGGAATTCTTGAAGGAGCTCTTCTGAAACGTCTTATTTTACCCAGTTGCCCAAAATACTACAAAAAGAAAAAAAAAAAAGGGGGAGAATCTTTTTGCTAAGAAGATTATAGAGTGCTATATTTTTTCTTGTTTCCTTTTTTTTTTTTTTTTTTTTTTTTTCTCTTTTTTTTTCTTTTCTTTTTTTTCTTGTTTTTTATTTTATCTTTAAAAAAAAAAAGAAATAAACCTTCCAACCTAAAACCTAAACCATACACCCTCAAGTGTACACCAAAAAAATGCGAAATCTTACACATATACACCGTAAAATATTATAAATCCCGCAACCGAAAAATACGAAATCTTACACATATACACCGTAAAATATTATAAATCTCGCAACCTAAAAATGCGAAATATTACACATATACACCTCTAAAATATTAAATCGCGCAACCTAAATGCGAAATCTTACACATATACACCGTAAAATATTATAAATCCCGCAACCTAAATACGAAATCTTAGAAATGTACACCGTAAAATATTAAATCCCGCAACCTAGAAATGCGAAATCCTACACATATACACCTGTAAAAAATTAAATCCCGCAAAACTAAATGCGAAATCTTACACATCACCCCCTAAAAATGCGAAATCCGAATACTGCGCGCGGAGTACTTAATTCACCTTTTCTTTTCGTTTTTTTTTATATTACCTTCCAAAGGAAATAAGTTATGGTCATAATTCCAAGGACAGGAGGAACTAGAGGAAGATAAGGATGAATCGAGTCAAAAGGAAAAGAAGATAGGGAAGGAAAGGGAAGGTTCCCTTTCTTCCCATTCGCTCCTGGAAGGGATGGTGTTTGTATCGATGATGTTGTCGTTGTTGTTGTTGTGGTTATCGTGTCGACGTCGTCATCCTCATCATCTTCGTCATCGTCTTCGCTTTCTTCGCTGTCGACATCGACGGCGGGGACGCCGGTGACGGCGTTACCGTTATTACAACCATTGTCATAATTCATAGGGCAAGTTCCACTTCCTCCCCCTGAGGGTTTAATCTTTTCTAATTGTTCCGGCTTACCTCTATCACTATCCTTAATTATTTTAATTACTTTACACTTTAAGTCATTTCCCCCCTTTGGACTTTTAACCAAAGATTTTGATATACACCTACCAAAAGCCCCTCTATTCTTTTCCTTTTCCTCTGGACTTCCATCCCCTCCCACATTCCATGTCTTAACTTGCGATTCCATTGCATTTAAAACCGTCTTAACATCATCCTCCGATATACAATAATGATACATTAAATATTTCATACATATTCGTAACATATAACAACGATTCTTACGATCTAATCCACTCCAAACCTCGGAAGAGCCTTGACCCTTTCGTCGACTATTCCCGTAAGTACCTCTAACAGCAGAAGTTATATAATCACATAAAACATTTTGATGTGTTTTATAGGCGGTATTGGAAGTTATTCCTTCTACTGCCTTTGTACATTTTGAACGGAGTTCCTGAAAGTTCTGTAGGTCTGTAGTGAATGCAGTGGAAAGTTTAGTTAATCCTCTTGTTAATCTATCTGCAGAAAGAAAAAAAAAAGAAAAATATGAATTGAAAATAATGAAATCAAAAACAATTTTTTTCTTTTAGAATGTCCTAAAATATAATATAACATATATATGTAGCATACTTTCTTCGTCGACGTGGTTCTTCGCCTTCGCCGTCGACGGCGCCATTTTACGCATTCATTGACTAGACAACTGAAATATGATTTCGTTCCTTTTTATGAAAAAATATATATCAGGAAAGTAGGGTGTCATATATTACATTTCCTTCCCCTCGTCCATTTTCTCGCCCGTCCCCTTTCCCCGTGGAATCGTTTACCTATTCCTCTACGTCGGACGGTGCTCCTCTGTATAAAAGGAGATCGTTAATATTCTGGAGAAAGGGGAAGGGGGGTGGCATGGCGTCTAAAAGAAGGAAGAGGAGGTACATTCTTTTACAGAATACTACCCTTCCTTGAAACAAAAATATCCCCATCTGAAATGTAGAATTAGGTTATCTGTAGTTTTTTTTGTATTTTCTTTCATTCTTCTCTTCATCTTTCCTTCCTTCAAAGCTCTTCTTTATTTTTCTTTCTTTCCTTCTCTTTCCTTGTCTTTATTTTTTTTTTTCCTTTTCCTTTCCTTCGTTCCTCTTTCTATTCCTTTTCTTTTCTCTTCTTTCCTTCTTCTCCTTTGTTAGAAAGAAGAGTAATAACCATTCTTCTTACTTTTTTTCCTCTTTAAACCTTCTTCTGTTTTTTTCTCCCATTAAAAATCTTTTTTTTTTTTCCCCTTAAATTTTTTTTCTATATTTCCCTTAAAATTTTTTCTTTCTTTCCTTTATACCTTCCATATATATATATTTTTTTCCCCCCTTTTCCTTCTATTATCCTCTCTCCTTCTCCTTTAAATACTCTTATTTTTTTCCCCCCCTCCTTCTAATCTACCTCTGTTACTCCTTAGAAACATCCTTCCTTTTTTCCTTTAAACCTTTATATTCATATTTCCCCCATTTTTCTTCTTTTTCTTTTTTTCTTCATATAGATATATATTTTTTAAAAAAAAAAAAAATTAACTTCTTTAAACTTTTTATTTAAATTTTTCTTAAAGAAATAAAAAGAAGAAAAAAGAAAAAGCTTACGACATCCTTCAAACTCCCTTCCTTCACTTCATTCGCTTTCTTTCCTTTCTTTTTTTTGCTTTTTTCCTTTCCTTCTTCATTTCTTTCTTTCCCTTCTCTTTTATTCCTTTCCTTCTCTTTCCTTTCTTTTCTTTCCTTTCTTTTCTTTCCTTCCCTTTCCCCCTTTCATTTTATTCCTTTTCTTTCTATTCCTTCCCTTCCCCTTTCTTTTTATTCCTTTTTTTCCTTCGCCTTTTCATTCCTTCGTCTCCTTTACACTCCATTTATTTTCTTATCTTCCTTTTCTTCCTTCTTTTCCTTTTCTTTCTTCTTCTTCCTTTTTTTCTTCTATCCTTTTCTTCTTTCATATAATATATTTTTTTTTTTCATAGATAACATAGATGTATATTTTCGGGTTCAGGGTTTAGGCGTTCTATGGTTAAGGGTTTAGGAATTTCATGCTTCAGGGGATTAGGGTTTAGGGTTAAGGGTTCAGGGTTTAGGGTTTAGGGTTTAGGGTTTTAGGGTTTAGGGTTTTGGGTTTAGGGTTTTATGGTTTTGGGGGTTCCGGGTTTAGGGTTTAGGGTTCAGGGTTCAGCGTTCAGGGTTTAGGGTTCAGGGTTTAGGGTTTAGGGTTCAGGGTTTAGGGTTTAGGGTTCAGGGTTTTGGGTTCAGGGTTTAGCGTTTAGATTTAGGGTTCAGGTTTAGGGTTCAGGGTTTAGGGTTCAGGGTTGAGGGTTCAGGGTTTAGGGTTCAGGGTTTAGGGTTCAGGGTTTAGGGTTCAGGGTTTAGGGTTCAGGGTTTAGGGTTCAGGGTTTAGGGTTCAGGGTTTAGGGTTTTAGGGTTTATGATTTATGATTTAGGGTTTATGGTTCAGTGTTTAGGGTTTAGGGTTCAGGGTTTAGGGTTTAGGGTTCAGGGTTTAGTGTTTAGGGTTTAGGGTTCAGGGTTTAGGGTTTAGGGTTTAGGGTTTAGGGTTTAGGGTTCAGGGTTTAGGGTTTAGGGTTCAGGGTTTAGGGTTTAGTCTTTAGGGTTTAGGGTTTAGGGTTCAGGGTTTAGGGTTCAGGGTTTAGTTTTTAGGTTTCAGCGTTCAGGGTTTAGGTTTCAGGGCTTAAGTTTTAGGGTTTAGGGTTAAGCATTTAGTGTTTAGGTTTCACGGTTTAGGGTTAAGCATTCAGTGTTTAGGTTTCAGGGTTCAGGGTTTAGGGGTTCAGGGTTTAGGGGTTTAGGGTTTAGGGTTCAGGGTTTAGGGTTTAGGGTTCAGGGTTCCGGCTTCAGGGTTTAAGGTTCAGGTTTTAGGGTTCATGGGTTTAGGGTTCATGGGTTTAGGGTTTAGGGTTCAGGGTTTAGGGTTTAGGGTTCAGGGTTTAGGGCTCAGGGTTTAGGGTTCATGGGTTTAGGGTTCAGGGTTTAGGGTTCAGGGTTTAGGGTTTTAGGGTTTAGGGTTTAGGGTTTAGGGTTTAGGGTTTAGGGTTTTAGGGTTTAGGGTTCAGGGTTTAGGGTTCAGGGTTTAGGGTTTAGGGTTTAGGGTTTAGGGTTTAGGGTTTAGGGTTTAGGGTTTAGGGTTTAGGGTTCAGGGTTTAGGGTTCAGGGTTTAGGGTTTAGGGTTTAGGGTTTAGGGTTTAGGGTTTAGGGTTTAGGGTGTAGGGTTTCCAGGTTTTAGTTTTCAGGGTTTAGAGTTCAGGGTTCAGGGTATAGGGTTCAGGGTTTAGTGTATAGGAGTAAGATTCCGGGTTATGGGTTTAGGTTTCAGTGTATAGGAGTAAGATTCTGGGTTCAGGGTTTAGGGTTGCGGGTTCATGAGTAAAGGTTTTAGGGGTGTTAAAAGTTAGATTCCAGGTTATAGACATAAGGTTTCAGGGCATTAGACAGTAGGGTTCTGAGGTCAGGGTTTAGGGTTTGGTGTATAGTAGTAAGATTCCAGGTTATAGACATATGTTTTCAGGGCATAGAGAGTAGTTTCCCGGGGTTAGGGTTTAGTTTGCTTTGAAGGGGGGAAGGAGATGGAAAGGAAAAGGAAAAGGAAAAGGAAAGGGGGGATGGGGGGGGGAAGGTTCTCCTTCCCCCCCTTTTTTCCTTAGACTATTCCTTACATATTCATATTTTGATTCATTATATATATATATATGTATATATACGTTGTTATTTTTTTTTTTTTTAGGTGAGTGCATTAAGCACATTGAACGATGATGATGCGTCAGATGCATCAAATAGTACATTATCCTCCTCTTCAGAAGAAAATATACACAAGACAAATGTTCGTGCAAAGACATTAGGAAGTGATGGAACAAATGTTTCAAGTGTGAGGTATGGGGATTATCGTCCTCCCCAAGGAGGAGGGGAACCCTCTGTAAGGAGGGGAGGTACCTCCCCCTCCCTCCTTAAAAGGGGAGGGGGGGGAACTTTCCCTCCCTTTGGGGGACAATACCCTCATCCTACAAGAAGATATGGAACCACAGAAAAAGACCATGTGAATTCCAAATATGGAACCCCAAAAATTGGATCACCAAATTTTGGAACCTTGAAGAGTGGAACACCAAAAAACAAAAGTTTCTCCCAAAGGAGTAAAAGAGTAAAGGATGTATTAAAAGCTTTATGGAAGAAATGTGTATGTCAAGGTAAAAAACATCCACGTTGGATGATATTTTTTGCGGTGGTTATTATGGTGATATTATATTCATTATTGATGTACTATGGGGGCTTAAGTGTAGGTTCATTCCGCAGTTTCCAAGGAGAGGGTGAGTCACCTGTGACCAGTACCTTTTTGCAATCAATGGTAGGTGCAGATAGTGGAGGACTAATATTCTGCGGCTGCGCAATCGTAGTTTTCGCTATATTAGGTGTGTTAATTGGATGTTATTATTGCAAATCATTGGAAAAATATATTCAATCAAAATCTCAACCTTAAAAAAAAAAAAAAAAAACACTAAATATTATAGAAACTCCAAAATTATGAATTTTTTTAACTGCAATCAAACAATCTAACAATATTATGGAATGAAAAATAAGTTAACTTTTTTTTTTTTTAAAACTACAGTGAAACAATTTACACCTTTTTCTTTAAAACTACAATGAAAAGAATGCAACATTCTTTTTAAAACTACAATCGAACAATATAACATTTTTTAAAGTCATCATTTTCGTTGTGGTTGTCGTGTCAACGGTACTGACCACGTCAGTTAGGTGGTTGTTTATGTTGGTTGTGTTAGTATCTTGGTGTTTGTGTTGGAGAGAAAAATGTGGTGGTGGTCAGTTAGGTGGTTTGTTGTTGATGTTGCACTTTTTCGAATTCTTCTCGCAGACACTGCCGTATTTTGGCATTTTGCGTAATACATTTAAGCCAAACTTTGGAATAATAAAATCCTAATAATACGCCCAATAGTAGGATACCCATAACAGTAGAAACAGAAATTCCTATTATAAAAGTTATTGGATTATTTACGCTGGCGTACTCATTTCCGATAAACAAATTTACATAAAACAGGGTTAGTGGATACAACACTGAAAGAACTAATACAACAGTTAGTAGTATTTTATTTTTATTTTTATAATGTGTTAATTTTTTACAACATTCTTTTATTTTTGTTCCAATTCCTTTAGAACTATTTTCTCTTCCTTTCGCTGAACATGGTGTTTGTCCTGATAGTGCATGTTCTAACAATTCGTCGTCTGTCAAACCGAGCAATGTGCTCACATCATCACCATCATCATCATTCAACCCCTTATGTGATGTTGTTGGAACCTTTGTTCCAACTCCTTGTGCTGTTTTCAAAAGACCATGTGTCTTATTTACATTTTCTTCCTCTGATGAGTATAAACTGTTTGAATCTGACACATCATCATCATTTTTTAAAGTGCTTAATGCACTCACCTAAAAAAAAAATGTATATATATATAGAAAATATGAATATGTAAGGAATGTTCTAAGGGAAAGGGGGGGAAGGTTTTCCTTCCCCCCCCCATCCCCCCTTTCCTTTTTCCTTTCCATCTCCTTCCCCCCCTTCCAAGCAAACTAAACCCTAACCACGGAACCCGGAATCCTACTCTCTATGCCCTAAAACGTTATGTCCATAACCCGGAATCTGACATCTAACACCCCTAACACCTTAATCTAACACCGTTAAAACCTTATAGCAACACCCTACAACCTCATGTCTATACCCTGGAACCTTCCTCCTAAACCCGGAACCCTATACCCTAAACCCGGAACCCTATGCCCTAAACCCGGAACCCTATACCCTAAACCCGGAACCCTATACCCTAAACCCGGAACCCTATACCCTAAACCCGGAACCCTATACCCTAAACCCGGAACCCTATACCCTAAACCCGGAACCCTATACCCTAAACCCGGAACCCTATGCCCTAAACCCGGAACCCTATACCCTAAACCCGGAATCTTACTCCTATACACTGAACCCATGAACCCTAAACCCTGAACCCTAAACCCTGAACTCTATGAACCCTGAACCCTAAACCCTGAACCCTAAACCCTGAACCCTAAACCCTAAAACCCTAAACCCTAAACCCTAAACCCTAAACCCTAAACCCTAAAACCCTAAACCCTGAACCCTAAACCCTGAACCCTAAACCCATGAACCCTAAACCCTGAGCCCTAAACCCTGAACCCTAAACCCATGAACCCTAAACCCATGAACCCTAAAACCTGAACCTTAAACCCTGAAGCCGGAACCCTGAACCCTAAACCCTAAACCCTGAACCCTAAACCCTAAACCCCTGAAACCTTCTCTTCCCTTACACTTCCATTCCCCCCTCCCCTTTTTTTCCTTAAACATGAATAAAAATTTGGTGTGGCAAAATAATATATAATATATATATGTATACGTTTTCACCCCCTACATATTTGTTTTCCCCTATAGTTGTAAAAAATATTACAAAAAAAATTTTTTCTGTTTTTCATACCTGGTGTTGATAATTAGTTTGATGCCATAAGAATAGGTATGCAAAGATTAATATGGATGTTTTTATAAAAGAAAAAGGTGCCATTTTTTTTTTTTCTCCACTGTATATTTGGTTTGTTTTGCTTTTATATACTGTATATTTTGGTTTGCTTTGCTTCAATTTAACATGTGAAAAAAAATTCTTTTTTTTTCTTTGTGTGTCCTTCTTTATATATATATTTATATTAGAAAGAATATCTTTATTAGAAATAAATATCTTTATTAGAAAGAATATCTTTATTAGAAATAAATATCTTTATTAGAAAGAATATCTTTATTAGAAATAAATATCTTCATTAGGAAGAATATCTTTATTAGAAATAAATATCTTTATTAGAAAGAATAAGTTTTAAAGATCAAAAAAAAAATAAATAAAGAAAGAAAGAAAAAAAAAAGAACATCCACCACATTCTAAAAAAAAGAAGAACATCTCCCTACATTTCCAACTATTATACAATTCATTCCCCATTCTAATGACAGTATTCTACCATAAGGAAAAAAAAAATATTGCCCCCCCCACTTTTACAAGGAAATAATAAAAAAAATATATAAATAAAAGAAAAAAAAAAAAAAAAGGAAATAAGAGAAAATAAGAAATAAAAGAAAAGAGTGAAAAAAAAAAGCAAGGAGAGAAAAAAAAAAATAAATGTACGCAACTCTCCTCCATCAAGCATTTTTCCACTTGTATTTCTTTTCTTTTCTTCCCTCTTCTTTTCATTTCCTTTCACCTTCTTCTTTTCTTTTCCTTACATCCCCTTCCTTCTCTCACATTTTCTTTCATTTTAATTCCTTCCCTTATGTTTTCCTCCCATTTTTTCGTCCCTCCTTTATGTTTATTATAATTCTCCTCAAATAATATTTTCCTCATCTATATATTGATTATACATGAGAAGGGTATAAGAATAAAGCGAAAAACAAAAAAAAGAAGAAAATAAACATACTCGTTATCATTCTTATTTCATTCTAAATATGATATATTATTAGAATGAAGAAAGTGTAAGTATATAAAAAATATTAGAAATGGGTGGATGAGGGTGGTAGGAGGTAGGGTTTAAAGGGAAAATATAAAAAATCCTATCCCCAGTCCCTATTATTACGTAATATGTGTCCTAGCGGTATGGACGGAATTATTATAATTAACGAAGATGCAAAATAAAATAATTACAGATAGGAAAAAGTAAATAACCTCACCGACCAACTCCCCTCACCCCCAAAAAAAGGATTTAATGTATGAATTTCCGTTATGTGCTATTCCTGCATCACACTAGGTACTGGAATACCCTGCCCATCCCCATTACTCCCGCACTCTGACTATGGTTGAATACCCTTGCCGGTTCTTCCTAACCTTGTAGAAACAGTTTGTTAACCCGTATTGCGAAAGCACATCGACAAAGTGCGTGTCGTGTGTGATGAGAATAAGCTGGAAAGCTGAGCTTTCCTTTCTGAGATCCACAATATTAGCAATGAGAGCAGCCAGATTTTTAGAGTTCGATTTATCCAAATTTGTCGTCGGTTCGTCCAGAGCTAGAATTCCACATCTGATGGAAAAAGACTCCGCTAGAGCTAGTCTAATAATTATAGAAGATAGGACCTTCTGACCAGAGGAGCACCTTCCTCTCATGTCCAGTTCGCAGTTATCCTTAACCATGACGACGCGATAATTATATGACCTCCTCTGATGAACTTTTCCATTATTTTCCGTCTGTATCTCCGACTTTATATAAATATAGTCTATATCGGCACTGTTGTAAACCCTCCTCCATAAGTTCCTAATGGACAAATTAATTTCTTGCATCTTCAGAGAATGAAATTTAATAATTGCTTGATCAAAGGAGTTGTAAAAGTTGCAGATATCCCCAATGACACTTCTGTACACAAAAATTTCGATTACTTTCTCCCTATACTTCTTCCCTACGTCATCATAGGTATCGGAATTCATTTCGGTGGTTAGTTTATTTATGTATTCTTCCCTTAACTCAATTTTCCCCTTCATTTCTGCTTCCTTCATTTTCAGGCTTGTCACTGCTTCCGAGTTAAGTTTCATTTGTTCCTTTAACTTATCTTCCTCCCTGTAGACGAATTCGAGTAACTCCCTTTCGTGCCTTAAAAAGGAAAAGCTCTCATCCATAAATCTGTAAATATCAGAATCAGCTTCGTACACTTCCTCCAGCGACGCAATTATGCAATTCAATTTATCCAACTGTTCCTCCTTCTGTTCAGCCGAGAAGAACGCGCCCCTAAATTCCTCCAGTGAGGAAATAAAATTCCTCTGATGGAGCAAAAACTTCTCCTGCATTCTCTTTAAGTTCATATTGATAACAACATGGTGATGCATTTTTTCGATGTTGATTTTCTCTTCCTTTAAAGATAAAATTTGCTCTCTCTTTTGATTTATTTTTTCTGCAAATTCGTTAGATTCATTCTGTATAATTTCGTTACTGTGTATCTTCTCCTTCACTTGCTTCAATTCCTCCTCCCTTTTCCCCATGTCCAGTTTTATATTGCCCACGAGTCTCTGCAGCAGTTCCACTATTTCCCCTCTGATGTAGTACAATTTATTCTGGAGTACCACGTCGTTCCTGCATCTCCGAATGCTCCTCCCTATTTGCTTATCCCGCAGGTGCATCTTCCGTATATTTCCCGCTACGGCTTCCTCTTTCATGTGCAAACGATTCTTCCTACCCCGATGTTTCTCCATGTAATCCTGCGCTTTGTTCATGCATTCCCTAATTCGCTTTTCCCTTTCAATACTGCGCTGTGCTTCCTCTATTCTCCTCTTAATGATTTCCTTCCTCTCACGAATGACTGATTTCATTCGAACAGAAAGATCTATTTCCTGCTCTTTCCTCATGGTCTCCAAAGTGGTGTACACTTGAAGTTTGTCGTATGCCTCCATGAACTTCTTATTATTCATGGCTATTGTCTCCAGGGTGCCCACCTCGTCCGGTTCCCTCACTTTCCATTTCGTAGATTCATACACGGGCACGTTACTCAGGAGGGGCATCTCTTCTTCCACACGCTTCGTGCAATTAACAGAGCACTCTCCTTCCTGTGGGTATAAATTCCCCGAGTGCTCTTCCCCATATTCATTGCAGTGGTCACCTACCCTGTGTACTTCATTCTTCGGTTCCTTCACCCACTTGGTGTCCTCCGTGCATTCTTCCCCAGCTTCGTCCTGTTTCCCTTCTCCCAACACAACATGGTGCACCTTACTCTCCACACTATTTGCCAATTCCGCCCCGACATGGGTGAACATGTCCCCTGGACCAAATATGACACTGCTATTCTCCATGTATGCACTGACTTCCTCCACCATAAGGTGCACATCCTGGCATTCACACAAGAGAGTAATATTCGGGATAAACTCAAGAATAAGCTGACGCAAATTCTTCTGTTGCGATCTCTGTTCAGATTCCTCCCTCCCTCCGAGCAATTCCAGGATTGAACGCAGGGATTCTATATGATGCTTCCCCTCGCTCAGTACCTGCCTTAGCCTACTCACAGCAGCCTTAACTTCGGACCGCTGCGCATCCACCTCGTCTCTCCCGCATAGAATATCCATTTCCATCTCCATAAGATGAGTGCACTTGTCCTGTAAAAACTTCATCAATTGATACTTCCCATTAATTTCCTGCATCCTCCCGAAGCAGATGTCCACCCCATTCTGCAGATCTAACACTTCGTTCTTAAGTGAGTCAATAATTCCACTCACGGAGGCGCTATCCCTGTATAGGGGATCAACTTCCCTATAGTAATGCCCTAACAGAATCATCAATTCTTTCTTCTGTCCTCCCCAAATTGTGAGCATTTCTTCCTTCTTCTTTATCTCTACGATTATGTCCTTCCTTTCTCTATTCACATCTAGGAAGGAGAACCCATCCAAAACAACATCAGTAATAGGTCCCCTGCACAGCGGACACGCCTTCTTCCCCTCGGCATGCTGCACAAAACGACTCAGTAATTCTTCTTTACTTTTTAAAGCTACAATCTCCCTTTTCATTTTCTTCATGTCCTTCCTAACTTGACCTAAATGGGTGAAGAAATCTTCTACGCTCTTAAAATTCTTCCTTCCCAGCATCCCACAGAACTCAGCCAGTATGTCCGGGTAGCGTCCCACCCGTTCGCTCACATCGCGTAATGCTCCAGATGTTAGTATCAAGGCCTGCTTTAATCTGGTGGCTTCCCTTTCAACCTCCTTCATTCTGTTATCGTACTTATTTATATACTGCTCGATCACATCCTTCAATTTGTTCAAATAACTCTGTCCAACGGGAGTTTCCATCTCGAATACCTTCTTCCGCTTCAATCGACTATGCATCTCTTCGCCAGGATAGCTTGTTCGTTTATTCCTCTTATTGCAAACTTCCTCCTTGAATACCTCCCCATGAGTGGGCTCCCCGTCGAGACAGTTACTCGAACCCGCTTCGGTGAGAATCCTCAACGTCATACAACTCCCCCCTTCGACAATTTCGGTCAATTTATTTGTTCCTTCCGTTGGCGAGCGCAGCTCCCTGGTGGGGATATTCCCTTCTCCGTACTCCTCTTTCATAGGGTCCCCTATTTTCCTTTCTTCGTCCTGGCCTCCCCGTATGGCTTGCCCCCCAATTTCTTCTCTCTCCTCCCCTTCCCCGGTAGAGCACTCTTGCCCGCAGTCTACTCCCTCTTCTAAATCCTCTTCTTCCGACCAATATCCGGAAGGCTCCCACATGGATCGCCACACCTTGGGCACCTTTCTCAGTTCGCACAGAAGGTCTCGCCGCTCATCCAAGAAGGATGTCACCTTGCGACGCAGCCTCCGGAGACACAAAAAATAATTAAAGATTTTCTCATAGTGTTTTCCAAGGAGTACTATTTGGTCCAGGTGCTCCTTGAATTTTTCTATTTCCCTGAGCTGCCTTCTCTTCCCTTCAATGTCATCATCGCTATGACTGGGCGCCTCACCGCAGTTTGTCTCGCTCAAATCAATGCTGTCGTAAACGCATCCTAACTGGTTCATTTTGTCCAAATGGTTACAACTCTCCTTGTACGACTCATCGCTCGCTCTGCAATTAGCCAAATTATCCTTGTGCATCTGCATGATGGCAATTCTTCTGTCCATTCTTGATATCCTCCTTTTCCATTTTTTCGCTTTTTCTGTTAGAATTTTATTTCTCCTTCTAATATGGAGTCGCTCCCTGGCATTTCTTTGCACCTCCATTCTCAACAGGTCCAGCTTCCTCACACTTTTCCTGCGCATTTGTTCCACGAAGGAGAAACTTCCTTTCGCGATGGTCTCAGTGGTACGGTCCCCACCCGGGGGACAATCGCCACGGAAGCTCTTACCGTGGTTACACTCATTATCGTAGTCACCACTATCCCTACGCCTAACAGTGGTGGCCTTCCTCCCCAGGCGGAACACCCACTTGGGGCCATTCCCTCCAAAGAGGGCCCTCCACTGAAGCAGCAAACTCCCCAAAATATGCTCGTTCTCCCTGATAAAGCAACCTACCTTCGTACACTCTCCGGAGAGGTTCTTTCCTACATGTTTCCCCCTCATCCCACTCGCAGATGACACATGATCCAGATTCAAAATGTCCTTGATCAATGTGTGCGCTTCCTCCCGTTGTTTCTCCAAATGAAATAAATTGGAGCATATTTCATCTCGTTGTTTGATGTCGGCTTCGTCGCACGAATTAATAGGCAAAGAGGTCTGCTTCTCCAGAAGGGCAAACTCATTACTAGCTTGTTCAATTAGGAAGTTACATTTGGCCAGGTCCCTCTGGAACAGATCAGCAAAGTGTTCTAATTCGGAGGCATCCTCCTCATATATCTCCTCGACACTTTTATAATTTTCTAGGTCGTCCAGAAATTTCCCTTGGACAGCAAAATACATATCAATACTGGACGTTAATTTCCTCAACAAGGATTTTTTCCCCTCTAAAGTATTTAAAATGAGAAGACTTCCCTCTATTTTGTCCTTGTCCAATTGTATAATCGTTTGGCACTCCTCTATTTCTTGTTCGTTCCTTTGGATGTCTAAAGCGATATTTTTTCTCCTATCATAGCACTCCTTCAAAGTGGCCAACTCATATTCCTTCTTCTTCAACTCATCATTCATTACTTTTCTACATTTTGTGAATTCGTCCAGTATTTTTGAGAAGTGGTCATCTCCAAACAGCTCATCGAATTTTTTCTTTATTTTTACTGACTCGCTAAATGGCCAGAGACTTTCCTCATGATGGCATAAAATCACATTTTCTAGCAAGGCCTTTGACACCCCCATTAATTTGGGAATATGCTCATTTATGTCTAGACATTTGTTCGTAATTATTACATCATCTTGTCCTTCCCCTTTTTTTATGATTATGTTATTGTCCAATGCTCTAAAGGTGTGTTTCATTTTTTTATTTCTGTCTTTACAGTAGAATAGACTAAATGATCTGGAAATACCAATCCTCTTGTTGTTATAATTCCTCAGGAGCAAATTTATTTTTCCCCTGCTGTTCATTTTATTTGATATTAATGGGTCGTGTATGAATGACTTTCCCTTATCTGCATTGGGGGGGAAGTCCCCCGTGCAACTCACCTTTAGACATTCGATGATTGTAGACTTCCCACTTCCATTGTTTCCATAGATCACCGTGATGGGTGACGCGAACTCTAACTCCTGCGCCTCCTCGTCGCCATAGCTCCGAATCCCCTGGATGCCGATCTTTTCCAGTGTCGTCATGGGGGTAGGCAATCGGATAAAATCGGCGTAATAAGAAAAAGGTTGCAACGGAGCAGGAACGGAGAAACGACGCTGCAGGGGTTGGAATCAACCCACTGTGCACACATTTCTGTGCATAGCGGGTGAACCAAGTTGACTACCCTCGGAGACACACCTTCCCAGAAATGTCAACTGAAAAGGAGGTACAACCGAGATAACTTCTTCACAAAAAAAAAAAAAAAAAAAAAAAAAAGTTCCGACCAACAATACGCCAAAATGCGTACGATCGATGAAGCAAATCAGGAAAGCATGTCACTCTCCCCCGTTGTGGATAGGCCAAATGAGGAGGGGGAAATTCATCCCTCTTGTGCATCCCTCCAGCTACAACTACTTCGCACAGTTAGACCACACGAGGTTGCTCAAACAAGTTGTGTGCTCGTAATGGTGAACAAATCAAAAATGCAGGTGAAGTCAACTCCTGCACTTAAACAAATCTAAGGTGTACGTACACTCTTGAAAAAAAAAAAAAAAAAAAAAAGGAACCATTTCATTAAATGGGAATGCCATAAAGAGCACTTCCTCCAAAATTTACCCGATCGAAAAGAATAAGATAAATTGCTAAGTAACATGACTAAATGGTATTAAGTAAAAAAAAAAAAAAAAAAAAAAAGGAAAATGCCCAGAGGAAAGAGGAGACCAAACAAGTGCTATACAAAAGCCCCAAGGTGTATCTTACTGAAGACCATTAGCCTACCAAAAAAAAAAAATAAAATAAAATAAAAAAATAATCTAAGAAAAAAAATACATCAAATTTTATATCAGAAAAGTGCTCTTTCAATGAAGAGTTGTTATTGTTACACATTTGAGAGTTGTTTCATTTTGTTGACTGCTGATTCGTTCTCCCCTTCTGGTTCCTCCCTTTCGATACGCTGTGGAGCAGCGGGGAGGAGGATTCCGATTTTCCTCCTCATTCTCACGTTCGTTCCACTTTCACACGTATCACTTACAGTGAGAGGGGTTACACCTTCTGAGTGAAAAGTGAGACTTGGGGTAGTTGCATAAGTTAACCAGACAATTTGAAAAGCGCCCTTGCACTGGGGATCCTCTAAAAAAGGTCTACCCATTTTCTGCAGCACTTTTACCCAACCGTGGTGTACCTTCTTTTTTTTTTTTTTTTTTTGGGCCACGTTAGATATATTTTGGGGGGCGACCAAAAGGGAGAGCACAATGACATATACTGATCGTAAAGGGGTGTAGAGCGAAATAGCGATCCTTTCTGAGTGGTTACTATAAAGGAGGCAACGTTCCTCACGCCTTTCGTGCACAAGTGTGTTGGATCTTCCTTCTATTATAAAAAAGAGCTGAAAATGGAACAACATTATATTTTGAACCGAATCCATTTTGCGCACACCAGTGAGAAAAGAGTAAATTTCAGTGTACCCACTCAGGAGTAGGGGCCTTCCTTCGACATCATGTATAATGACCCCTAATTCCTTTTGACTACGCAGAGTATCGTTTGGGCGGGCTTATGCCATTTCTGTAAATATGTGACGATGAGGTGGGACTCACAATTGAAAGTGACTCCTTGGAACATCCCCCTTTTTCAGTTCCAACCATGTGCAGGTGCATCCACACAACGTGTGATTGTGATGTGACTTCACCCCCCCATGCAACAGCTGTGTAGGAAATGCTCCCATTTTAGTTTTATCATTTAAGCGACACCCTTAAGAGGCGCAGTTTAACTTCCTCCAGCCACTGGCAGGAGCTGCTTCGCATAACTCCAATGGGACGATAGCCCGCTCTTCTTTCCGATCCCATCGGCAGTTAAAAAAATGCCAAGGGGTTAATGTAGAATAAGCGTGCACACATCGGGGAGACAATTAAAAGGAGGATGAACGCACACACGGGCGCAAGGATAAGATACCTGCCATAAAAATTTTCTTCCGATATAAAAAAAAAAAAAAAATAATCGAATGGTGCAGATCGATCCATTTGGGGAAAACAATGTGTGTCACGTTTTTATCTTTTCATGTGCAAGCATTCAGCTAAGTGGTTATCCGAAAAAAAAAAAAAAAAAAAAAAAAAAAAAGGTAAAGAGGAAAACAAAAAAAATTGTCATTTCTATGTGATAAATTCCACTCTGTTTCTCCTGTTCCATTACGAAGGGAAACAAAAATGACTACTTCCCTTTCAGTACCATTTGAACGTTTAGCATTTTTACTCAACCATTTTTGTTGAGAAATATTCTCTCTCTCAAGAATTTCCTCCCAGCTCACAATTCACCTTTTTACCATTTTGATCTGCTCGATTTAGTAACCACCTCCGAGTTTCCACGCGAAGTGGCTCCTCCCCTACTCCCCCCCTTTTTTTTTTTTTTTTTTTTTCTATTCACTAAGGAGTAGTTGCGTAGGTCCAACACACAGCTCCCCATCTACGCATGGGTGAAAATTAAAAGGGACAAGTGTTCACCGGGGGAATGACCCTCACCCCCTTACCCCTGACGAACGTCACACAAATATATAAAATGTAAGAGGCTCCTTAAACGTATACAACATTATTTGTCATGCGCCATGTGCTGGAAATTCAGGCTTGACCAACCCAGTGAAGCTTAACCCCTCTTTGGCCCACTGCTGGGAGGAGAGGAAACATGCCGCACCTGGCTGTCACATTGCCGCACACACAATTGGGGGTAGAGAATTCCCGAAGTTTCGCGAGGGGAGGACCCCCTGAGGAAGCATCTTCCGCCTCGTGGGCGCCAAAGTCGTTTCACGCTTTACACTTTACCGTCACGCTCCTAAGATAAGAACATGGCGACAATTACTTTTTTTGAATTTCCCCAAGTGGTACCTTCCCGAGGCATTTCCCCCTGCGTTCTTATTTCCTACTCTCTTCATAAATGGGAATAAATTAAATTTGGGGCGCTGCGAAAAATTTCCACTATACACCTCCCCCCACAATGCGCAATATTGTGAACGTAGCGAAAATATTTCGTTCTTCAAAACTTCCCCCCCAGTTTCCGCTACGGTGCGACGCACAATTGCCCTCTGCGTTTTACTCATCATTTTACGACATACTGCAGGCGGAACAGCGGCGCTTAATGGTTTCCCAAGTAGTTAGGTAAATATTGTTCATGCGAAAAAAAAAAAAAAAAAACGCCCTGAGGATTTTTTTTTTTTTTTTTTTTCTTTTTTTTTTCCCCCTTCGCAGAAAAATTAACGTGGGATAGAATTCAATAACCCTTCATAGCTATATACGTTAATTAGTTCATTCAACTGATAAGTGAAACAATGCCTTGTACAATTTTGCGCGGTTATTATTTTTCCTAACCTCTATTCTAAGTTTTGCTTTATTGATGACCCTTCGGTTCAGTTTTACTTAATCAGCGCTTCGTCATTGTTCCATTGCTCGCGCAGCTTTTCCTTTTTTTCTTATTTGCGTTTTTTTTCTTCCTTTCCTTTTATCCCCTCTTCGCCAAGCCCATTCTGGAGAAAGGCACAACGAAAAGAAGAGCTTTTTTTTTTTTTTTTTAACACTTTTTCCCCTTGTGCAGCTTCCACCCTATTATAGATCTCCTAAGCATTTTTACCAGTTACGTGTGTTACTCAGCGTAGTACGGTGTAATAGTTAGAGCATAAAAGTTTTGTTTTCAGACCCACCGAAAAAGTGGAAAAAAAAAAAAAAAAATTGTTAGCCCAATGTTTTCTTGAAGCTCCCTTTCTGTTCATAACATGTGCATTTGATTTATGCTACACAGTTATACACACATATATTATATATGTATATGCGCGTCCCATTCTTCGCTCTGCATTCCTTTGTTCTCTGTGCTTACGTACACCCATTACTCACCTCGCGTGCGCGTGCTTGCCCCATGTAGCAGTTTACCCCTCTCTCCTATATATATAATTTTTAAAACTTTTTTTGTGCACCAATTTGTGCCGTAATTTGTTCATAGTTCGAATTATAGCTCCTGCTTTTCCTTTGCATAATACCCTACCCCCCGCGTGAATAGAGAAAAGTGAGTCTAACAGTACAGACAGGGCGCTCCCAGTAGTCGCCGTTTTGCACTGGTACATTGCTCATAGCGTATTGTACCTAGTGTCTTTCCCGTAGCGTGCGTTTCCCTTAGTAAATGGATGAGCAGCGGAAAGTGCGTTAATACACAAACACACATAGATATATAGATAGATACGTACACACGCACTTTACCCCATCGATTATACAGCCACCCACAAGACAACCGCCCGCGTATTTCAAAATGGCTCTAAATATAGCCTTCATAAACAAATTTGGAGAGAGTATTTTAAGTTTTTTTAACCCCAAGTTGAGGTATGGCAGAAGAGTTACTAAGAACTGGTTCTTGATGAACCCGACCCATTTCTTTATAGCTTTCCTCTTTTATGTTCTGTTCGTTCTGGCCTCCTATGCCTATAAAACCTACTACGCGTCTAAAATGAAGTCAGATAAGGGGTTGGTAAAAATAAAGTCGTCCTCAAGCTACAAGTCGAAGAATCCTCGCCTTGATGCTATTTTAGGAAAAGCCATCCCCGTGTACAACTTGTTGCAGGTGAGTAGAAGCCATGTATTTTCATCGTTTCAGTGCATACGTGCATATGTAAAATCCCTTTTTTCCATGTAACCACCTCAGAGAATGCATATTTGCACACACGCTTTTTTCTCTTTTTTTTTTTTTATCCCCAATACAGGTCCTTCTAAGCCTAGTGATCACCGTGCTAACTATATATCAGGTGCGACAGAGAAAATTTTCCCTCCTCCACAACTATGTCGATTTTTCCAAGACCAACATTGCACTTTGCTGCTGGCTCTTTTATCTGTAAGTTTTTCACACCTGCGGGGGAACGCCCATTCTCAGAGAAGTGGCTTCCTCACGTCATTTCGTGAAGTACCTCCGGAGGCATGGTATTGTGCATACAGAACCATCTTGGTTATTCCTTTCCCCTCTCCACAAACATACACGCACACACATCACCACAATTACCTTTTTTTCTTCTCTCAATTAGGAACAAACTGTTTGATTTTATGGACACCATTTTGATTGTACTAAGAAAGAAATGGAACCAGTTCACCTTCCTCCACGTGTACCATCACATTTCCGTCTTCCTCATCATGTGGATTAACAGTAGCGTGGGATATGATGGAGACATCTACTACGTCATCACAGTCAAGTAGGACAAGAGTGGCATACTTTCAATTTGAAACCTCGTCAAAGGGAAATATCCCCATACGTTCATGGGCTATGTGATGAGTTGTTTAGATAGAGTTGTCCTATCGGTATAGCATTTACCGTTACACGGTCACATGCGCTTACTTTTTTTTTTTTTTTTTTTTTTTTTTTTTTTTACCCTATAGTTCGATTGTGCACTTTATCATGTACCTGTACTACTTCCTAGCGAGCATGAAATTCAGCGTCCCAGTATTCGTCAAGGCCAGTGTGACGTATATCCAAATGATACAGGTGAGTAATTTACAGGGTGAAAGTAGACCGACATAGCCTCTTCTTTGCTTCTGTGTTTGAGTGCTTGTTCCACCGAACAGATACACGTATATTCAGCTTATTTGATATTTACTCCCCCCTCTTTTTCCTCCTTTGCAGTTTCTCGCTATCATCTGTCCAGCATTCTGCGTTTTGTTTCTGAAATACAACTCCTACTACCCCAGAAGACTGATCGGCCTAAGTTTTTACTACTGTATCTCTTTGCTAATTTTGTTTGTCCATTTTGCCTACAATACTTACATACGACCCAAAAAAAAGGTCGCTTAATTATTTTTCCCGTCCATTGATTTTTTTTTTTTTTTTTTTTTTTTTTTTTTTATCCCCGTCTTCATATTTTTGTCACAAGTAAACTTGCAAAATTATAATTAAACACATGAAATAATTCAAGTAACCCTTGTGCTTAGTTGCCCCTGGAATAGCAACTCAAGGCAGGTGCGGTCTGCTGTTGATGTTGCTTTTTTCTCGCAATCGCAGTGGTCGTAGTTACTGTAGTCGTTCCCAGGGCCCATAATACGTAGCTCTACGTAGAGCCCTTAAAAACATCACGACCACGCTTTATACGCGCAACGTAATCTCCATTCGTGATCGCACTGTATAATAAAAAAAAAATAACATGTAGTCCCACACCTACCACACTCCTTCGCTACAACATCGCTGAGCCAGCGAAGCTTCCGCGCCTCGATTTTCTCCTTTCCCCCTTTTATCCACTTTTGTAACTGCCATTCTCAACCCATGATGAGCGCATTTTTCCCACTGTGCGCACACACAAATATATTTTATATTGCAGAAGTGTGCACTGCATCAAAATATTTTACCCCCATTTTGCGCTATGCCCTTTTTAACTTAACCAATTATTTTTTTTTCTCTTCTCTTGAATGATACATGATTCATAAAACATTATAATTGTTATGTAAATTAAAACAAGTTTGTCTTATAATGAAAAAAAAAAAAAAAAAAAGTTGCACCGCACAAGTGGACATGTTACTAATGTAATATGCACCCGGGCGGATGGAATGACTAATACAAACACATGGGACAAAAACGTCGTGGATGCACGCTATTCATATTTTCAGAAAAGCTGCAACGCGTTGAAAAAAAAAAATGGCAAACAGAAAATGATTAAATGATTAAATGGTGAAATGATTAAACGATTAAATGGTGAAATGATTAAATGATTAAATGGTGAAATGGTGAAATGGCGGAATGGCCGCCACGTGGCAAAATCAAAAACGGAAAAAGACTAAACACAAACAAAAGGAAAAGCGCAGTTGACGCGGCAATAATGTGCGTGCATGTGCGGGTGGGCGACGGGGCTGGGGAGCAATCTCCTTCCAGATAAGCGTCTACTCCATTTTCAAAGAGTTTTTTCCCTACCCACATATTTACTCGTTCATAAAAATTCGCAACTGTTCCTGCAAGTCGCTGTTCTTGGTCTGGTACATCTTCACCTGCATAAGAAGCTCTTGGATCTTTTCCTCGTAGCTCTGTATGAGGGAGGCCTGATTACCTCCGCTACTGCTGACGCTGGCATTCGCATCGGCGATGTTATTTAAAATGGTGCAGTTGCTTCTGTTGCGCAGTAGGTGGCACGTTCCGCTATCACTCTGCACCCCACTAGTTCTCTCATTTTTGGAAAGTGTAGGATAAGACGTGAGGTTGCTGAGGAGGGAATACTGGGTACTTCCGTTATTGTTTATACGTTTCATTAAATTCATTTCAAGTTCTTCCTTCTGCTTCTTTAGCATTTTAATTTCTGCCTCCTTCTCCTTCAAAGCATAACTCAAATTGTTGTTAAAGCTCAGTAGGGACTTAATCTCCACGCTCAACTTGGTGTTTTCAATTTTGCTCTTCTGTATAATGACCTTTCTCTTTTCACATAAATCCTGTAGGAAGTTTTTTTCACGAAACAGTCTCTTCACATCATTCGCATGGTTAATGGTGTCGTAACATTGCTCGAGAGCTTTCTGTTGATCATCACTTATTTTCCTTTCTTCTGCGTACGGCACTTTTTCCTTCTTTTGATTGTAATACATTTTTGAAAAGTCCGGATGTTTAATAAAATTGCGCACACTGGAACTGTTCGTGATTACACTGTTCGTGTCTCCCTTCAAAAGGGATCCCCTTTCGACGTTCTCAGTAATGTTGTCTTCACCATGCGCTATACTTTTATTACCTCCTACTCCCTCTTCTTCCTCTTCCACCTCGTAACTATAAACGTCGTTCTTTACCTTCTCGTGGAGGAGATCCTCCTCATGCTTGTCAGTTCCTCCCTTGTTGGCGTCACCACTGAAAGGAGAGTCCTCCTCTTCATCCCCGGGGAATTTTATATTTGCCAGTTTGAATCCCACGTTGGAACTGTTAGCCTCTTGATCAGCTTTCTTGTCACCACCGGGGGGTACTAAATTTTCTGAATTTTCCGTTACACCATCTAAATTGTTTTTGTTTTTTTTTTTCTTTTTTTTTCCTTGTCCTCCTTCCTCTGCGTCGTAATTATCACAAGGGGATGTATTTAACCCCACACCGCCTATCTTTCCAGCCGTTCCGTTTTTATCAATGTGGTTCTCTTCATTCGGTTGTCTGTTGCTACAAAAGGACCCGCTGTTGTGGGCTCCTTCCGGGGTGACACTTCCGACTAAATCATCGCTATGCGCCATATTGCTCTTTTTATTCATTTTCTTATCCCCGAGAGACGACTCCACTTCGGGATTACCTCTCGATGCGCTATTCATCGGAGATGCACACGCATCAGAAATTTTATCCTTGTCATACGCTTCAAACAGCTTACTAACACTTTTGCTATTTTGTTCCTCAGCCATTTTTCCCTTGGGGGTTTTCCCCTCGCTCTTTCCCTCCTTTCCCCCGATGTAGTTGCATATCACCTCCTCTAGTTCACCGTTCGCGTAATTATATGCACGACCGTAATTGTTACCAAGCACCGTTTCCTTCCCAATTAGCTTTTGCGCCGAGATAACAGATCCATATTCCTCCTCGTCAAGGACGTTGCTGTAACTTATACCTGAAACGCTCGTGCCATGTTTTCTCTTATCCATTCGTCCGTACATCTCGTTCTGGTCGTATTGATCCAAATCAGAGTACCCACTCAAGCATTTTCTACTCATTTCAATTAAGCGCTTGGATCGGCTGATAAGTTGGTTGTGGTTAACTTCGTCCATCTGCTCCGACGGGGGAGACTCGCTCTTATCCATTTCGGTGTTTCTATTAAATGTTTCAGACATGACAGAGTCAATTTTGTAATTATCGCAACTTATGAAGGATTTCCTCAAATGCTCACTATTTCCTTTGTTCTTTTTTTTAAATAAAAAATCAAGATCGCTCAGTTTGTTGCTATTGCTCATATAACTGTACTTGCTTTTCAGTAGCCGATCCAATTTCTCCAGCGAGTTACAGCTTGCCCTATTATCCTCCTGGCGCCTCTGATGTGTACTACCCCTCTCGGCAATACTACGCTCATCGTAATGATATCTGCCATTCGTTCCATCTCCGCCGACTTTCTGTCTATCAACCTTCGTGGTGCTTCCTCCTATTACGCTTCCGTTCAAATCACTGCGATGGTAGTTGAAGCTAGGGGAAGCCAGACTGTCGTCCGATTTCACATTGAAATTTCTGTACTTGTTCATGTTATTAAAGAGACTGCTTCTTCCGCTTTCATCTCCCACGGCACTTCTAGTACCGATTCCACTTCCCCCTCTTCGACTATCAAAATGAGCGAATCTTAGAAGGTCACCACTCTGGCCCCTGTCCATCTCCCTTCCCCCTACAGATACACTGTCATAAATTTTCTTGTTGCTCAGCAAGTACGTATAATCTTCCCTTTTGGAAAATAGTTCCTTCGGGTCAGTCAAGTGCAAGCTTCTCGCTTTAACATTCTCATAATTCTTCTGATCAGAATTAGAGAAAGGATTCACTCCTACGTTCACGTTCTTATATGTGTGACTGCCACTACCGATGTTGCTTCCGTTGTGTAAGCCCAGGCCTCCATCGATTCCCAACCCCTTCAGAGCCGCGTTGTATTTCATCAGATTAAACATACTGCCGCTGCGGAAGGAGCCATCCAACGGCACATCCGCGTGGCTACCCAAATGACCACTATCCTGTGAATCAACGAGATTACCCACTCTGCCTTTTGCATCGCTCGAGCTCCCCTTCTCCCGCAGAAGTAAGCTCCCACTGTTATTATTTTGAAAATCTGAATGTCTTGTCTTTTCGCTATTCACAATATCGTTGCAACTGATGTACGTTTCATTCTTCATGTAATCCGTGTCCACGTCGTGGAACTTGTTTCTCATATACTGTCCATCGTAATGGTCATTGCAAGGTTGGAATGAAGAATGTCTTCTCCTTAGCTTATCACTTTTTTGATCATCCTGTAGCATGAGATGGTTAACGCTTTGTGCGTCATTATCCCTGTTGGCAAATTGTTCTTCTTCTTCATCTTTGTTATTTTTCTTTAAGTAGGCCTGAATGGAAAGATTACTCCACGTGGCACTTCCTTCTCCCGTTGCTCCCTTGTTGGGATTTTCTCTGCTTCCTTCACTCTCTTCTCCTACAGCAGGCAATGCTCCTGTAACACTCTTCGAATGGTTAAGACGGAGCCATTCGTTGGACTTATTATTTAAATTGTAACTTAACTTATCTGATGAACTCACCCCTTTGCAAAAATTGTATAAACTATTTTCAATGTAGTTACAATGTTGCTTGTTCGTTTTTGTAATTTCGTTGAAGTCATTATAAATGGACTCCCACAGGACATCGCTGCTCTTTGCGTCATCTCCTTGGCTGTTCAGTTTCATTTTCGCTCTACATTAAGGTGAGACACTTCTATGGCGTCGTACCTAGGCAAAAGGAAGGTAACACTGGCTACCCCTGGCAGAAAAGTTCGTGTCTCTTCAACGGCTTTTCAGACGTGTGCAACGAGTGGATCTGAAAAGCAGACACCTACGTGTGCACACATATACCTTTAAATAGTTTTACCCCCCCCCTCTCCCAGGGATGGTGAAAGTACCTTATGTTCAACACAAATCGTTTGTTTTTGTCCCCGTTCGTTTTTCGCCTCCTCTTTCAGTATCAACTTTGCTATCACATACGACGTTTCAAAATGCATGCACAACCGCGACATCACTGATTGCACAACATTTTTAATCAAGCACGTTTTTGCTAATATGGGCAAAAAAAAAAAAAAAAAAAAAAAAAAATTAAGACTGAAAAAATCAGATAAGCGGGAGAGGAATTAAAAAAAAAAAAAAAAAGCAGACAGAATGAACAAAGGAAAAATATAACGCTATGCAGATGTGAACAAAATTAGCGAGCAAGCGTCTTTGAAAAAATGGAAGGTGGTAAGAAAACGTGTCCTGTAGGGTTGGCAGTGATACATACAACAAAGTTGAAACGTGCAGGATGAGCGGTAAAAAAGGGGGGGAACGCAAAAAAAAAAAATTGGGGCGCAAAGAAGAAAACGTAAAAAAAAAAAAAAGGGGGACGCAAAAATCGGGACGTAAAAAATGAAACGCTAAAAGCGGAATGTAAAATGCTAAATACGAAAGGCGAAAAGCGCCCTCACTAAGCAGTGAAAAGGAAAAACACTGGTTAACCAAAACGGGGGTGATTGAAATTGTACAAAACGCAGGGGGGTAACGAACAATATAAAAAAGGCAAGTGTAAATGCGAAAAACGCAAGAAAAAAATACAATTATAACTGTATTTATAAAGGGCGGAATTAAATTCTACCTGAAAAAAATATGCATATGAAGTATTGTTCTCCGCACGAAAGAAAAACAATCGTGGGTATACAATCCAACAGTTTTGTTTTATTTTGTTTTATGTTGTTTGCTTTGTTTGTATTTGTATTGTATTTTTATTTAATTTTTTTTTATTTGTTTTTTTTTTGGGGGGGGCACAAAAAAAAAAAAAAAAAAAAAAAACGTTTGATGTCAAAAAAATCCATTCAGTGGTCTATGCATAAATTTCGGTATGCGCGAAAATGCTACGTGCAGCACGTTATGCAATTTTTGCGTTTTAAGGATGATAAAAAAATAGAAAAAAAAACACCGCCGTTTTTTTTATTCTGTATTATTATAGTAGATAATACATGCGATTGTTGCGCGTATTTTTTCCTACATATGCGTAATAATGCAGTATGCATTTTTTTTGAAATTTATTTTTTTTCCGTTCCCAAGATTTCTTCTTTTCGGGGGGGGGGAAAAGAAGTGAAGCGAAATAAAAAAGGCAAAAAAAAAGAAGTGGCAATTCTGGTTGATATTTTAAATTTTAAGCACTTTCTTTCCCACATTGCTTTCCCTTCCTTAGTTTTTTTCTTTTTTTTTTGTCAGCATCTCTTTGACAGTTTCTCCTCAGATTGCCCCCCTTCTACAACGCACGCCCCATCCTATGGTAGCACAATACGAGGCAGACGAAATCGGCACCCCCATTAATGGATGCCAAATTCGTCCGCTGCTGAGCAGTTACAATAAGCAAATTGTTTCTATCCCCACTCCTTTGCGCTCATAATTCGATCTATTTCTTATGTTAGACTCCCCAGGCGAATATGTTTATGTAGCAGTTAAACGTCATTTTGTTTAAAATGGAAGATTCCACTTCATTATTTTTTGGCCCATGCCAAAAAAAAAAAAAAAAAAAATAGATTAAGAAATTTCATTACATTCGTTTTTTTTTTTTTTTTTAACCCTGTCGTTCATAATTTTTCCCTCTGCCTTTTTAAACGCATGTAAAATAAAAAAAAAAAAAAAAAAGGCAGAATTGTTCATTCGTAAAAAAAAGGATGTATAGGAAATTGAAAAGAGGAACTTCTTTAGAATAATTATGTACATTAACTGGCATAATTTTTTTTCTTTTTGTGGAATATTCCAACCCTGTGGTTATTTTTCGAAATTGGGGGCCTTCCCCATTTTGACGAACAGTGCTAACCAAAGGTGTATAACCGAATAGACAATAACTTATGTCCACTTGGATGTCCTTGCAACTTTCATAAAATTTTATGCCAGAGGAGAGGGAATGACCCAACATTATTTTACCTATGATCTTTATATAAAATGTACAAAATTTTAGCGAAAAAAAAAAAAAAAAAAAAAAAAATTATATCCATTTCGGATGATGCTGTTTCCTGATATAGGACTTGTTAATAGAGAATACTTTTTCCTACATGCACCTTTTAGTGATAAGCAAAGTGTAGACACGTAACTTCCTTGAATGATGGCTTACAGTTTAATATTATTTTGTCTCAAGGGGAATGAAGAGGGCAAACCGTAAGTACGCATGTTTTCTCCTATTCGTATTTTTCCAGTTAATTTTGCGGAATTTGGCAAAGTACCCCATGTGGGTCGATTTACCCACCAACGTATGGAATGACTGCAATAGGGAAAGAGCACGTGCGGGGTTGACTAAATATCTGCATGTGTTATCATACATTGGGGGAAGGGGACCCCACCCTATTCCAAGGAATCCATTTGTCGCAACAGCTTTTTCCGCATATTGACCTATGTGCGAATATTCCATTTCGAGGGGTCCCTATTTGCTTATCTCCAAACTCTTTACTCGCATCAGGCGAAAGAGACTGTTTTCAGTTAGTATAGGCACGCTTAGGTATGCCCCGCCAAAATGCGCAAACCACCCATAAATATACGTGCCAGTCGTATGAGGTCATATACAATAGTGTACTTGTCGTGGGCACACGTGAAAAAGGCGCTAAACAATGTGCATGCCATTTCGCCACTTGCCCGTTCAGTTGTGCGTTCTCCTTCGAAGTGCATAACTGATTTTTTGTTTGGGTCCACGCTACAAACAATTTTTAAAATGATGGAAACACTTGGTCAAAATATTTGACCTCCTCCATCGTACCTGTTCACATATTGTGGAGAGCATAATAATGGAGGTCGCTTTCCCGAGTTCGTGTACTTATACAAAATATCCTCTACTTAGCTGCATCCCAATTGCCAATTGCCAATTGCACAAGGAACAAACCTCATTTCTAATTTTGTATAGTGTGTCTGTACCCACTGGCATCAATATATTTCTCTTTGCAAAGTCCCATCGAGGCGTCTTTTTACCATCGAGTTTAATTTTTTCATAACGGTGACTGAAGAGAAGGACAATGACAAAAATGGGAGTTCCTTTTTTTTCTTCTTCTTCCACTTACAGCATACTCTGTACTCCCCCCCCCATTTTATTCATATGCCCTAGTGACAAGGATCCAACTTAACAAACAATGTACGCTTGCTCAACATGTGATGGGTTATGCACACGACTAAATGTGACCAAATGAAGAGCGCTCAATTCACAATTATCGCTTTCCAGTTCACAAAGCAAAGACGTTCACTTTTTTTTTTTTTTTTTTTGAAGGCTTTCAAAAATTTTCCTTTTCTCACAACACTAACTTGGCTGACATTCACACTTCCCTTCTTTCCAAAATGGTGGAAGCCACCTCTGTTACCTTTTCGTAATTCGCCTGAAACACTTCAGGCATTTTTTTTCCATTTCTTTTTCCACAAATTTTTATGTTTGCTGTGTGTGAGGGTATTCGGTTCGCGACGACGCGGCGATGTGATCCAATGTACCGCTTCTATCGAACGTGGTGATGCACTCCAAGGGGAATCTTCCGTCACCCATCACAGGCATAACCCGTTGTGTGAGATTATCATTTCTCACAATTCTTACCCCTTTATAAATTGTATTTTATTCCCCACAATTAGTTAAGTATCCTCCCCCCTACACGCCCTTCTTTACGTTACAATTTTTTCCTTTGCATAATTGGTTGGACGCGAGTCTAACACTCTTCTACATAAAAAGGAAATTCATTCTGGATCAACCCACTGTTAACAAATTGTAGTGGTTTCGAAATGGGACCTTTATAGTTACAGTATTATTTTTCCTCCTCCTCCTACGTATATATGGAACCAAATTTTTTTAATACATTCTCTGAGTTGTGCTAAGCATATTGTCGAAAAAAAATTACCTTTTTAGCTTTTTTTTTTTTTTTTTTTTTTTTTTTTCAATTTAGCTAACATGCATAATATAGCTACATATATATTTACGCACATAAATTTCAATCCATCTGTTTGGAAAAAAAAAAAAAAAATAGATGCCACCCCTATAACTCCTCATCAGCGCGGTACATAGAAAACAACTGTGAACTGATAAAAATGTAAAGAAAAGGGAAACACGTTCATTCAATTTGTACGTCCCCATCAGTTGATAGTTCCTTGAAGTGGAAACACTTTTTGGCCGATCCTTCCCTGTTCGATATGTACGGTTTATAGCAGTTGAACCGCGCAGAGCTTTACATATAAATATACATACATGCCTAGGGCCAACACGCTGTAATCATTCTATGGTGCCATAATTCCTTACTTACGAACGTGCATCCATACCTTCCCCCCTTGCGCGCCTGCTCCCTTAGAAAAGCAGCCCCCAAAGAAACAAACCAAATGACAACTTCCTAAACGCAGCTTCTAACATGAGTTTAAATTTTAGCATAGCCAATGTTGTTTATGTAAAGAACCTTTCCACCGATGTGACAGAGAAGGACATAAAAGAAAAGTTTGAATCATGCGATGAGATAATTGGTGTCGTTTTTAAGAAGTAAGTTTTGCTTATCGGAAGAAGGGGGTCGTGTGTTTCCCTTTCCAACAGATGTATTTTTATCCCTGAAATATGCCTGCATTTTTCTAGGACATGTGTATTGATTTTCCCCTCTGAGTGAATACACATTGAAGGGGATGCGAACACACAGTCTCTCCATGCTTCCTGACGAAAGGACAACAGAGAACACACTTCTTCTCCTTATTCTTCTTCGTTCATGTTGCAACTGTTGTTACATTGGTGTCTTTTGCTCCATTCCTTCCACTTGGTAGCTTTCCCGGGAAGAACCAGAAGTACTGTCAAATCGAGTTCAAAAGCTCAGAAGGAATAACGAAAGCGTCTCGCCTCAATGGCGAGCTTCTACTCAACGTCCCCATGGTTGTAACTGTCATCGAACCCATTTCACACAATCCACCTTTTTCCGACCCAGCTATCGGTAACACTGAGACGGATAAAAATTTAGCCACATCCCTAGATGTACGAACCGGCGCACTCGTTAACAATGCTACTGCACAAGCCCTGCAGAACATTCTTCTCCAACAGCAGCTCATATCTGATCAGAAGAAAGGGCTCGTGGATTTTCAGAACTCCTTGAACGAGAAGAACAACAAATTTGATGTCTTCTCTAAAATTATTTACATGGAAAATGTACCCCCAAATGTAAGCATGCTTGCATTCCGTGTATATCCATCTGTGATTACATATAATCCGACGCAGCTAAGTTGCTGTCCTCTATAATCATCTACGTATAGTTTTTTTTTTTTTTTTTTTTTTTTTTTATCCATTCATATTTTCCCTTTACCTCTTCCACACAGTGTAGGGAAGATGATATAAAGGCCCTGTTCAAGAACGTGGGGACCACCACCAGCTACAAGCTCCACTACAACGAACAGAAAAAAGTGAACACAGCGTTCGTTGAATTTACGAACGAAGAACATGCGAAGGCTGCTTTACATTTGAACGGAACCAAAATAGGAACGAACGAAATAATTATAAGAGATGCATGTAGCTTAATCAACGAAAGAGATAATTTGAAAAATAATTTTTCCTTCTATAATAACGGCACAAGTGTCACAAACACCAAGGGTGATGTCAGTGATTCTCCACCAGCCAAAAAACAACCCGTGGTTAATGAGAAGGTGGAGAAGGTCCTCGCCTTACGGGATAAATTAAGTCAAAAGCTTTTTGCCTTGTATAATTCGGGTGCTGTGGTTGCAAATAACCTTGCACAGGTTAATCCGCAACTGATCGGGGTGCCCGCAGAGGGTGGTGCGGGAGTGGCGGGAGTGGCGGGAGTGGCGGGAGTGGCGGGAGTGGCGGGAGTGGCGGGAGTGGCGGGAGTTGTACCAGGATTTGTGGTTGGGGTAACTCCGGGAGCCACTTCCACCCACAGTGCCATGTTGAACAACGAGCAACTGAAAGCGGTAGCGGAGAGTAACAACGGATCGGTCCGTCGACCCGATGAAACCAACTTGAGCGAGGAGAAGAAAAAGGCTAAAGGGGGAGACGACGAAAAGGATGGTGATGACCACGTTGGTGAGGATGCGGATGCGGATGAAACAGAAAACGATGTGAGGAAAGGCAAAAAATCCAGGAGCGCGAAATACAGCAGTAGTGAATCGTCTTCCTCCTCTCGAAGCCGCTCCTACACATCATCCAGTAGCAGGAGCAGCTACAGGAGGCATGGAACCAAAACAAATTCCAGGCGAAAAGGTAGCCATAAAAGGCGCAGAAGCACTACACGTAAAAGAGATAAATATGATAGCCGATCAAGGAGCTCGCACCGAACCAGGAGTAACGATTCATTAAGTTCATATGAATCACATAAAAGAAGCAGGTATCGTGACAGGGAGAGCAAAATCAGAAAAATGAGGAAAAGGTATCACAGCTCTTCCGTCAGCTATAGCAACTCTTCTGATTCCCCCAGACGTAGGAGAAAAAGATCCACCAGCAACAAACCCTGGTGGGTCAAGGAATCGGAAAAGATGGAAATGAGGCAACGTCTCAAGGAGAGGCAGAGGAGAGAAATGGCCTACAGAGAAAGGTATAGACGATAGGAAGTACCAGAATATAAACATGATTCCCTATCACATTGTGTTAAATTAAAATTATGCTAATTATTTATGGCTTTTAAATGTCTAATCCGATGATCCAAAAAAATGCTAGGGGGTGGGTGGGTTACTTATCAGACCAAGGTCATGCAAAATAAAAATGCCCCTTACAGTGTTAACGTAATTATACTCGTCCCTATTTTTAATAACTCCAACCTTTAAATATTTTTGCACCTCCAAAAAGAAAAAAAAAAAAAAAAGAAAAAAAAAAAGGAAATTCTCAAATGGGAAGGCAGGGCATAAGTGGTACGTGTTATTACTTGAGCGTGGGGAGAGAAGACATGATTGTCACCTATTATACCTGGGTACCCCAAAGTTTGTTCCATCCTCCCTTCCGTGTGTGCATCAGTTAAAATTGGAAGTTGGGTATACACACATGGATATAAAGAAATTTACGACACTAAGTAAATACTTTGATGTGAGTAACGTTTCCCCCCTCCCTTCTTACGGAGTACCATTCGTTTGGTTTTCCTTAAAGGGGAGAAAAGAGGCGATAGAAGTAAAGGTATTTCCTTCACTCCAACACACCTTCCTACACATGAAACAATGTCATTTTTTTTTTTCTATCACCTTGTCCCATTTTACGTTCCTCAAATTTTTTTTTGTATTTCTCATATTTACCTCTCCTTATACATGCCCCCACTATCTATTCATTTTTTTTTTTTTTTTTTTTTTTTTTGGAAACTCCCAAAACTGTATATGTGCAGCGTTACATTCGATTCCATGCGCTTAATGAATTAAAAATTCACTTCATATACCTAAGCTCAATTATTCGGTAACATTCACATTTTACCATCTACATGTAAAATGGAGAATGATTTCGTTGTAGTCCATATCAACCACTTGAAGGTATAGAGGTCTCCTCCACAACAAATGGACGCTACGGACGATACAACTTGGAGAACTTCAAATTGGTTGGTTCATTTTTAAGAAGTGTTTCCACATGGCGGTGGAAGCGGCGGGCATACAATGCACACATACACAAATAAAATGAAGCATATTTAGCGGAAGAGGAGGACGTGCATAAAGAGTTGGAATATACGTACTATATGAATGCTGAAACACACTTAAAATAACTATACAAAAAAATGTGTACACATAAACAGATATATGTATGTACCCTCATATGGGTGAATGCTTAACCGTAGGAATGATGGCGTTGTGAAGTGGCATCAGTGCAACACGTCTTTGAGTTACCAAAAATGCAAAGCGGAAAAAATTATACATGTGCGAATATCCGCAATTTGGATTGCCACATTTCGATAAGCACCTTCCATGTGGGGTATTTGTCAAACGGATCATTTCTAAACACAAAAAAAAAAAAAAAAAAAAAAAAAAAAAAGGAAAAAGGAAAAAGGGGGTTATCCCACACGTTCATCCTTCCACATCAAATTTGCACATCCATCAGATCAGTCATTCTGCATAGCGAATTCATGCGTGTACATTCTGGCCATCGACTGAAATCCCTTAATATCCCCAGACCGCAGGAGGTTACCTATAAAGTGCCAAAATTATTTTTTATGTTGTGTACACACGTTACATGAACAAGGTGAGCACTGTGAAAGGTGGCCCCATGTGCAGGAGCAATAACAGGAACCACAAAAGTGACAACCCCTTAACCATTCAGGTTTCAAGGCGAAGTCCTGAAGGGGGACAGTTCAACTCATCCGCCTATGCACACGCCCAGTAGCACCAACCTGCGTCGCAATTCAGAGGACTATCCGCATTAGGCTCCGTGAATAAAAATAGAATCGCTCGACAGAGGGACTGAATGGTCCATGCTGGGCTCCAGTTGGCCTTCAAAATATCCATGCATAGTTCGCCTTGGGGAGAGTAAAAAAAATAGAAAAATATATATGGAAAAAAATTGCTTCCGATGTGTGTACTGGGTATTAGCAACAACCTTTACCCACAGATGGGCAAATGGTATTGCTACTTCTTCAGGCGCTCTGCCAACCGGGGGGTGCGCAGCGGCCTACCTGTTACGAAATTCACGTTAGGATGAAAAAACTTCGTGACGAATGTTATCACGGGGGGATCTATAGGATACGTGCCCTTGCACTTAATACTTAACTTCCACTTTCCGCCCTGCGGGGAAAAGAAGCAATCAATTAAATCCCATATTTGTGTAGAAGTATGTACACATAAATATATATACATAAACACATGGACAATCTGTATAGAGGAGGCGGCCGCCTTGTTAACTCAAAAAACTGCTTAGAAAATTTCTCTCTACCTCGTAGGGGGAGTCTTTTGGGCCCCGTATGATCGCTTGCCACTCGTACAAATTATAATCACTGAAAAGAAGGTGGAAAATGGAGGAAACTGTTTCAATGTAAGCGGCTTGGCCGTGGTTATGTCCACATGCCAGCATATAACTGCTACGCAAATGTTAACCATGCAATGCACACCAATTAAATGGGAAAACTAAAATATACAACCATCCTGACACCCCCATATACATAAACAATAGAACTCTCAGGAGAATTTTGGACGAGATGGTATTCCAGATGGGCGACCCAAGTGATGCAAAAATGGGGTTAAAAAAAAGAAATTACGGAAAAGAATTTCTCCCCATAGTTCTGCTGATCAATTGTATGTACCTGTGAGTGAGTGTTATGTCTGGATCATTCTGCTTTTTGGCTTCGCGCGATTCTATTAGAAGTCTATTTTTCGTCATGCTATTCATATGAATTGGTAAAAAAAAAAAAAAATGGTACTAATGGTCGTTAGATAAACTGGGAAAAGTCTTTGAAAAAAAAAAAAAAAAAAAAAAAAATTTTTTTTTTTTTTTTTGTGTGTTGTCTGTGGTAAACGAGATCAAATCAGGCAGGGCTATACATTTTGTGTTTTAATTCTACAAGGTGTGTGTATGTCGGTTTTCTTCACTTATCGTATTCTTATGCTTTCCTCTTTTCGCTACTGAACGTTTCCTCTACTGCCGTCCCTTCGTTTTGCTTTTTATTTTTGTTTTCGTTTTTGTATATTTTCCCTTTTACGTTCCTTTTCTTCCTCGCTTTTATGTCCATTAAAAATGGAACCCCCTGTGCACAACTCCAAAGGTGCCGAAGATATTTTGCGTTCTTAATTTTGTGTAGGAATTCCACAGCGGGTGAAGAGGTGTAAGGAGTTTTTTTTTTTTTTTTTTTTTTTTTTTTTTTTTTTTTGCTTCCTTCAGATTAGTTGAAAATGTCCATTTTGTGTCCTTTTTTTTTTTTTTTTTTTTTTTTTTTTTGCCTTTGATTAACGACTCCCTGAACAAGTGAAATTATAACAGATCAACGTAGCTTTCACGTAACGTTCCGTAACACGCTTTGGCATGTCCCTTCCTGTGGGTGGAAAAAGCCTCGCGAAGCAAGTTTCTACTGTCTGTTCGCAGATCCCATGCCACGGTTGCTCATGTGTGGACGCATGATTGGACTCACTAATATGTGCAATCCCCCAGGCGACACCTCCAATTGCAGAATGAACTTGGAAAAAAAGGTAACGTTTTACAAAAATGAACTCAGGCAGAGGGACGAGGAGGACCAAGCGAGGTTTAAAAAGGCAGTCAATTTTCAAAATAATTTTTCTGACATGTTTGATGAATTCGTTAAAAGGAAAGATTTGTATAAACTCCAGGAGGAAATAAAAAATTACAAACACAAAATGGCGGAGCTGCAAAATGAAAATGGCTCTTTAAAAGGGAAAGTACAATTGTGCTATGCGGAAGTGAAAAAATTGAAGGAAGAAATACGAGCGAAAGATAAGCGCATTATTCGCTTGATGGCGGAAAATGACGTAGCGGATAAATTATGCCGGGAGATATGCCTTCGTGCGCACCCTCACAGGTGAGCGGCCGCATGCACGCATATCACGCATGTTACGCTGCTCACCCCTTTGGGGGCAATTTTCCCAAAGTGTACTTTCCCCCGCGCGATCCATCGTACATTTGGCAAAGAATAGAGTTTTAAAAATTCATTTTGCCTCTCCCAATTTTACATTTGCGTATCGCCATTTTTTTCGCTGCGTTTAATATACATAGGCAAAACTTTCAGGGCTCCCCCAACGCCCAGTTTATTCGCGCGGCTAAAGCAGTCAAGTTTTGTTTTCCTTCCATATTTGCTTTGTTCCGCTTTGTTTGTTTCATTTCGCCTTTACTTTTTAATCGCCCCTTGGACGCTATTATACACCATCAACATGATACTTGTCGTATGTGAAAAAATTAAAAAAAAAATGGAAAGAGGAACGGAACAGCATGGAAAAAAGTGGACAGGGAGGGGCAAAATTCCCCTTCACGCAAACGCGTCAGGAAAGAACAAACACAAGTGCAAACGAAAACACAGACATGTCGCGCACCGACGCGTGCAGCTTTACAAATCATCGATTCGCTTTTTGATGCCCTCCAGCGTCTTGTGTGAATCCGTAATCATCTCTCCGTTTTCCTAAAATGCAACGAAACAGGAAGGAGGTGATACAGGTTGTTGAGTATAAGTACGCATTGGAAAGGGTAATATTTGACTTGAGCAATTGGGGGAAATAACCTTTCCCTCAAGATACTTCTCCGCCTTCTTAACTGATTTTTTCACGCTTTTTAGCTGCAAGGCTGTGAAGGACGTTCCGCACGACGGTAACGTACGTGGACAAACGTGTCTGGTATATATACGGGAGCACCCATTTGTGTAGGCACATACAGTAACGCATGTATTTACTTATCATATAAACAGTATAGAAAAATGTAACTTTATAAACCTATGTTTTGGAAGGTGTCCTTCATTTTATCCCTCTCGCCTTGTCGTCGCTGTTCCTCCTCTTCCAGCAGAATCATCAGGTTGTCGATGCTGAAACTGAATTGGTCGGTTTCTTTCCGTTCCAGTTCGTTCTTGTTGCTCTACGGGGTGATTGCCAGTAGGCAATGGTGGTCACAAAAAATGAATAAATAAATAAAACAGAATGAAGAGGAAAGAAGTGCGCACACAAAGGTGAACGTAAAGGGTGAAGACACCGTTTCCAACCAATCGCCCACACGGGTCACACCTTTAGCAGGAAGTTCAGGTTGTCCTTGTAAACGTCGTCCACTATTTTGCTGAGAAATTTTTTTAGTTAAAATGAGCGCAGAATTGGTCTACATTGGCGTTCTTTCGGTTTCGTGTTCTTTCGACATTTTTTATTATTCTCGTTTTTCTACTTACTCCACCCCATTAAATGATAAATTTTTATCATTCTCAAAAACAGCCAAACCCATTGTGCCAAAAAAAAAAAAAAAAAAAAAAAAAAAAAAAGCTACTTAATATGAGCAGGTCAGGCAAATTTTCAGTTGAAATTGTACAACAGTGTTTTCGTTTAAACGATTAGTAAATAGTACCATTGGGAAAAGAATGGCAAATGATTTAAAAAATTTCAAATTTGGAGAAGTGTTCGTTGTGACGCGAACACAGGTATGGGCACGCATATGTACATGGATACATGAGTACATACATAGGTACACATGTAAGTGCACACATACACGCACATATAGACGACACACACGCCCAGCGCAAGGGGTGGAAAACAAAGTTCAGCCAGGTAAACGTAAAACTTAAAAAAAAACACGAAAACAAATTTCATTTGGGGGGAATTTCCCCCTTGACATATGAGGCACACCACCCGAAGGACTGAAAGGAGTATTTCAGAAAAAACGAAAAAATTAATATAATCATACGGGTGGAACAGTGATGGGAAAGATATGGTGGATGGGATGATAATGGTGAGGCGAAGTAGGTGAGATGATGATGCTTTAGACAGGAGTAGACCCTTAGTCAGACTTAATTTATTATTATTTTTTTTTTTTTTTCCGAAAAATTAATAGATAAAAGGATTTTATAGGTAGATAAGGTTTTCAGAAAAAAGGGGCTTTTAAGCAAAATTAATTTTGGAGGCCAGGTAAGGGCAGGGCAAAATAGAGAACCAAAGCGGAGGGGTCAAATGACGAGGGCAAAATGGGGAAGGCCAAATGGGAGAAGCAGAAAGGGTGCAAGCGAGGGAGAGGGGGCATGTAGTGTACATGTTGACAAATATATATGACGTAGAGGACATACATCTCATGTGAGCTGGTGTACACATAACATGGTAAAATGTCAAGAAGTCTGCAAGATATAAACATATCTGCGCTGCACACGATACGTCGATATTTGTGTACATAAAAAGGTACGTATATACATATGCATATACATCTGCATGCACACACGAATAATGCTCCCACTGCACGTGGAAAGGAAAATGGACGAACAATGCAACATACTCACACGTAAAAAGAACCCGCTTCGAGGTCTATACTTATGTTACTTAACAAGAGGAAATTTTCCATAAAAAAAAAAAAAAGAAAAATGAGATAAATATGCTAATAAAAAAGTGGGAAAAGAAATAATAAAGCAAATTTGTCATCGTGTATCTTCCCTCCCCATGGTCAAAGGAACAGCACGCCCGCCTTCACTATCGTTTGAGATATTGAATTTGGCTTTGATTTGCTCTGCTTTGCTTCGCTTTACTTTGCTTTGATCTACTTTGCTCTACTTTGTTTTATTTTTTTATTCTTCTCTTTTCATCATAATCGAGCTTTGGTGTACGACACTTTTATGAATCGATCCTTCAGGTAGAAATTGTGGAGGTCCATTAAAGCCATGGTTGCCTGAAAAAAGAAAAGAGGGAGAAAAAAGAAAGGGGAAAAAAAGCATATATTTTATCATCCCTGTTGGATACCTTTAACATTTTTTTTTTATCCTTATACATTCTTCTATATAATGTTTATGTTGCTTGTTCTATTGCCTCTCAGCCACATAGCTTAATTACTCTCCTCATTTCTTACCGCATCCTCTGAACTCAGCTCCACAGTGATGGTCATGTGTTTCTTTCCCTCCCTGGCTGGTTGTATTTTTATTTTTTTAATCTCTCCGTATTTCGTAAAAAGGTTCATCATGCATTCCTCCGTTACTTCTTCACTTACGTTCGATATGAAGAGGGTTCTTGTTGGCTTGCATGCACCCCTTATGTATTTCGCTTGGTCTGTTACCTGCAGAGAAAAGGGGGGAAAGGGGCAAGAAAAAACAAGTGCACATATGTTTTCTTGCGTTCGATAAGCGACCAAATAAATCAGGTCGGTCCACGCACATGCATATGTTAACATGTTGCACTTTTCCAAATGCGCCAATCATCCCTTGGGGTCATACCAAATATCGCTGATCGTAGCTGCTAAATGATTTGGCCTTGTACGACTCGATTTTCTTCTGCTGTGGCGCAATTCGGATATCCAAAATTTTTGAAAAGTTAATCTCCAAAACCTGGCCGTCAATTTTCGAGTGCTGCAAGCACTCCTGAGCCACTGAGGCGAACAAATGGCCCGCGTACTGGATGAGCGCGCAGTCTGGTTTCTCTCGCAGAATTTTTATTCGAGACACGAAGCCGTATACGCTGAACAGGTTGAAGAGCTGTTTAGAGGGGGGTAAAAGTGGGGGTGTAACAGGGGAATGTAACAGGGGAATGTAACAGAGGAATGTAACAGGGCGATGTAACGGTGGGCCGTAACGGTGAAGACGAAAAAAAAAAGGGAACCCTAAATAAATTTGGCAACAATCATAAAACCGTCCTCTCCAAACGAATGCACACGTCGCCCACGCCTCACCTTATGCACATCCGTGTAGTCCTTCGCGATGTTGTAACAAATCAGAACCGGCGTTTTGGAGGCGTTCTTCGCGTCAAAGTCGACTAGCTTGAATTTCCTTTCCAGAATGAGGTACAGCTCGGAGTCGTTTCCCTTCTCTATAGTGACCAAAAAAAAAAAAAAAAAAAAAGGCAATTTTAATGAGGAGCTTAAACAATGGTCCTTAGAGTCTCCAGTGGGGAATGCGCCGAGGGGGAAAGGCAGAAAACACCTAACGAAGAAAATGGTGTATCTCCATTTCGATTGCCACGGAAGTTAGCCGATTGGCAATAATATTTCCTTCCATCTTACGTGTCGGAGTAGGTAGAACACCATGTGAGGTCTGTATATTCACGGGGTTATTATTTTTGCTCACGTCAGTCGTCGTGTAATCCCTCGAGCTGGAATTGTTTGCCTTCACATTTAGCTCCTTTAAAAAGGAATATTGAATTTGTATTGTGTTACATCCATCATATATGTTCCTGTTGTGCAGGGTTTTGATGGCTTCCTGTGCAGTTTCTATGTTTTGAAACTGAACTAAGGCTTGATAAATTAGGGGGTTTCTAGAGAAGGCGATGATTTTTTCTACAGGTCCACATTTGCTAAAGAGATAGTATATTAAATCTATGTCAACTGGATAGTGCAGGTTGAGGACAGACACAAGGATAACTCTTGAGGACTCGTTTTTGTTGTGCTTTCCCTTTTTTATATTTCCGCCTTCTAGGGCATCTTTCGTGCTTGGCATGTTACCAAGGTTGCCCATGTTATTTCCATTTCCGCTAATGAGACCACCAATGGGACCGCCCATCGGACCGGTACTCGCAGCGATGCTCCCAACTTCGTACTCGTCCATGTTCTCCTCATTAACGGCAACACCGGCACTGTCGTCATTAAGCTTGGACAGCTGGACACTTACGAAAGAACCCTTGATTTGTGTGGGGTGCTCATTAAAATAGTTGAAAATATTCTTGTTCAATTCATCATCGTAGAGCTTCACAATAATTCCATCACGATCGAAGATAATTTCTGGGTTACTATTTTTAATAAATGGTCTCATAAAGGATTTGATGTCCTCCTCTTCCGCATCTCTCGGTACATCTTTCAATATAAGGAATGTGTTGACGCAGTTTTTCTCCTTCTTCAGGAATGGCATTCCGTTGTACTTACTACCCTTTCTTTTCTTACTGTCGCTGCGGAAGTATATGCTCGACGCCTGATTGTTCATTCCTCCATCACTGGGCATGCAGTTGTTTCCGATACAACCTCCCGATACGACACCTCCGTAGCCAAACTCATTAATCGTGCTAACCGCCCCGTAATTGGTGTTATCCCGGTCATTGTTCATATTCGTATCAATCAGAGCGGTGCCCAGACCCATGGCACAACTCATGTCTGCATCTTTATCATTTCCATTCATGCTGCTGTTCATGTCGGTATGAGAGTAATCCTCTTCCTCTTTCATGTCTATTAAGGAATTGGCATTCATTTGGGGCGCGCAGTTTTGATCGTGAAATATTTTCTGGCTTTCATATGGATCTTCATTACTCATCAGGTATCTCTTCACGCCAGTTTTGCTTTTCTCGTTTTCGTTTTCGTCATTGGATAGAGTCCTCTTATTCATTTTTCCTTCTTCTCCTTTGTTTTGTAATACTTCTAATTTGTACCTCGGTGATTTTGCCTCTCTTCCGCTACGCTGTGTTGCGTTTTTTATTTCTTCTACACTTGATTAACTCTCACACGGAGTTTTCTCCTGTGTATCTTTGTAAAAACGGGAGAGCTACGCGAGGGCAATCTTTCTCACTTTTGACAAAATGGACGTCGACATCCACACCTTCCCAGTGGTCAAGTCCAAAAAAAGAGTGTCTGCACAACGGCAACAAGAAGTCGTTATATGCGTCGTACGGCTAAGAGCGGAAGGTTACTCTCCAATAGAAAGGAAAACACAGTAAAATCGGAAAAAGTGCTGGATGGAGGGTTAAACACATGTACAGTGACTTGACGCCAAAGGGGCAAAACAGAAGGGTATATGCACAAATGGGAACCAAAGAAAGTCACACCACTTGGAAGAGAGCCCACCAAATGCATGAGCATTTGCTCGCGCACACCAGCGTAGGGATGATGTCGAAATGCAGAAGGCGCCAAGCGAACGGTGGAGCAAAAAAAAAAAAAAAAAAAAAAAAAAAAAAAAATTCAAATATGTATGCATACGTATGCGACGTTTACGCAAATATGCACATATGGGTTCTTTCAACAGGTAGTAACATACGTACGTAAATTGCGTACAAAAAGTTTTTCTCTTCGGCTCTGGTACTGGTAGAGTTGTGAGTGGAAAAAATGAAGGGACGCAAAAAAAAAAAAAAAAAAAAAAAAAAAAAGAAAGAACTGCGCAGTTTTCGTGTAATGAACGGGTTTATGTCATCTGTTTGTTCGGTCGGCTAAGCAAGCGCTTTAACAGTTTGCTTAACCGGTGAGTTAACGGATGAGTTAACCTCCCTGTTGATTGCATTTTTTGGTGTTCTTTTTGCTACTTTATTTATTTATTATTTTTTTTTTTTCTTCCTTTTCCATTATTCTCTTTTTTTTTTTTTTTTTAATTTTTTTACTTTTTTTACTTTTTTATTTATTTAAAATTTTTTTTTTTTTTTTTTTTTTTTTTTATCACCGCGCAACATAGGAAAGATGAGGTGGAAGGGGCACTAATATGGTCGTGACTGCTGCTGAGCATGGGCTTATAGAAAATAAGCACAAAGTTGGGGGAAAACAGGCAAGAAAAAAAAAGGATGCTTGGTCTGGCCTTGCCGTCACATGTACGTGTTTGCGGACTGCAGCCTTGTGTCGCCATAAACTTGTTTCACGCAAGGAGGGGTTCGTTTCCTTTTTTTTCCTTTTTTTTTTTTTTTTTTTTTTTTTTTTTTATGCCCTCCAGTGTAAAATAGCGTATGATGCATGTATGGTGCAAAGTATGTTTTAGCAGAGTATAGCTAGGAGAACGCAAGCAGAAGCAGCGACTTTTCATCCACCTCCGCGATCCACCCAGATGTTTACATTAGTATATATATATATATATATATATATATACACAATGCACAGTATGTAATGATTCACGTATTGCCTAAAGTTATACTGACCACGACGGTATCAGAGGGTTCCACCCCGGGAGAAATCAATACTGCATTTTACAACTGCCTTTTTCCCCCAAATAAAAGCACTAACACGAGTAGGAAAAAAAAAAAAAAAAAAAAAAAAAAAAAACTTGGAGAACAAAACGTCATTTCGACTTCGCATAAAAAACGTGTGCTCAAAGGAAAAAAAAAAAAAAAAAAAAAAAAAGAGAACATGACTGTGGTGTTGCATGTGCATGCATGAAATCTCTCACGGATGTGCCTACCCGATGTTCCAGAAAAAGTGGAACATAACGGCATAAACACACAGCTCGGTAAAGCAAAGAAAGATATTTAGTGTAGAGTAAGCTCCATAGGAGCACATTTATTCCCCTCCTTTCAAGTCCTCCACCTTTTCCCGAAAAACCAACCACCTTGTGGACGCGTCTGAAGCTTTCCTACTTGGGCTAAAGATTAATACCTGTAGAATAAATAGCCAAAAAAGGTGAAAGCATTTTTATAGCAACAACTTCATGCCAACGTTTTAGGTAAGTGCCCACTGTGTATACGTCATGAACAGGATTTCGTACAGGTGGAACCCTTATTTAAAGGTAGGGGCAGAGCGATAGAGCACTGTCAGAATAGTTAGTAGAGCACAAATGTGCATTATCATTATTTGCGCGGAGACGAATGTTGGACGTTAAGATGGGAAGCATCTACCATGATATACCCACTACATAGTGTTCATCGCGAGCAGGAAGGGAGAGGGAAGCATGGTGGACAAATCTCATTCCAATATAGAACCTTAACGGAAGGAAAGTTGCATCGTCATTGCCGCACATCACCTGAAATGGGTACACATGTAGGCATGACAGAGGAATTGGTGTCTTCCTCCCTGTGAGAAGATGCACCGTAATATACTGTTTTCCAATTCCCATGGTTCATGCCGCACTTCTTTCCCTCTCCTCCGTGTAAGAGCCCTTTAGACACGTATAGTCCACTTTCTCCAGGTCCTTCCGCAAAGCATGGGGGCCATAATTAGTTACAAAATCCATGGTGGCTTTGTCAATCTTACAGATTGCTCACCACTTGGGACGAAAAAAAAAAAAAAAAAAAAAAAAGGATCCTCCTCTGACTTACTGAGGGACACAACGGAAACCTACCCTCAGCGGGGAGATGCGAGACGAAATTCACAATAAACATATTTGCGTATTTTCCCCATCGTGAAAAATGAACGGAGGGATAACAAAGGTAAAGGTTATTTACACTGACTGGCAGCTCTCCTGATTAATTGTTGTAAAGGGGTGAAGAGAAAAATGGGGGCCAAAAAATAAGGTCACACATCTTGGGGGAGGGGTCTCAAAATGGGACACAAATGAGGGCTCCCATTCCGGGGGCAATCCCCAGCGACGCTTGTACAAATAGAGATGTGGAAAAAAAAAAAAAAAAAAAAAAAAAATGAGAGTCGCATTGCACTGTTAAACAATTGGACGAATCTGCAGTACGGTGTGACGTGCTCCCCATGGAACAAAACAATGCATGTAACAACTCACGCATGCACTGAAAATTAGTATTTATCCACCTTCCACAGTCTGCACTTCCTTATGGCTGTCCTTGCATTCATCAAAACGAGCTTCTTGCTTTTTTTTCCTTTAGTCCTTTCCCTTTGTACATCTCCGGGTCTATTTTCCATTTGTCGCAACTAAACATAACAAATGGTGTCTCTTCGTACTCGGTAGGTATGAGGTACTTTGATACAGCTTCGGCACACCACTTGCTCTACATGGGGGAATCTTCGTTGGCGCCCAGGCTTCCGATAATACTGTGGGAGAGGGAGAAAAGAAGGTGTCAATAAAAAAGTTATGTAAAGCACGTAACGATGATATATACTCAGTGATGATTGCAAGGTGATGCGATAAGAGTGGGCCACCGGAGTGTTCCATCTGTATATCCCAGTGGATTATTCCGGCGAGGCGAAGTTTTCACCCACACCCACACACACACATGTAGAGAAAAAGAAAGACGAGGCGTATTTGCTTCACCCCTTGGGTTCCGCCCCCATCACGTACCTTTTTAGTAATTTCCTAATAAGCATGAGTCTCTCCTGCAGTGCCACGAGCATGTTTTTGTTGTGCAAATAATACTTCTGTGGAGAACCCAAGTACAGGTTTCTACTGGCTAATGCCTCTGTCTCCTCTGTGCCCGACCTGTTCGACATCTTCTTACCTCCTAACTGAGGATCTTCATTTAAAAGTATCCTTTTGTTTAAGTCAAGGTTTGCCAAATTTACAACGCAGTCGTTTAATTTTCCAATTTCCTTTCCCACAAGGTAGCTAAACGCTGAAATATTATTTAGCATATTTTTTAGAAAAATATATGAGTTCGTTTTTACTAAGTCAGAATGGTTTACGTCCAACTCTTGCAAACATTCCTGAACCCATTTCATCCTGAAGTCTGCATCCTCCATTGTTAAGTTTGATGTCTTCACAAGGGATTCACATAATATTTTACTTATACCTAGTAGTACTGGTTGTGTTAGAGACAACTTGTCTTTGAGGACATGCTTCACGTTGAATCTGTGGCACAACTGAAGAAGCCAGTGCGCATTGGTATTCCTTTCGATATCTATAGAGAGAGCTAATGTGAATGCTTGGTTCAGTTCTCGCTCACTCAGTAAGTGGTTAATTCTACCTTTGATGAGGATGTCGGAAGTTTCGTTGCGTGTCTTGGAGGGGTAATCCTCTTCTTGTTTTAACTCCACGATGGAGCTGCTACTTCTATTTTGGTTATCATCTATGATCCTCTGGTTTGGATGCCCGTACTCCCTTGCCCCAGTGGGATCATTTATTTGCTCATTTTGGTAATCACTTCGATAATCATTCAGGTAGTCGTTCTCCCCGTTTTGATCGACCCGTTGGTCCATCTCCTCCTCCGCTCCGGAGCTGACTTCCTCCTCCTCACGGGCATCTTCCCCTTCCGCACGCAACATCGCATGGGAGAGTCCCGCCCCTTCGGACACCTCCATCATGCGCTCCTTCCCAATTCCGTTAATATCATCCCGCAGGTATGAAATCTGCTTATACATATTAAACGTGAAAAGCTTCATTTCGTTCTGCAGTTCCTCAAGTTTGTTGCTAATGGAAATTAGCGTGTCTTCACTTTTTCCTCCCTCAGCCTTCTCACACAACACTGCCTTCTCTATGGTACATAATTCTTTACTTATCCATTGCTTGTTTTCCGCTAGCAACGAGTTTAGTGACTCCTTCATTGACTGGAAACCCGTGTTGTATGCTTCTCTCATTCCAGGGATTACACTTTTGGCGAACTGAATTTGAATCTCCGATGAGATAACTGAGGGCATAATTTTCTTCACAGCGTTCTGATGCGCACTGTTAAAGAAGTCAGCCATGTCTTTGGTTAAAGGAGCATTTGTGCTTTTTTTTCCTTCTTGTTTTGTGGCCCTATCGTGATCTACGTCGTTGTCTACTCCGTTTTCCGTGGTGATGCCCATATGATGCCCCTCTTCATCCCTGCGACCGTGCCTCACATTGTCCAGTGCCCACTTCTTTAGTTGTTCGTTATTCCCTTTTATCGATTTCGTGAAGGCGCTCTTCAAGTCTTCCGACATGGACGATAACGTTTCAGACAATTTGCTCGTCTCACTATACATGGCTTTCTTAAAAGAGTTCATTTCGCTTATCAGCTTCTCCACCTTGCCATCATATCCGTTGGCCTTCTGTCCACGATAGTACATTCCATGTACGCTCACGCAATTGCCACTATTCACACCACCGCTTTGGGGAGCCCCCCCTTTTATCGCATCATAAATTTTTCCCACTGTCGTGCCAATGGAAAGAATTTTCCCATTCATATTTTTATTTCCATTCCTGAGGATGGTTATTTCTTCCATCATTTCATTCATCCTCTTGTCATAATTTTTAATCATGTCTGCCATTTCTTTGTATGACATTTCTCCTCCTGGATTGATGGTTCCTTCCAAATGGCTCTCCTTCTTTTGCCCCTGAGTAGTCGCTTTCTCCGTCAGGTTTGCCATTCCAGAGGTTGCAATTTCATTGTATATCATATCTGCCATTTTGTCGCTAACCTTTTTGCATATCTCTCTACACATCTGTTTGAGCAAGTCATCTGATATCTTTCCTCTTTCTCCCTCCACAGTTGGATCTGACGGGGTGTTGTTACATAAGGCTTCCTTAGCGTTCTCCCCTTCTCGTTCATTATTAGAGCATTTGTTCAATCCGACTGTTTCACTTTCTCCTTTTTTCACCATCAACTTGGTTTCCTTATCTACCAGGAGACTTCCTCCTTCCGTGGGGTCCAAAACCAAGCCTTCCATCCCACGAGTCTCACATAACTCGCTACATTCGTCTGACTTGTTCTCACCTTTGTATGATGATACCTCCAGTTGTTTTTCCTTCTCTTTCTCATCTTTCCGCTCGTTCAAGAGAACTCCCTCGTTGTTGTTGCTTATTCCTGTGGGTGCCATAGAGCAAGAATCTTTCCGAGCGAGTTCCTCCACCGCTGTCTCCTCACATGTGGATGGACTACTTTTAAAAAACCCTAACTTGTGTAAAAAAGAGTTCAGATTTTTCTCCTTCTTCAATCCCCCTTCGTTTTCCTTCTTGTCATAAGGTTCGTTCTGCTGCATGTGTTCCTCGATTGGAATCTGCTCTGCTTCTACCTCTCCGTCCTTAACGCTATGTTGAGTATCCAATTTGGGAATGCTTTCCCCGTCCGACTTCTCCAAATGGTCCATCTCGCTCGGTTCACCTCCGTCCTCACACTCCATGAACCTGCGCAGTGCGTCCTCATGTGTCGACATTATAATGTCAATGTTGCTATTATGTTCGACGGTTTTTTTTTCTTCCTGTTCGTTCATTTCTGTATTAATCCTAATGTGCGGGGAAAGTGCTACATCAACATCTACTGAGTTCGTTTCTCCTTGGGGTGAAACGCTCCTTCCTCCTTCCATAAAGGAAAAAAGAGCATCTGCATGACCCTCATTTTGGCTCTTCCTCTGTGACGTTATTGGAGCCAATATTTTTGTGCTCTCTGCTTCTTCCATCTTTTCCAACGTTTCCAATTTATCCAACTCTTCGAACTGTTCATTCCTTTGCACTTCTCCAATAGGGTTTGTGTTCTGCGGGGGGACGTCCTCCACATAAGAATTGCTGCATACACTTTCTAGGCCCTCCTCAGGGGAACCCCTCACAAAGGCTGTATCTCTTCCACCTTCACACACCTTCCACGCCATCTGCAATTGCTCTCCTTTGTGTTTCTCATTCGCCAGGGTATTCAGATGGTCCATTTCAGGATGACCCATGATAAACTGTTTCTTTGGTGAATAAGTTCCTTCTTCCGATGCATGGAATACCTCGTCCGTGTGACCCTTGCCCATAAGATTCTCTAGGGTCTTGCCTATGCTAACACATGCTCCTTCACTGTGAGGGTTCGCATCACTATTCGAATTGAGAATTCCTTCACTCGTACCTATCACGTTTGCATTGGTACTAGGAATAACAGTAGACGTACCTATGGTTACTTTCCCCTGGGGCGTTATGCCCGTTTCTACTCCTCTTCTTTTGAGCGAAGTTAAAAATGCCATTTCTTCCTTACTCATAGGCTGAAGGGAGTTTCCATTGTTATTTGGTAGAGTAGCAACTTCCCTTTCACTTTGATGCCCACCGTTGACATTTTCTGGGACGCCTGTTATGGCTGCCTTGGCTGCCACGGCGTCGCCTGTGTTCTTACTTCCCACCCCCGAGGTCATTATCGCGTTTAGGAATTCCTCATAATGAGCTATATTATTCTGTATGCTCGTAGTTTCTCCATTTTCCTTTTTAATATTATGGGGTTGTATCTTCTCACCAGGGTGCGCTGCGGGAGGGGAAGGTCCATTATTCGCACTGGTCGCTTGGCCTTCATTAGGATTGGGAACTTCTCCCTGTTTCGTATCTTTATTATTCGGTTCGTCTCCACGTTTTGTAACCTTTCTGTCCTGTTCGTCTACCCGTTTTGTATCCTTTTTGTCCTGTTCGTCTACCCGCTTCAATGCCACCTGCGAGTTCCCATGCGTAGTGCCCTCCCCACCACTGGCGCCGTTAACATCCCCCATCAGTAGTGGAATGGGCGCAGAAAAAGATTGCACGCTCACACTCTTCTTGGACGAATTAAAAATAATGGAAAACATAAAAAGGTTAATTATATTTAAAGACGAAGAAGAAACTGATACGTTTAAAACTTTGGAGAACTTAAGGCAGTCGTTCGTTTTGATTAACCTGATGGAACAGAGGGGCAAGATGGAGTTATTCGGTAGATGGATAAATTTGGGGTGTATTTTAAAGTCTAGTCTCTTTTTATTAAATATTTCCAGAATAAATATGAGGCTACTGTTGGTGTGCGATGTGTTTGCGCCTCCTGTTCTGTAGGAAATATTAAAAAAGACAAAAAACTCCGAGGGGTCCACAAAGAGTTCAATGTTTTCGATGCTCACGTTATCCCTCTCCACAAAAATATTCTGTATACTACTCTCCCTCAGTATATCAATACGCTCTGTTGTCTCTTGTCCATTGGAATCACATTTATTATTAAACGGAAAAACCGATATACAGCAGGAGCTGTGGAAAACGAGCAGGTAATAGGGGCTTTGGTTTGTGTTATCACCACTTTCGTTGGCTTGAAAAAAACTGTTCAATATATGCACAGAAGATATTTCCACATCGATACACCTTCCCCTGTGTTGATCACCTTGAATGTTCGCTTCACTGGGTTGGTGTCCCAGCGCATGGTCCATCACTTTGACCTCCCCGTTTTGTGATTGCCCTGTTTGCAACATCGCTTTAACCTTTTTCAATTCCTTGAGGAGGCAATTGAAACCGACAAGGGTAAACTTCATTCTCTGATTATTCCGCTGTATTTGCCAAATGATTGTATAGTGATTGTTCACCAGCGCGAGGAGATACTTTCCGTTCAGGCTCATGCAGTAGGTGTTTAACATGGTCTTCTCCGGGATCGCAGCGTTGTGTAACGTGTCGTCCAGTTTTCTACCAGATTGATTGTCGCCCTTCTTACCAGCCACGTAGCTGTAACGACGCAAAATAGGTTCAAGGAGCAGTGTGACGGCACACCCGGCCACGAGATCATCAGTGACATCCAGCTCGTCCTTCTTCTTCTTAGAAGCTATGGCATTAATCAGAAGAGAAATATTCCAAATGTACAAACAGTTTTTATGACCAGTTAGAAAGAAGTTGTCACTCTTGGGTAGCCAACTGGCTTTTAAAGGGAGGCCACTTTTTAATGTACTTTCAACGCCCAAGTTATTAGAAGACGATAAAGAGGTCGTCCATGAAGATGATTTCTTCTGATATGGAGGAAAATTCAAACATAGAATCAACTCTACCTTGTACTCATTAATATTGTATATATATAAATGCCCCTTATTATCCAGGAGAAGCAAAAATTTTCCATTTTCCTTGTTGAAAGATACATACACTACCTCATTATCGTACGGTAGCTTTATCCTTGTCGTGTTAACTCCATTCTGATTAATCAAACGAAACTTTCCGTTCTTCAAAGCGTAACAAACATTCTTCGAATTTACGTCTAATATTTCTCCTTCCTTTTTTATTATTTCTAATCCATCACTCCTGATTTTCGAAATTAGATTTTCATTGAGGGTTAGTAGGTTGGTGCTTTTTGGTGGGAGGTTTTCTATGGCACTCACTATACTCTTCGTTTTTATCTTGATGTTGTTCGCTTGGAAGGCTCTGCGGGTGTAGTTTCCCTGGGCGATTATTTGCCCATTTATTTCCTGCGCCTTCATTCTGTGCTCCTTTAACTAGAATATCGAGAATGCAACGCGTGTGTAAGACCGGTCACACTGCCTCTCCCCGGCGCAGATACTTCACCTCACCGGTACACAGTGTTCACGTATGTACGTATGTACGTACTGCTGTGGTATGACTTTCTTTTTTTTTTTTTTTTTTTTTAAACGTGTCTCCCTTGATTACCGCGCGATGAGACGTCAACCGGATTAATGCTAATTGAAAATTTGAACAAATGTGCGCAAAGCGCCTCCTACAGGTGAAACAAATTCAAGTTGAGACAACAATATAGAAAAGCTCACTGCCGCTGGGACAGGTTCGGGACAAAGTTGCCTTCGCTACCTCAGATCTACGTGCTTTCACCCCGTTGCATATTCATCTTCACCTGTGCAGAGGCATGCACAGGCGTACGAGTGACCACACAAATGACTATCCCAATAACAGCCGCCCACAAACACAGGGTGCTCAAGCTATAATGTAGGGGGAGGGACAAAACGAATGGATAGTGGATTAAAAAAAAAAAAAAAAAAAAAAAAAAGCAAGCTTACAAATCTGTTACTAAGACAATAAGCAAAAAAAATGATAATTAAAAAGGTATACAATGTAGTCTCACAGGCTTGTAGATAAGGAAGTACATTTATGCATATAGGCTGATATGCATAGAAAATATTCATATCTGCGTGAACGATGAATGGGATTATAAAAGGAGCATTCAAGCAACATACACAAAAATTCCTCTTCCCTCATTTTCGCTTCTTCTTTTCTTAAAATTCGTTCCGCCGATAATTTCTTTCCTTAGCAATTAAAACGGAAAAAAGAAAAAAGAAAAAAGAAAAAAAAAAAAAAAAAAAAAAAAATTCTATCGCAAATTTCATGTTTTACAGTTTTTCTTTTTTCCTGTACTCCATTTTGCGGGTCAGTGGGGGACAAATTTTCTGCTCCCCCCCCTGCGTAAGGGGCACCAACTTTGCCCGCTGCACCTTTTGCCCTTTTCGCCCAGTTATGGCTTCTTCCCCGATTTGAAAGTAAAAATCCACAAAGCCAACCAGGCACCCCGGCCACCCTGTATCACTTCAAAATGCATTTCCACGTGTTGTATATAGTTGCCCCACCAAAAAAAAAAAAAAAAAAAAAAAAAAAAAAAAAAATGGTCTCCAGAATTATACAGCTGAATCAGTTCTTCTTCCGATGGTGTTATCGGAATATGGGTATGTAATGCAGAAACCCACTGACCTCATACCTTACGCGAGAGGGTCACTCCGGGGAATGCACAAGTGGCACTTTTTGCAGGTGATCCACTTCCTGCGTCAGCTATCAGCACGCGTAGATATAAGCCACCGTGCGACCAGGCAGTGATGTATGCATATCACTTATTCCTTACGTTTCACATTCGTTCGTGTCGGCGCATTCTACATCACTGAACTCCCCACGAAAGGGGGATTGCAGTGAAAGAGGTAGCTGTCGCCCCTCCTTAAGAGGAATGGGCAATTATTAGATGAATTCGCCAGGGGGTTAACAGTCTAGGCGATGTTGTTGCTACGTGGTGGGGAGACCATGTCTCTCCGCTTGCATTAGTCTGTATCGGCATGTGATCCCGGCCTAACCTAACACAGAAGACCCAACATAACACGTTTACAACGGATTAGCACACTTCCTCCCATTTCATCCATGAGATGTATATGCCAAAAGAGAAGGGGGCAAATATCTCTTACCTACTGGTGTAGGTCTATTAGATGCCTTCCTTACGCATTCCCCTCATGTTAAACTTCATAAACCATGGAATCAGCTATTCACCTCGCATCATGCAGGTTGAATAACCCATCCGAATGTAATCCTCCCGTGTGTTCTTCCATACTCCGATGTGTGTTCCCATTTCACGGTGATCATCAAAGCTGATTCTGATGAGCCAAAATTCGAAATAATCAAATTTGGAAGTTCACCTCCTTTCCGAGTTTTTTTTCATTTTTTCCTTTTCTCTTTCTTTTTCCTTTTTCCCTTTTTTTGCTCTACCCCCCCATCTGTCAGGAGAGATACTACCCCCATTTTTGTCAACGCAAATTGTCCAACACAAAAAATTTATTTTTTCTCATCACCGAATGTGGCCACCGTGGCTATGTTCATTTGGGCCTGATGCTAACGATCGAAATGTGTTAGCCTCCCTCTGTAGATTAGTGCAATCGGGGTGATGATGCCACCCGCACGTCTGTATCCATGCACACTTGGGAGCACACCTCGTGGGCAAACTTAAAAAAAGATTTCTCCCCAGTAGAACAAGTGGGAATGAATGGAGTGCAAAAGGGCGACTTTCCTCTGATTCCTTAATGTGAAGCATAAGATATGCCCCTCAAAAGGTACGAATTTGCCATTTGCCCGCTTAGCATAGGGGGAGGGGGGAGGAGGGGTCCCCTTGTTAATACTTATGTGCTAAACCTAAAATTGGTCCCTTCAAATTTCCAGGAGCTCTTGTATTGGACATGGCACTCATCGTGGCAATGGCGTCTCCTTTGACTGCCTTCTTTTGTCTTTCCTCCATTCCCGTATAGTACAAAAAACACACCAACCACACTGTCATGTCCATTAGTTATACACCGAGGTTGTCATCACGTATAGGTGTCCCTTCTCAAATGAACAGAAAATGAAAACCCTCAGGAGGTGTCTTCCTATCCATCGGGGCGGAGAGGGAAGACTTTTTTTTTTTTTTTTTTTTTTTGCCAACTTGGAGGGGAATTTCTCATTTATTTATTCATTTTTTTTTCTTTTTTTTTTTTTTTGTTCCTGCCTGCCACAGCCCCTTTTCTTGCCTTTTCACTTGATCCGTCAATAGGTTGTTCCCATACCGCGTGGCTCCTTATTATTCGACTTAGCTTTTCCATACTTTGTTTTGCCCTACTTTGCTTTTTTTTTTTTTTTTTTTTTTTTTTTTTATTACTTTCTGCTGGGACATCCGACTGCCACCCTGTTCACACATACTATGTTCTTCCTTCTGAAGGATTTTCCATAATACACTGCGCGGGGATCAGAGTGACGCACGTCATATGACACGTTCATACATGAAGGTACTCTGTCGCATCACGCGGGGTCACCTCACTTGGAGGAGAAAAGGCAAAGAGGAATATTACTTTTAAGTAGCATCTTCTGCGTTACATGTACTCTCATTTTTGCTTACACCTCTCTCTGTTGCGTTTTTCCCTAAGTAATCTTCCGCCCCATATTCCCGAATAGTTATTCGCGGTACAATAAATCGACTATTTGGGGACGCGTAGTGCATACATTTGGGACGTGTACAAAAAAAAAAAGGAAAAGGGGGCGAGCCCACCCTCAGGTCGTTTTTAATGGGTTAAGTAAATATGACATCCAAACGAAGCAAAAAAAAAAAAAAAAGTTTGGAGCGTGGCATTCGTAAATGACACATGTGCTTTCTCATCCTTTTAACACCCTTGAATAGTTGCCTTTTTTTTTTTTTTTTTTTTTTTTTTTTTTTGCATTATAATTTCCCCTCCTCAATTATACGTAATGGATACTTGCTCCTTTATGTTCATACGTAAAGTATTCTCCTTTCCCCTTTTATGCGTGCCTAATTAAGTTTTGTAAATTTCCATTTAGTTTGTTTTTCCCTTGGGGAGCCTCCTGAGTTCCAAGAGGCGGGTTGCGCGAGGAGAGTAAAAAAAAAAAAAAAAAGGAAAAAAATATGTTTGCATCTGGAATAGGAAGTTGCCTCCCATAAGAGGAGCTTCTTCTCCTACGTGCAGCTTCGCTCAATACCTTACAAGGGGGGTAGGCACCTTTTCCTGATTTTGAATCTGCCAAGGTGATATATTTGTGTTTACGTGGGTACATGTGCGGTGCGCCGCGTTGTCCGGACTGCAGAGGTGACAAGCCGATAAGGGACAGTGCAAGAAGTGATAAGAGAATTGCCGGTCGAAGTTGAAACATATCCTGGCAACCTGTCCCGCTAACGTATACACCTACCGACCTGTCCTGCCGCTTGCTCACCAATCTGAGAACCGCCCAAGATGCTAGTAAAGTGCGAGACGAAGAGCCAGAGAGTGAAGAGCATCTCCTTCCACCCGAAGATCAACCTCATCCTTGCGGGACTGCACAATGGAATCATTCAGCTATGGGACTACCGCATCGGGATTCTTATTGACAAGTTTGAGGAGCATGAGGGGCCAGTGAGGGGCATAGATTTCCACACCGTGCAGCCCCTCTTTGTCAGTGGAGCAGATGATTATCTAATAAAGGTGTGGAACATACATTTAAAAAAATGTGTATTCAATTTGGTAGGTCATCTGGACTACATCAGGAAGGTGCAGTTCCATTTGACCTACCCATGGATTCTATCAGCATCTGATGACCAGACCATTAGAATATGGAACTGGCAAAGCAGAGTCTGTATAGCCATTTTAACAGGACATAACCATTATGTAATGTGTGCAGAATTCCATCCGACACAGGATCTCATCATTTCCAGCAGTTTGGATAAGACTCTACGCGTGTGGGATATAAAATTACTGAGAGAAAAAAATGTCATATTGACGAATGAAAATGTGATGAACGATTTGCCCTATGGATTATCGAAGGGCATTTACAACCAAGATGTGGTAGGCACAGTTGGAGATAACCAGATGGGTATGCATTCCTTTGTAACGAATAATCAGCAACTCCAGCATCTTCAACAACAACAGAATAACAATAACATGTTTGGTGCTTCAGATGCAATTTGCAAATTCGTTTTGGAGGGTCATGAGAAGGGAGTTAACTGTTGTGCCTTTCATCATAGTCTACCCATCATTGCATCGGGATCAGATGACAAGCTAGTGAAATTGTGGAGGTATAATGATAACAAATGTTGGGAGCTAGACACCTTAAGGGGTCATTTCAACAACGTATCAAGTTTAGTTTTCCACCAAAGCAATGATGATCTATTATTAAGCAACAGTGAAGATAGAACCATTCGTATATGGGACATCAGCAAGCGAGCGTGCATTCATACCTTTAGGAGAGAGAATGACCGGTTTTGGATTTTGTCCTTCAAACCCAACTCCAATTTAATAGCTTCGGGTCATGATTCTGGGATGGTTATTTTTAAATTCGAAAAGGAAAAATGCCCCTTCGACAAATATGGAACTCTCCTGTTATATGTAAAGGAGAAACGTATTTATGCTTATGATGTTAGGAACAATAAACATACCTGCTTGTGTCCCGTCAGGAAGAATGGCAATGCGATGGTGTCGGGGTATTACAAGTTGCTATACAACCAATTCTGCACCACACATGTGATGCTTCTTTTTGTGTACAAGGAGGAGGATCATTACTCCTTCGATCTCATCATTTGCGATACAGTTGGCGAGAGTAGCGGCGCCGGTCGCGCGGTCAGCGCATCTCCCCCAGCCTCTCCCTCGACGCCCTCGGCACTACACTTCTTCAAGTCGTGGGCTAGGGGCGCTAGTGGAAATAATGCAAATGTATCACCACAAAGAAACATTCAAGCGGTGCGGAACCCAGAAGAGTTCAACCCAGACAGTGTGAAGTACTTGATAAAAAACAAACACTGCTCTTCCGTTGCATTTTATACAAGAAATAAGTACCTCCTTGTGGAGAAGAGAAGTGGCAATTACCTCCTTAGCATTCAAAACATACCAGAAGATAACACCTCCAAACGGGTGGAAGTACCCTTTAAGGTGGAAGCAGTGTACCCCCTGAATAATAACAAGGTAATCATCCTTTCGGAGAGCAAAATATATCTATATGATATAAGCCTAAAAAAGATTTTAAATGAAATGAACCACACGGACAGCATCATTTCGGTGGAGATACTTAAGGACCACAACATTGCGTTTGTGTTTAAGTACAACGTTGTTCTGACCACCATCGATTTGGTTCATCTATGTACAGTGCATGAATATATACGAGTGAAAAGTGGAGTCTGGGATGAAGAAAACAAAAATGTCTTCATCTATAATACATTGAGTCACTTAAAATACATATTGATAAATGGAGAGAAGGGGCTCATCAAATGTCTGGAAGAACCTGTGTACCTTTTCAAAATATACAACAACAGATTATTCTACATTACAAGGAAACAGGACGTGATCAGTGAACCATTGAACGATACGGAATATCTATTTAAGTTATCCCTTGCGAACAATGATGAACACAGTGCCTATCATTATTTAGACATACAGCATAAAGGCAACACCTTCGCTAATGGTCCCCATAATGAGGGCAAGAAAAAACTTTACTTTAGTTACAACCTTATAGGATATATTAAAAAAAAGGGCTTTGCAAATTTGGCAGTACAAATGGTAAACAACAATCACACACTTTTTAATCTCTCCATTCAGTTGGGACATCTAAATAATGCTCTGAAAGCAGCTAAAAAAATCAACAAAAAACATATCTGGAACCTCCTAAGTGTTCATGCATTATTACTGGGAAGTTATGACATTGCAGAATATGCCCTGTTGAGAATGAAGGCCTACGACAAGCTCTCTTTTCTGTACCTTTTCAGTGGGAATATTGAAAAACTAAAAAAAATGCAAACTATTTCCATCATACGGGCAGACCTAATCTCTATGTTCCTGAATTCATTATATTTGGGAGACATACAACAGAGGATAAATATATTTGTTCAGCAGAACCAGGTGAACTTAGCTTGGGCGTGCTCCCAACTTTACGACATTCCCATAAATCTGTCAGAGAAGAATTTAGACTTTGATATAAATGAGTGCAGCTATTGCCCCGAGAAGTCTTTCTATTTGTGCCCCCCGATACCCATTGTGAGGATTGACCCGAACGCAGCGCAAAAGAAAAACACATCGACGGAGGAATCAACAGAACAAATGCGTGTGGGAAAAGAAGCACAGAACGGTCCCAGCCTAAAGGATGCTCCACCCAAGTGGGGAATCCCCTCCGCGTGGAATGGATCCTACAACTGGCCTGTCATCAACCTCGAGAAGACGTTTCAGCCGAGAGACGACCCAAGTGCATCCGCACCCCAGTGGTCAAAGAAAAAAGGTCCTGTCAAGTCAGGTAAGGAGCAGGCCACTTCCCATTTTGGCTACTTTCCATTTTGGCTACTTCCCAGATTGGCCACTTCCCAGATTGGCCACTTCCCAGATTGGCCACTTCCCATTTTGGCTACTTCCCAACTTTATGACTTCTTTATCCCCTCCCTCCCCTACCGTGCAGACCAACGAAGCAACGCATCGGAAGCAGACGACGTGTGGAAGGACGAGGTCAACGACGAGGATATCATAAACATCGACCTGGACCTGGAAGACCACAAAGACATTCTGAGCAAGAGTGCAGCTACTCCTACGGGTAGTACCAAAATCGAGCGCGTAGACAACCTTTACGAAATTATGGCAAAAAAGTATGGAAGAATCATGGACCACATAAGGACGGGAAATATAAAGAGCGCACTTGACTTAATTTCAAAAAAATATGGTATCGTTGATATGAAGCCCTTAAAAACAATTATAAAAAATGTATACATTTCGACATATGCTTATCTGACACCCATGCCCAATTTCGCTCCGATGAAGATTCCTATAAACAGCAATGAGGATGCAACAAATACGAACGTATACATCAATGAACACTTTCTTTTCAACCAAATTAAAAAGGCACACAAATTAGTTACCTTGGGGAAGTTTTGCAGTGCTTTGGATCTCTTCAGAAGCAGCCTGTACCACATGATATTTATAACCCCTGGAGATAAAGACAGAGAAATGAATGAATACTTACATATGTGTACTAGCTACATTTTAGCCATGAGATTAGAAGAGGAAAGAAATACCACTGCTACGGAGGATCCAAGGAGGAGCTTAGAGTTGATGGCTTACTTTACTTGTTGCCCTATGCAGAACTCGCATTTGTACCTAGTCCTAAGGAGAGGCATGGGTCTTGCTTGGAAGGCGCAGAACTACGTGACGGCTGGATCGGTGAGACACGAACCATGTGGCGGGAAATCATCACATCCCCCCTGTCTGTTCCTTGACCCCCCCTCCCCCCCTCCCTGGGCAACCTTTGCATCGCCACTACGATCATCGCTGCGTCATCCCCATGTCATCATAACACCAATACCCCCCCACCCCTTCTTCTGTGCAGTTCGCCAAACGGCTAATAAACGGGAACTACGAGAGCATCAAAGGCTCCGAGGAGGAAATCGTTAAGGCGAAGAAAATACTGCTCATGTGCGAGCAGAAGAGCACGGAACAATACAACATTGACTACGACCCCAACGACTACCGTAAGGATGAAAAAAAATAAATAAATAAAAATACCCCCTTTCAAAGCAGTTACCTTCGTTTCCGTGCACTCCTCAACAGTATGATAAAAGCATATTGACCAATTAACCATATCTTCATATCCCCGTTCTCATCACCCACACAGATAACATGAGAGTATGTAGCGTCAGCTTAACGAGGATCAAGCCAAATGAAGAAACCGTGAGCTGCCCTTTTTGCCAATCCGTGTCGAAGCGAGAATATACGTCCAAGATGTGCCCGAACTGTTTGATTGCCCACCTTGGCAAAAAGGTAATGTGGGTAGCACCCAAGTGTGACATAATACTCGCAAGGTAGATGGTCTGTGCGAGTGCACGCAGAGATATTGTGCCACATGTGGTGTATTTTCATTTTCATCCTTTTTTTAGGCCCTCGGATTTGACTTCCTAAACAAGAACGCATGATCAAGGCAACTGTTTTTTTTTTTTTTTTTTTTTTTTTTTTTGCCTCCCCGTAGCGCAGCGTCATTCACATAATGATTTACCACTTACATCAGCTCAGTCTCCAACTGTGTCACCACTTCTTTAACCGACGGGCGCACCTCACCTCAACATCGCAGAAAAGTCACACAAAAAGGAGAAGAAAGGGTACCGCCTAGGGGAAGTGTACAAGCTATTCCTCACATGAGCTTGAGGGATGCATACACCTGGAATGATTAATTAAAAACGGGGCGGCCACTCAACAGGGTAATATGGTCATACCAACTTACCCATTGTGCATATGTGTGCATTGTGATCGATCACATGCAGCTCATATTGTTGTTAATTTTTGTAGCTCATATTATTGCTGTATGTTACCATGTGGTGCATAACTTCGCTGGGTCTCTCCTGTAACTGTGCGTTTCCTTGTTAAAATTGTAACTGTTCGGCTGCATGAGCAGTTGTGCGTTTCCTCACAGTTGCCTCTACGTTGTACTACACGATTCTATACTGTACTGCACTATTATATACTATTCTGTATTGTGCTTTACGCAAAAACCGGTTTCCACGTAACTATGGAAAGAACGCGCACCACCGCGCGCACCTTCACATTGGCCCATTTGTCAACCACTGGACAAAATTCCACTGAATGCAACACTCACATTATATATACATTGTTATCACTTCTGTGATTAGTGAGAAGACCCATTGGGAACAGGCCCCGCATAATAAGTGTGGGCCTTTGTATTCCAAAGAGTTCGCTGTATTAGAGCACGTTTTTTTAAAAGGGAACCTTCTTTTAGGGGAGAGCGCCCGCGAGAGGGATAAAAATCAGAGCGACAAAGTTATCACTCCAACGATGGTGTGGAGAAAAGGAAATTGGGGAATACCCACAGAAGTGACAAACCTGTTTACAGAGTTAAGTTCTTTGGGTGTTGCCACGTGGAAGTATCCTCGTGTGAGAAGCACCGTAGGGAGGTAGACACAATTCAAAAAAGAAAAGAGAAAAAAGAAAAAAAAAAAAAAAAAAAAAGAAAAAAGAAAAAATTGTCACCGGTTAGACAGGAAAGGGGAGAATTTCAGCTCCGTGAAGCCTAAATCATCTTAGGATGATAACTGACAAAGGGGGGTAGAAAAAGAACGACTTTTGTTAACCACCCACATAGTGTCCCATCCCCTTAAGGGGTCTTCGCGCATTGGTAATTTTCTACATCTCGTGTAGCACGCTATCAGTGAAGTGCATACCCTGCGCTATGGGAAGTAACTGGGAAAAGATGGGAAATTATTGTACTATTTGGAAGGTTTTTGGACGATGTGTAAGTCATTCCTCGAAGCAGTCTTCCGGAATCACTTCCCGCAGATCGCCACTGTCGTACATGCTCTTAATAATGTCGTGGCCGCCAATCAATTCCTTGTTGATGTACAACTGCGGGTATGTGGGCCAATTAGAATAAACCTTCAATTCATTACGTACGTCTTGGTCTTGTAGAATATCGAAGGTAGTGTACTTTATCTTACAACTATTTAGCATAAACACAACTGCATTACTGAATTTGCATTGAGGAAATGTTTTACTTCCCTTCATGAAGAGGATGATTTTGTTGTTCGTTATTAATTGCTCTATTTTTTTCACCGTATCTGATTTTTCTGTGGAGTTGCATTCCCCACTTTGAGTAGCCTCCATGGAGGAGCCTCCTCTTTGAATATACTTCCTAATGAAGGATGTAACCGTTGAGACATTGCAGTTGGCAAATTTTTTTATGATCTGGCCATTCTGATAAAATTCAAATACTCCGTTTTCGTTGTTTTCTTCCTTTGGACTAACCACGTACACTTCTAACATAGGACAATCTTCTACAATGGCTTGGCAAACCTCCATGTGTAATTCGTATTCCTTTTCCTTGCTCGACTTGAGGTACAGTAGCTTCAATCCGTGTCCCTCCACGAACTTGTCCTTTTCTTCTTCCTTAATGAAGTTCATTTTCCTTACTATTATGGTGGATCCTTTTTTATTTATTATTATTTTATTTTTTATTTTTTTTTTTTATTTTTTTATTTTATTTTATTTTTTTTTTTTATTTTTTTTGTGTGTGTGTTTTCTTGGGGAGAAAAAAAGGTAAAACAAACGTTATGGCATTCCCCAATGTGAAAACACTTTTAATTTTCAAAAGGTGAAAAGAAATTATACCCTCTGTTGTTTTGTTTTGTTTTGTTTTGTTTTGTATTTTTTTTTTTTTTTTTTTTTTTTTTTTGGACTTTCCAACGTGGAGAAATTGTAAAGGGGGAAAACTGCAAACTGACCAAATTAGCAGGCGTGTGGAAAAGAACGGAAAGTTTCTCTCAAATGGATGATCTTCTCATGAAGCCGATCAACAAAAAGGAGAAGCCAAATATAAGGAAAATTTTTTTCTTTTTTTTTTTTTTTCAAATATGGCCCCTAAAAACATGGGAATTTATATCTTATTTTATTCGTTAATGGGACCTTCCTTACCATGGAAAGTTGTTGTTACTTGAGAAGTGTACTCAGAAGGGTTTCGTCATGCACACAACATGGGTAAAGGCATGCTACATATAATAAGCCCGTAAAACTAGACCAAATAATATTTGCGAATGCGTGTGATCCACTTGAGTTCCAAAACGGATTATAGCAGTAGCCGACGCGTGAGGAACCGCCTTTCCCAGTCTGCGTCAAAATTATTTCCTCTTAATGTGGTGACTTTTTTAAATAGATCTTCCCGTATGCTACGTTCCAGTGAAGTTGAAAAAAAAAAAAATAAAAATAAAAAAAATCAAATAATATAATATAATATAATAATAAAGAATTCCAAATGTGAAACAACAACAAAAAAAAAAAAAAAGAAAAAAAAAAAAAAGTGTAGTGTTCTCTACCACGTATATCGCCATGCAGTAAGTTTTACCCGTATTACCCGTAGGCGTTCGTGTAGGAAATTACGGTGGCGGTTTGCATACGCGTGGCATATGGAGGGCATGCATACTCCCCCCCGGCTAGTACACCGAGGTGATAAAAAAAAAAAAATTAAATAAAGAGGAGTTCGCGGCTGCCAGAAAAATGCATTTCAGATGGAAAGGCGGAAGAGGGATGAACGCAGAAAGCGCAGATCATCATAAAGCGCTACTTTTCAGTATCGCGAGTACCTTTTTTTTTTTTTTTTTTTTTTTTTTTTTTAATCCAACTTTCTGTAAACTGCGGAACGGAAGCAAATTCACAGCGAAAAAAAAGAAGAGAAGAGAAAAAAAAAGGCAAAGTTAATTAACCGAACAGTTAAATTTAAAGAAGGCAAAGCTTTAGCCATTATCACCCAACCTTTTCTAAAGCCTTTTTTTTTCAGTGATGGGCGATGCGAGCCGGCAAATGGGAAAAGTGGGTCAGCGTGAAACGTGAACAGGTAGAAAAGTTCCTCCTCCGTTGGAAACGTCCAAAGTAATTCAAACGGTTAAAAGTGCAGGAAAAGCAACCGTGGTTGGAGCAACGGTCATCGGAGCAAGGGTGATGGGAGCAAGGGTGATCGGAGCGAGGGTGATCGAAGGAAGAGTGGTCGAACCAACCGTTGTTGAAGTTTCTGCCATCACAGCTACCGACTCGGGAGCTCCCCCTGGAAGAGGATGCTCGAGGGAAAACCCAAGCTGTGCACATAGAACGCCGCGAGAAATGTGATTCCCACGGATACGGAAGAGCAACTATCGCATCATCTCCAACTGTAAAATTTGGGATTCACCGCCAAAAAGGGGAATGAAAGTTTTTCTGCCGACTAGGAAAAAACGAAAAGACGAGAAAAAGAGAAGCTGTACGCCGGAAGAGAACTTTTAAGTGGAATTCCCAAAAGAAAAATCCACACACACCTTCTGCATAGGCAACTACCATATGCTATACCCCCATACATATACACACGTACATTCGCACACCACTTGGCTCCACTACCATTTTATCCAACATGAGTAAAAATAAAAAGGGGAAGAAAAAGGATGACTTGGACGCAATCCTTGCCGAATTCGGTTTTGACGAAAAGCGGGAAGATGAAGTAAAGGACCAGAAGGACAAGGGAGGAGAAGGAGTCAACGGAGAAGCAGGCGGTGCAGGTACCCCTGCTGGTGCAGAGGAAAATGAGGCGACCAAAATGTCCAAGTCGAAAAAGAAAAAGGAAAAGATGAAACAGAAGAAGGAGCAAATGAAGGGCAAGGAAAATGTAGAAGAGGGGGATGAAGGAGAAGCGAAGAAGGCAATGGCCGAGCAGGGCGCCGATGAGGCAGATGCCAATGATGATGCTAATGATGATGCTAATGACGCCGCCAATGATGGTGCCAATGATGCCGCCAATGATGGTGCCAATGATGCCGCCAAAAAGAACAAGAAAAAGAAAAAAAAGGACAAGGAGAAAGGGAAGGAACAAAAAGGCACGTCAGGGATGTCAGAAATGGCCAAAGCAGCCGCGGAAAGGCTCAGGCTACTAAAGGAGTATGAAGAAAAGAAAAGGGAAGAGGAAAAAAGAAAACAAGAAGAGGAAGAAGAAAGGATTCGAAAGGAGGAGGAAGAAAAGGAAAAAAAACGATTAGCTAAATTGGAAAAAAAAATGCAATTAAAAAAGGAAGGAAAATTGTTAAGTGCAAAAGCCAAGGAAGAAAAAAAAAAAAAAGAATTGTATTTGAAAACCCTGAAAGAATCTGGGGTACTCATCGAACCGAAGGAAAAAGCCAAAGCGGAAATCATCAACATCGACTTGAACAAAACAAAGGCTTTCTTAAAGAAGAAGAAGAACAAAACGAATGCTAACACAAGTGGAAGCGGAAATATGAATAACAACGCAGATGGGGCAGGAGGTACTACACCCCAGGGGAACAAGCTAGTTGAAGAACAAGCCAAAGACGAACCCAAAGAAATTGTCTTGGACGACTGGGAGGATTTCCTCAACGTGGATGAAGAAAGTAAAAAGGAAAAACAATCCAATGAAAATCAGAATAATGCAAAGACGGATAAGGAAAGAAACAAATCTAAGGAGGCAAAAGGGTCAGAGGGGAAAAAAGGTACAAAGGTGGACGCACTTAGCGCCAAGAAAGGAAAAAAAAAAAACGACACTAGCAAGACCAACGGTAATGAAAAACACAGCAACACGCAAAATGAATCAGACGATGAAAGCGAATATCGATCAGCCATTGTGTGTATATTGGGTCATGTCGACACCGGAAAAACCAAATTACTGGACAAACTTCGACATACAAATGTACAGGATAATGAGGCCGGAGGAATTACACAACAAATCGGAGCGACCTTTTTCCCAAAGGATGTCTTAGATAAGGAAATAAAAAAAGTAGATGAAAGTATCAAGTGCATGTCGAAAGGAATTATGATTATCGATACCCCGGGGCATGAGTCATTTTACAATTTGAGGAAAAGAGGTTCCTCTCTCTGTGACATAGCCATTTTAGTGATTGACTTAATGCACGGATTAGAACAACAAACAAAGGAATCCATTCAAATATTGAAACAAAGGAATTGCCCTTTTGTTATTGCATTGAACAAAATTGATAGGCTTTATATGTGGAACAAGAATGACTGGTCTCCATTTAACAGCACTTTTAATAAGCAAAAGGAAAATACACAAGATGAATTTAAGGATAGACTACAAAATATCCTTAATGAGCTAGCCGAACAAGGATTGAATTGCCAACTCTATTGGGAAAACCCCAACCCACGGAAGTATGTTTCCATCGTACCGACAAGTGCAATAACTGGAGAAGGAATTGCCGACTTAATCATGATTTTAGTAAAGCTGACCCAGAATTTTATGCTTAAAAATATTGAATACCATGATAAATTAGAATGCACCGTTTTGGAAGTAAAAAATATTGAAGGGCTAGGAACAACCATCGACGTAATTCTCACTAATGGCGTCCTGAAGGAATCAGATACCATCGTCCTGTGTGGTATGAATGGACCCATTGTCACAGTTATTAGAGCTTTATTAACTCCACAACCGTTAAAAGAGCTAAGAATAAAAAACGAGTATGTGCACCACAAATCTATTAAGGCATGCATTGGAGTGAAAATCTCTGCCAACGGATTGGAAGAAGTGCTCTGTGGTACTTCCTTATTCGTTGCCAACAACACCAACGAAATTGAAGACTACAAAAAGAAAGCAATGACAGATGTTTCAGATGTCTTCAATCATGTCGATAAAACGGGGGTAGGTCTGTACGTTATGGCTAGCACCCTTGGTTCCTTAGAAGCATTACTCATCTTTTTAAAGGATTCCAAAATACCCGTTTTTGCAGTGAATATTGGAACAGTGCAAAAGAAAGATGTGAAGAAAGCTAGCGTCATGAGGGAGAAGGGGAAACCTGAATATTCAGTCATCCTAGCCTTTGATGTTAAAATCGATCCAGAAGCAGAGAAGGAGGCGCAAATCTTAGGAGTGGAAATTATGCAGAAGGATATTATTTACCACTTGTTTGATGCCTTCACAAGTTATATTAAAAAAATTGAGGAAGAGAAAAAACAGAGCAAGTTGACGGATGCCATTTTCCCATGCGAACTGTCCATTGTCAACGACTGTGTATTTAATAAAAAGGATCCAATCGTCATTGGGGTTAAGGTAGATTGTGGAATATTGAAAATTGGAACCCCACTATATATCCCTGAGAAGAGCCTAAAAATAGGAAACGTCGTTAGCATTCTCTTGAACAAAAAAACCTGTGAAAAAGCCAAAAAGGGAGACGAAGTTTCTATTAAAATTTGTGGAGAACCACACATCACCTTTGGAAGGCACTTTGATTTTAATCAAAAGATATACAGCAAAATTACCAGAGAGAGCATTGACGTATTGAAGGAGTACTTTAGGAGCGAGTTAACCATGGAGGACTGGAAACTCGTCGTGCAGCTCAAGAAAATCTATAACATTATCTGACACCACGGGCACAGGGAAACGCGCACATCCCCCAGGTCTATGTCTTTTAATGGGTCACGCGTGATTCAACACGCGTGTTGAATCACGCGCGTCCAGTTACGCCTATCGGGTCGTTGTTTCCTTCTCTCCCCCCATGGGAAAAAGTAAAAAAGAACGCACACTTCCAACTTTCTAACCTCTAATGGACATCTCCAAGTCCGCAAAATTTGAAAGGAATAATCAGTCGCATTGACGGAGAACATGTACAAGAGGGGGGAAAAGGGTGTACCTAAAAGGACAGTGTACCCCAAGACTGTCTCTCATCCCCATATAAATTCGCAACGTGTTTCTATTCATGTGCTCAAACACGTGTGCATTCCTTATGTTTTCCACATGTGCGAAGGGCCTTTCTCTTCTTTCAGCGCACCGCTACACGCGCACCCCCCCCCCCCTTCCCTTCCTTTTTATCACCTCCAAAAAAAAGGCCTATTTGAAATGTTACCATATGTGCTGTATTCATTTCCGTCGGTATCCACCTGCGCCGCTGCATGGTTGTGTCATTGTAGCATTTTTAAAACGGAAAAATTTAACATTTGAAAATTTTAAATTCACATTTTTAATCAAACAAAGGTGGGTCATCCCTATGAACGATTCTCTCGCAAAATGCGCAAAGGGGATGTAACACACTGAACGTTGCAATGCTTTAAGCGTACATGATTAATCGTATTTACCAACTTGATTTTTTTTTTTTTTTTTTTTTCTTTTTAAATGGTGAATGTTTGGAGGATCTCCTCCTTCGGCATTTCCCACAAGGTTCTCCGTCCTGTCTGTCCGTTTGCCTGAACAGGTCAGGTAAAACGGTTCAACTGGTAAATGCGAGACAAAAAAATAAAAAAAAATAAAAAAAATAAATAAAATAAACAGGGGAGAGCAAATAGATGAAATGTGTACCAAAGGTGACATCGCGAAAATGTTTCTACAAAATGGGGAGGGCCTTAAAAAGGAGTGGAGACTTCTCTAATGAGCTTCACCCTTCCGATATGTCGTTGCTTAAAAATGAAGCATACATACGCGGAGTTAAAAGGGTGTAACAAAACTGTGGCAACAATTTTTTTTTTTTTTTTTTTTTTTTTTTTTTGTAGAAAAAAATAATCGATTCCCTCAGCGTCATACATGTTCTTCCGATGTTATTTTGCGGCGCGGTTGCATCAGACAGTGCAGCTAGCTTTCCCTCCACACAAAGTGGTGCAGCGATCGCTATTGTGGGTGTCCCCGAAATGGCTTTCTCCTCGAGAGCATACTTAAAAGAGTGCATGTCATTGGGAGTAGCATAATAGGAACACCCACATGGCGAACCCTTTAGCGCAGTCCATAAATTATAGAGTGACCCCGTTTAAAATAAAGCGATTAATTCCTGCTAAGGAATATTTTTTCTCCGTTTATGCACACATTCCCCCCATAAGGAAGATGCCCATTTTGAAGGACCGCCTGATTTGATTACACAACTTGACCTCCACATGGGGACCCGCTCAAATTCAAAAACTAAACGAGATTTTTTTTCCATAAAATATTCATTAACACGTACTTCAAAGTTCCATAGAAAGCAGTTTAGCTAAAGTTGAACTTGGACCGAAATGGATATTACGGATGTGAACTTCTTCACTCATGTGAATGATCTCCGGAGTGGGGGGGTCCTAGACATATATTCCAAGAGGTATGAAGGAAAGAAAAAAAAGAGAAAAAATAATCGAAAAAATAATCGAAAAAATAATCGAAAAAATAATCGAAAAAATAATCGAAAAAATAATGAATAAAAGGATACGTAAATGCAACACAACGAGGCGACCTACTAAAAGGCTCGCCACACAATCGTGACGAAGCCTGTTTGAGAATACCCACTTTTTTCAAAACACGCTGCTAAATCACGATGTCTTCCCCTTAGATGGTTTGAATGCCACAAGAACCTGGTCTCCATAAACCTCTACCTCCACCGCAACAGTGAAATGATGGACACCATCGGGGACGAACGTATCGACGCCCTCATGAGGAAGGTACCGGGAATAACCACCTGAGTAGTTTAGTATATTTTTCTTTGAAGAAGTAGCCAACACTCATATGCACACATATGTATATGTATATTTACCTACACATGGGAAGAACTCCACCATTCTCTACACTTCCTTTCCCCTCCTCCTCCTGCATTGAAAAGTTTGAAACACTGGTTAGAGAACTAATCACCACCTACTTCGTTCGATTTATCCACACGGAAGAACTAACAAAGTGTACTAAAGACAAAATATTGGAACAGGAAATTGGTGGAAGCGAATTGCAGACTATCAATGGAGATGGAAAAAACGGGGGTGATACAACTACGGAGAATCGCATCTCCAGTTACATATCGGTATGGATCCACACCTTTTATACGTACATTCCTAAGGGGGTCAGATATTCCACTTATTAACCCACTTACTTACCCTCTCCATCCCCAGCTATACCACGAAGTGACATTACTGAACATCGTCGAGAGGATCCTATGCGCAGATCACGCATACGACAAAATAAACAACCACATGATAAATCTCTTTGCCTACATTTATTCCAATTTGGTGGCCTTCCTCAAGAGGTAAGAGATTGTTAAAACGGGTATACGTGAAGGTTTATCAGGACTCAGCGGAGTAGACACTCTCAATGCACGACTTAAAGTTTTATTTATTTATTTATTTTTATTATTTTTTTTTTTTTAATTTTTCCTCCGTTCAGCAATTCGGAGGAGTACTTCTCCAAACCCATAAGCGAGATGTCCATAAGCGAGGTCACCAGGAGGGGGGGATACAACTGGAGAGTAATTTCATTAACCCTCTGCGCATCAATGTATGAGTGCTCCCTCCTTCGCCCTGCTGCAGATGCTCATAGAAGAAAACGACAAGTCGCAAAACATAGACAGACTGAAAATATACATGTGCGTTATCAACGCCCTGCGGAACATAACGGATAGGATTCATCTGCTAAACAACACAATCATCAATAAGATAGTGGACTACGGTTAGGGGAGAAGGAGGCACCAAGGCATAATATTTCGCTCCTTTCGAACAAACTGATTACTTCACGATGCTCTCTTGAAGTGGATACAATACAAGATAAGCACCTCTCTTCCCCATCCTCAGATGTTTTGCTAATTCTAATTCCTCTCTTGGAGAAGAGACCGTGGGAGCATGGAAACTATGTGTTTGAAGGAAATGAGTAATTTGATACTCGTTGCTTATATACCTAAGTGGATTGATGAATACACGTCCATATGGACATGCGCATGTGTTTAATAGACACTCCTTTGGGGTTACTCTCCACACACACACACACACACACACGCACACGTACACACGCAGGTGGGTAAAACGGGAAGGCAACACCTTATGTACGATTGAGAAACAGGTAGAGGCAAGGAAAAAGAACAAGTGCGAATAACAAAGTGTATTTTTTATTTTTTCCTGTCCACTTTTCATATGGAAAAAAATATCTTCCTCCCTGAACTGCACATGACGTCTACCCTCTCCCCCAAGCTGTGGTTGATACTGTACACCCTGATATTGACTAGGAACTGTCAAGAAAAGTAAAAAAAAAAAAAAAAAAAAAAAAAAAAAAAAAAAAAAACACCCTGAGGAGAGGAGTTCCAAACGGGAATGGGGCTTATCCGACAATCGCATGTATTAACATTAATTGTTCTTCCCTTCATTGCACTTCACACAGGTACGAAATGACCAACTATAGGAGAAACAACATTTTGAAGGTATACACGGGTTGCGCATCGTTTGGGTGTGCGATTAGTCCCGTTTTGTTTGCTCCACCGCGTCCATCCCACTGGTTCTGTCCTGCCACTCAGCTCCGGAAATACATGAATGAGCCCCTGCACGAGCAACTTCCACCCATGAAGACACTGCACACGTTCATCGAGGTAAAGCGGGAAGTGAAAATACGAAAGGGAGGGAGACAAATGGGCAATCCAACAAACGAACTGATAAACAAACGAACCGAAATGTGGTGTCATCCCCTCTGCACGGCCTGCAGCACCTGTACATTTCCAAGAGCATCTTCCCAGAAAACAAGAACTCCTACCTGATCATCGACGTGGTGAGTCATTCCCACAAGGAAAAAAAGAAAAAAAGAAAAAAAAAAAAACAGAAAGGAGGAAAGAAAAAGTGGCGAATATCCCTAAACAGAAAAATAAACTTTGCCACTTCACCGTTGCACCATCGCCGCTCCCCCTTCCACCGTGCGCAGGTGCCGGAAATCTTTGAAGAAATCAAGGAGGATGTGTTGAAGAACAAAAAGAAATTGGCGTCCCTCCTAAGCACCGTCACCATCGACAGGGCCCTTCTGGGGGGCATTTCTGACATGTACCTGTCCGTGTATGAATTTGACCAACAGGGCGGGAAGGGCGCAAAGAACGGTAACACTCCAAAGGAGGCAAACGTCTCAACGGTGCAAACGCCTTACCGGAGGGAAGTAGTTCAGACGAGCTGAAAAACGTATACCAACAGGTCAACACTACCTCCCCGTGCATTCTCCTCGCAACCCAAATTTCAGACACCGGCGGCGGTCCTCACTCCAGGGATCAAAAAGGCACAGATTACAAACGCGGCGAAGCAGTAACGGAGGAGTCTTTCCTCTGCGATAGCTGCAAGGAGATTGTAATTAACAAAACGGAAGGAGAAAAAAAAAAAAAAAAAAAAAAATCCTATACATCGAAGGACCATATCCTTATCCTTGGGCCCATTCCCTCTCCACTTTTCCCGCACTTTCAGGCCGAACTACAATGTTCACAATGCAAACGGGCGTACTACTGCTCCAAGGAGTGCCAGGTGGGTTTATGCAACGTAAAAGTGGGCGATCTTGTACAAAGTAATACGCACAAATATTTCGTGCCCGTCTATATATTTCCGCTTCTCCTCCTCCTTTTCGCTGTGACACGGCACAGATGAAGGACTGGTTTCACCACAGACAGGTGTGCTCATACGTAACATAACATCAATCTGCAATTTCACAAAAACAAGAAGAGGTGGAACGACGGCATTCTCGCAGTTGGTTCTTACATGAACAGTCAAGGACAAGATAATGCAAATATGATGGAAGGCGCGTCAATGTTGGAGAAGGAAAAACATTGCCGTTCGAGTGTAGCCACTACGTCCAACTGCACAACACATGAATCAAAAAGGGGGGCCACAAAAATGTGTGTGTGGTGTATATGCGTCGTGAGCGTGTGCGTCTTATAGGAGGAACAAAACCACGAAGACATGTTTCTGCGTAGTATACATGTGCCAAAACATGACATAGAGACGATTAACATTCCATATAATTGTTTGCCTAAAATAGGAATGCTGAACAAAAAAAAAGAAAAAAAGAAAAAAGAAAAAAGAAAAAAAAAAAAAAAAAAAAAAAAAAAAAAAAAAAAAAAAAAAAAAACTTTGGGCGTGTCATTGCGCACACGCTCTCTTTGTCACGCCACTCAAACAACTTCACCCTGTGCGTTCAGACAACTGACAATGTTGGTCCTGCAGATGGGGCACGCTTGGCTTTTGTACAACCACTTGGTAAGGCAACCTACATGGAAGAAATGACGCTTGTCGCAAGGCATCATCATGACATCATCGCTACGCACGTAGTTCATCATACATATGGAGCAGATATCTTCATCTTCCTCAGTTCCCTCGTCGTCAACTTCCTGGTAACCTTCCTCGTCAGCTTGGTCGTTGTCCACCCCGAGGTGTGAACTGCCCACCCCATTGGATGCGACTTCCGAACCAGGGGTGGGCACTTTCCCCGGAGACTCTCCATTGACTGAGTCAAAATTTTCATTTGGATTATTACTTCCCTTAAGAGGATTTAGCATCTCCTTCAATTGGTCATCAACAAGGGGTGGTGGTGTATTTCTCACACTGAAAGAATCCCTAAATTTTTTTTTTTTTTTTTTTTCCTCCTCTCTATTGTCCTTCCTCTGCATAACCCTCTTGACCTTATCAAATATAACTTCAAAAGATGGTTTTTTTAATTTTTTTTTTTTTTTTTTCTGTTCATTGCGCGAATTACCCCGGACAAAGTTTATATCGCTGTACTTTAGGACGGTCAATTTACTTATCACATTTTCTGGCGTCGGAATGCGGTCGTTTTCATCAACGGAGAAGTTCACAATGACACAAATAATTATGGAAAGGAATAAGCCTAGGGAAATGTAAAATAGCAGGGGTAGGAAGTACAAGGTGATGGTTAGATAGTAATAGAGCTTTATGAATTTTAGAGCCAATGTGTTAAAGGAGCATTTGTTTCTGTAAAAATGCAGCAGGTGAAGAGACAACAACACCAGGAGGAATGTTAATGAGTTAAATAACTTAATCAAATATATCACCAGACTTCTGAACCTTTCGTTGTTTTCTATTTCGTCTCGCTTCTTTACCCTCACAATTGTTAAATGGACATGGCAGATACTTTTTATCCATATGCCTATCGCCAACACACGGTTGTAGTAATCACATGGTTCGCATGGGGTTCGAAGGAAGTATAAACCCATGCTGACCAGGCCTACGATACTCGCTATCAGCACCAGGTGGAGCATCGTCGTCAGGTACCTGTACAGTGTTCTTTCGGGTGGACACATTTCTACGTAGTTCACTGGGGAGAGAAAAAAAAAAAAAAAAAAAAAAAAAAAAAAAAAATATATATATATATATATACATATACATGTATATGTATATATATATTCTTCCAAATAACAATGCGAGTGTGTACCCTGCGGGGTACGTTTTCTTTCTCACCACTCCCATTCGTGCTATCCACGTCGTCTTCAATCATTTTTTCTTGCACCGTCTGACTTTATTCTTTGATCAATTTCCGTTTCGTCCAACAGAAGCGGCGTGGTACCAAGTCCGGTGGATTTGTTACCCCTTCGATATTTACCCGTGCCGTGTTTCCTTCGATTTATCACGACTCGATAATCCACCTGTTGGTTTCTTCCCTCTCTGCGTGCCTTGTTCTAACCCTCGGCTTGGCCAGTTTGCTCTAAATTCATTTCTGCGAGCCCCCAATGGGTACCATTCCTCGGTACTGCAAAGCTCTGTGATTGAGGAACGGGAGGCACTGTCACAGAGGAGGTGATGTTATAGCTCCTCACGGAAGTGTAAGCAGGCGCGTTAACTTGTACCTTCTGCGAACACGCCCTCCCCCTCCAAGCGCTTATGCGTGCACATGTGCCGACAAGCTTACACACATATGGTATGCATTCATGGCCCTTATCAGGTCATTTACTTTCCCTTCGCGGAAGGAATAAAAAGGAGAAGTGGAAACATGTAGGAACCTCTAACAAGTGCGAAGTCGTAACAATTGAATTTATGGTGGGTTAAAAAAAAAGAAAAAGAAAAAAATGCACTGATGTTTTGGGCTCGTGTTTTTCGCTGATGTTTGTGGTTTGCGTTTGCTCAATGGTAAGCTTGGCATGCTAAAAGTGCGCTACATACCGGGGGAAATAACATGGTGTAAACGTAATGCGGTGTAAAAGTTACGCGGTGTAAAAACTACACGGTGTAAAATATTTTTCCTTCGGAAAGTGCCTCAATGGGTGTATGGGGGGTGAGAGCTCGTTGCAGAAATACTCACGCGGAGATTTTTTTTTTTTCTTTTTTTTTTTTTTTTTTTCAAGTTGATAAAATTCTACATTGATTTTTTTTCTTGCGTTGCCACGTTGTTTTCCTACTTTTCTACTTCTTCCTCCTGTGGGCATATAATCCCCCCTAGTTTGATACCCCCCTAATGGAAATGTATACGCATGTTGTATCATTGTAAAACCATTTAGAAGGGCATCGTCTATCTCCCCCCCCCTTTGGTAATTACTGAGCTATTCTGACCTGTCCTGGTAAGTCACCGTCGCGTGCACCCTTAATATGAAAGCAAAGTTGGTGTGTGCCTTGAGCCCTTTTTTCCTGTGCGACATTCTCTTTTTCATCCACAACAAGAAAGCCCCATTTGGCTTGTTCAGGATGAAGCCCAATGCTGCGAACTGGGATGCGGACCAGATGGAGGTTTTCGTGAGACCGGAAAATGCCAACTATCAAGGTATAGCTAGGGGAACAGTTCGGTGGAACTTGTTCATTCCCGGATGCGCGTCAATATGAAGCGAGTCTCATCATTAATAACCTTGTCCCGCCTAAGAACCACAAAATACACACACCACGTTTTACAACTACATATACCATGTTGGTACTACTACATATACCATGTCGGTACTACTACATATACCATGTCGGTACTACTACATGCACCATTCTTATTACCACCTTAGCGTTCGGGAGGCCGAAGAACGACCTGGTGCTCCGCGTCATCGAGAACAAGGATACGGAAAGGGCACAGGAGAGGATCCCCGTGTGGTTCATGCGCCAAGCCGGCCGCTATCTGCCAGAGTACCGCGAAATGAGAGCCAAGTACGACTTCATCCAGATGTGCCAGAATCCACATCTCTCCTCCGAAGTTACCATCATGCCTTTCAAGCGATTTTCATGTGACATGTTAGTAATCTTCTCCGACATACTCATCATTTTTATTGCCATGGGCATGCATGTCCAATTCGTTGAAAATGTTGGGCCAAAATTCGACAAAACTGTTAGCTCCTTTGAGGAATTCCAAAAGCTAATTCCCCCACTGGAACAAATTATAAAAAATCTCCACTATGTTTATGATTCCATCAGTTTGACCAAGCATAAAATAAACAATGCAGTTCCCCTTTTAGGATTTGCGGGTTCACCATTTACTCTCTTTACCTACCTTACCAAAAATAATAAGAAGACATATGAAGATACCATTCAAATGATATACGAACGTCCAGGTGATGTTCATAACATTTTGAATAAGTTAAGTGAGGTGTGTGTAAGTCATCTGATCAACCAGATTGACAGTGGAGCAAATGTTATACAACTCTTCGAAAGCAATGCAGATATTATAGATACAAATTTATTTTGTGATTTCAGTTTGTTTTATTTAAAAAAGGTTATCAACATGGTGAAGAAATTACGACCTCATGCATTCATCATTTTATTTCTCAAGGAAAATTTCCATCCAGATGTGAAAGATCTGAACATCGATGTACTCTCCATTACACATAAACAACTAGCTGCTAATACATCAACTTTTTACTACAACTTATTTGACGGGAAAATTATTCTGCAAGGAGCTTTGGATCCACACATAATGCTCGTAAATGATGAAAACCTCGTGTCCAAGTATACATGCCAGATGGTTAGTCAAATAAGGCACACAAACAAGTACATTGCAAACTTAGGACACGGGATGCTACCCGGTTCAAAAATAGAAAACGTGCAGGCCTTTATCGACACCGTGGGGGGGTACTTCCCTGCGTAGTTCTATCGGCCCGCCGCGGTTTACATTTGTTTGTCCCATTTGATCATCCATTCGATCATCCATTCGATCATCCATTCGATCATCCATTCGATCATCCATTCGATCATCCATTCGATCATCCATTCGATCACCCATTCGATCATCCATTCTATTGTCCCATCTGCTAAAACATTTTTTCCCTTTGCCCCACGTTCACTTGGGTTTATCCAGCGTGGCGAATTCACCACAACGTTTAAAAAAAAAAAAAAAAAAAAAATTCCTGCTATTTTAGCAGTTATATATTTACGAATATTCTCCAAAATGAAGCGAAGAAAAAAAAAAAAAAAAGGCGAAAAAAATGTAGGCGGGGATGATTAAGTAGGAAACCCACTAAGGATACAGACAGTGAGACAGACCAAACAAATATCAAGTGTTTATGGGGGGCAAAAAAAAAAAGGCGAAAAAAAAAAAGACGAAGATAAAATGCAAAAAGTGTGCGAAAATTTAAGCAAAGCAACGGAGGGAAAGCCTCAAAACTTCTTCTTCTTCGTCATTTTTGGCACCTGCGGAGAGGGAGGAAAAGAATGCTATGATGAAGGAGGTTCACATAGCATAAAAAAAAAAAGACGACCTACACACCGCAATCGAATCTGAAACAGAAACCGGGACTCCCCTTTGAGATTTAATCCTTTTCCTTTTCTTCTATCGACCTGTTGGGGCCTTACCCATAGTATGGATCTGTATTTGGACGCATTCGTCACATGTTCATTCTCCAGGCGAAAGCAAATCCACTGCGGGGAGGGGTGAGTGGGTGGTACGGTGGTAGGTGGAACGGTGGTAGTGGTTGGGAAGAGGTGATTTTTACTTGCCTTTGCAACCGGTTCGTGTCATATACATACAAAAGCCTGTGCAAGGACGTACGACACGACCGCTTAGTCTGCCTACAATTGATCGCCTGAGGACTTCGATGAACATCAAAACGAAGGTTATTAGGAAGGCGTCTATTTCCTGTGGAGGGGAATGTAAGTTCATTTGAAAGGAATTGCATTTTTCTAACTTTCTTTTTTTTTTTTTTTTTTTTTTTTTTTTCTGCAATGTGCCATTTGCACGGTGATACCTTATTCTGGAAGATGGTAATGGGCATGAGGGTGACGGCCCACGTCAGCCTGAAGACCTGCGTCGAAGGTGGTGAAATGGTGATGTGTTGGTTGTGTTGATGTGGTGATATGGTGATGTGGCGAAATGGTCAAATGGAAAAATGGTGAAAGGAAGACACGCAGTGTTGGAGAGGAGGTAGGCGGGGCACACCCCTCATCCTGGGTGATCGAAGTCTCGCCAATCTGCTGAAGTCGCTGCGGTGTAGTTTACCAAATTTAGCAATCCGGCAAAGTAGTAGTAATGCGGGGGGTACATCAAATTGTTGTTTTTCCTGTAAAGGGGAAAAAAAAAAAAAAAAAAAAAAAAAAAAAAAAATTGGAAAAATCTCCCCCGAAGCTGTCAACCTTAGCTTTGTTTTTCCTCTATCATCAGGGAGGAGATATTCCTCCCCTTGACTTCAACTAAAATTCCATCCCGTTGCTCTCACCTTAATAAATAATTGTACTCCTTAAGGAGCCCCCAATCACAGTACAAGTCCCAAAAATACATGTACGTGGATCCCACAACGTAGGCGCAGATGAGGATAATTTTGCTCGTGTTCGCGCCCAAGCCTAGATAGGCCCTGTGATTTGGGTGGATAAGCAGTCAGTGTGAAAAGGTGAAAGATGAACATGTGGATAAGCAGTCAGTGTGAAGGTTCCTCTGACAAGTGCTTGTATTCTCACCAGTTAAAGGATGTGCATATCACGATGACAATTCCGGACAAGTACTTAAGCATGTTAAAAATGTGAATTTTTTCTCTCTCGTTGTTGTATCTGCGAAGAAGGGAAAAGTCGTCCTACATGTAGAGGGGTGGTCAAATTGGGAGGGCGGTGTAGGGAAGCTACATCGACCAGTTCAGCGTGACAACTACTGCTCCATTTTTTTTATCCAATGTTGCTCCTATGGATGATAGCCAACTTTCCGCACCTGATTAAGCATTGACAGAAGCGGAAATAAAAAGGGAGCCCCACGAAAACGGGGTTGATATAGCCTTCCAATACTGCAGGGGGGAGAGGAGAGTGGGTAGGTGGTCAAGCGGATGGTCCAACAAAGCGAATTCGCAAAGACGGGAGGCGTTGCCCCTCGTGGGCACTGGCGCCCCTGTGGAGCTTCACATACTTGGACATTTCGCGGGCGCATTTGTTTTCATTCCGTTTCTGCAAAATGGGGTGAAGAAAAGGGGGCATAAATATGACGTAAATATGACGTAAATGTGGTATTAAAATGGGGTGTTAAAATGGGGTGTTAAAATGGGGTGTTAAAAGAGGCGAAAAATGGGCGGAAAATGGGCGAAAAATGGGAGAAACACTTGGCCACGAGGCGTTGGACCACGGTATCGCACCAGCCCTCTCACTTACAGCAAAAAGCAGACGAAGTACTGGACATCTGAGAAGGTTTTCGATAGGCTTGTGAGGATGTCCCCGATAATGTTGTCCAGGAGGTTGACGCTGTTGACGAGGAAAATACTTTAAGAGGGGAAGAAAAAAAAAAAAAAAAAAAAAAAAAGTATGTTGAGTGATGAAACATAATAGAAGAAATTGTGTGCGAGCATTCAGTTGATGACTGCTCCTACTTACCCGCTCGACAAAACGCGCAAAAAGGAGGAGAAAACAAAGTTGGTTTCCTTATACTTGTAAAAATTAACGGGGATAATCGTCGTGCAGAAAAGGAGAATAAAAAGGATGACAACGTGGAAAAGTATGTTGGAAAAAATGTTAAGCTTGAAGAGAACGTCCAGTAGGAAGACGAGCAAGGAGAGCGTCGTGAGGAAAAGGAGGAAGATGACTACGTTGATCAGGTAGTAGTATTCGTCCACGATTATCTTGTTCAGATCGAGGATGTACCTGGCGGGGGGGTAGAATGTGTCATCACACGTAAATGTTGTGCACTCAAAATGGGAACACTCAACATAGGAACACTCACAGTAGGCACACTCAAAATAGGCACACTCAAAATAGGAACACTCACAGTAGGCACACTCAAAATAGGCACACTCAAAATGGGAACACTCAACATAGGAACACTCACAGTAGGCACGCGCAGAGTAGACGCACGCGGAGTAGACACACAAATGTTCTTCCTTACGTGAAGTTGACCCCATACAGATGCATGAACAGAAAGGAGCCGAAAATGAAAAGAAAGAAAAAGTTTAAAATGTATAACAGCCTATATATGGGCAGGATGGACAAAATAGTGTTGACGTTTATGTTGTTCTTGTTCAGGTAGAGTAATATGATGGTGTTGATAACGAGGATGATAAGTATGCCACAGAGGGTATAGAGGATTCCTCGATATTTCCAGATGCTCTCTATTTTATTCTTGATATAAATTTTGAAGTTTAAAAAGTCCAACTTCTCACAGTTGTCTCCTCTTTTCTTCTGGATGGACAGGTAGGTCGACTTGATTTTTGCCTGCACAGGTGTGGTGTGTGTGTGTGTGTGTTTGTTTGTTTGTGTTGTGGTTGTGTGTTTGTGTGTTTGTGTGTTTGTGTGTTTGTGTGTTTGTGTGTTTGTGTGTTTGTGTGTTTGTGTGTTTGTGTGTTTGTGTGTTTGTGTGTTTGTGTTTGTGTGTGGGGGGTAATAAATTAAGAACGATGTAAGGAAGGTGTACGCAGTTACAAAGAAATGGTGGGAAATAGTGCTTGATAAATATACAGAAAACACTTTCATAAAGAGAACACTACAAAAATGGGCACGAAAAAAAAAAGACTCCTCCCACGTACATTGAATTCCTCTTCACGGCTTATCTGGTGCAACGTATTGCAATACTTCTGATACAAGTCCAGAGAAGTTGTGAGTTTCTCTTTTTTATTTTTTTTCTTCAATATTTTATAAACGGAAAGAACATTAATGTTAAGGTAGTTGTTAAGGATATCAAACATGTTATAAATGTGTAGACACTTGGTCTTCATTACATCCATATCCTTCAAGTTAATTTTGTCACTCATGAGGAACGTTTTTATTTCATTCACCTTATCGTTAAGGTAGTTGAATTCCCGCTCATAATGTTCTATAACCATGTTAATATAACTTTGTAGCACCCAGAAAAAGAGGTACGTGTAATCGATATCTCCACACTCTACATCATCATATTTCCCCCCTTTTTTATCTTTACTATTTTCACCTACATTATCAGAGGTTAGTATGTTACACACTTCCAGAACATCATTGTTGTTTTTTTCAATTCGCTCATATAAATTACATATTTCTGCATTCTTTTTCCTTTTAATAATTTTTTTCAAAAACTTATAATCGATGTATTTGTCTTCCCATGATTTCACCTTCAGATGCTTTAGCTTCTCGGCGAACTTCATTTTGTTGATCCCTTCTTCCAAACGTATTTGGAGTAAGGGTCTTGGAGGCCCTAGCTCTTTCCTTTTTTGGCGTGCTTTGTCTCTGTTGCTTTTCACTACACCGACGTTGAATTACTTGTCATCCCTGCGTTGGGCAAACATGTCAGCAGACAAGAGGGGGTAAAAACCCAATCGAATGCTATCAGAATTTGAAGAGAACCTGCGTCGTACCTGCGTCGAACCTGCGTCGTACCTGCGTCGTACCTGCGCCGAACCTGCGAGTAAGCCAATGCAGTCGGAGCAAACCCCTTCCAATGCGTGGCCTTCACAACGCCGTACAAACGACTTACCCGTTATGAGGTTGCCGGGGCCCACGCGCGCAGGCACAAAAGAAGCTTATCAATACGTTCCTTTGTGACCATGCCGCGGGATTCATTTTTTGCTCGATGCGTTAAAGCTGCATGCGGTATTGAAAGTGGGAACAGGTGGAAAAGTGATGGTGAAATGGGGGAAATACAAACCGAGAGGGACATCACAGAAAAGTTAAATAGAAATAAAAAAAAATGTAGTGCGAGGGAAAAGCTAGACGAGAAAAAACGGGACGCAATGAAAAAAAAAAAAAAAAAAAAAAAAAAAAAAAAAAAGGCGATACCCAAAGCGCGGCGAAACGAACAGGGAGTGACCACGAGAACAATGCCGCAATAAATATTCCTCTCCCCCCCCACACAATGAGGCAAAATCAATCCAAGCGCACATTTTATCAGTTGATGGAAAGCTCCAACGACTTGCCTCCATGTCGCAAGTGTGCCGCGCAGGTATGAGCAAATGTTGACAATGTCATGTGACCAGAGTGACGACTTCGCGGATGCACCAATCGCAGTTACCGCTGTAAGGACGCCAAGGTTGAAAACATACCATCCATATTTGTCAACCGGAGGAACGATTAATGAGGGTAGAAGGGATGCATGTGAATTGGAGTTACCTCCTCAACAAAAGGGGGAGCCTGAAATGGGCCCAACGGAGTAGCCCTCGCCCCAGAATGGGGGCTCTGCAAACAATGCGCAATCTGTCCAAAGGTCTCTCATCGATGAAGAGCATTCCTGTGAAGGGAGTAAATCCCATATTTACTCTCAACGCAGGAAAAGCGAAAAAGTCGGCCTTTCCCCCAACGTGCAATGGAATGGTCGATTTATGCAGAAGAAGAACTCTTCCTGGAATTGCGTCCACGGGGGTCGATCACACAGGAAGTAACCAAGGTAAGAATAATTTCAATCGGGAAAGAGGTATGATGATGTATCGTTACTATTCTGTCAGTACTCGTGATGGACATAAATCACAGAGGGTTAAGCTTAAGGTGGATCGAAGCAACGACATGGACAACCCAGGAAGTTACCAGCCTAATGATACCTCTAACAATCGCAGTCCAGTTTGTGACAATTGGCTGATGGCAATCCCACTCCCCAACAAGGTGAAGCAAAACCTAAGTGCGTATATAACGCTATCTAGACTTCACATTCCTACAGGGGTATACCTTCTCCTGAACTCAGCCCTGTACGGTTACTTCCTCACCCTCCCCGTGGAAAATCTATTTATCTCCCCAGGGAATGAACTAAATTGGGAGTTCATATCCAAGATAGGAAGAGACCTGGCCCTCTTCACCTTTGGAAGTATCAATAGCCGTATCGCTGGGTGCATAATTAATGATCTCCTTGACAGAAATTTTGATAAGCATGTTGAAAGAACAAAAAACAGACCACTAGCAAATAACAGCGTTACTACAAGCCGAGCATTTACGTACCTAGGTATCCATTCCGCATTGTCCCTCCTAACCCTCTTTCAGTTTAGTAGTCAAACCATTTACACAGGATTAGTGTCGACCGCATTCATCATTTCGTATCCTTTAATGAAGAGAATAACTTGCTATGCACAGGTCTATTTGTCCATCACCTTTAACCTTGGCTTTTTAATTTCTTCCAGTGTGAATGTACAGCTAGCTGCAAATGTATTTCCTCTATGTGTCAGCTTCTTACCTTTGTGTTATTTAACCATTATATACGACACCATATATGCTCACCAGGATAGAAAGGATGACATAAAGTTGAATTTGAAATCATTGGCTATAAAATGGGGGGATAACACATTGAAGTATTCCAAGCTACTAGCTATTAATATGATCTATCTCTTTTATTTGTCTGGCTACCTCTTCGATATGCATTACTCCTACTACGTCATGTCGACTTGCAATGTGCTTTACTTGCTACATTGCATTAAGGGGATTTCTCTGCATGATCGGGAGAAGTGCATGGCCTTCTTCAAGAACAGCAAGAATATTTTGATACTCTTTGCGCTCTCCGCGTTTGTCGCTAAGGGGTGTCAAGCGTACCAGAGGTGGGAGGAGGGAACCCAGAAAGATCATCTCACAGGGAGAGAAGATACTCAGAAGAGAGAAACGCAGGAAGGAAGCATCTGATACTTGCATCGATACAGGGGGTGTACATTCGAATGATTCTGCCGCGCGCGTCGGGCATGGAAGTTGAACACAAAAACAAGGGACGACATATGCGGCGGAAAAAGTGGACACGCAAAAATTACGATTAAAAAAAAGGCACTTAAAAATTAAGATGAGGTTGATCGCCAGGTTGATGGCTGCGCAAAGTCAAGACGAAAAAAAAAAAAATTAAAGTACTGCTCACGAGGAAGTATGCAGTGGGATATCAAATTCCGGGGGGGATAAACTTCACCGGCTTACTGTACCTATCATTGATGTCTGTTAGTGGAGAGGAAAAAAAAAAAAAAAAAGAAAAAAAAAAAAAAAGGGGGGATAAATATAACGGAAAAAAGTGCTAAGGAGTCATATGTGCATGTATTTGTATGTGTGGTTAAGTGTTTTCGTTCCGTGGTGCCTCATTTGTGCATGCTTGTTTGCATACCCAGGGTGTCTATTTTCCCATTCATTAAATTCAGGTTCATGTTTCTGTGAGGGGAGGAAGGGGATATGCGTTCGTGTGTGTATGCGTGGGTTGTACAGTGGAGGTGTTGGCGCTCCATTTGTTGACATTTCGTTTTCTTTGTTTTCCATTTCGTTCCAGTTTTTTTCCCTTGATGGCCTACCCGTCCATGCGGTACGCGGGGCTCGGACCCGGCGTCGTGGAGCTCTTCAAGTTTGCTTTCAACTTCGTGAACAAGTCCTTGTCCAGGAGGTTCGTGTCGACGCGGAAGTTGGCACCTGCAGGGGGGCGGACCACAAAAAAAGAAAAAGAATCAATCAAATCAATCAAATCAATCAAATCAATCAAACCAGTCAAACCAATCAAATCAATCAAACCAATCAAATCAATCGAATAAAATCAGGCAAATAAAATAACGGTAGAGAAAATTGCCAAGTGGGGAAAGTGCCCACTCGGTGCGATGAGCCTTTCCGCTTTTGCTTCACCTGGTACAACGTTCGGGGGCCCGCCCACGTTCAGCTTGGCGGCGTACATGTCCAGGTTGTTGTTGGTTATTTCCTTATTCAGGCGGAGGTTGACTGCGCGGGGGGGAGGGGAAAGCGATTTGTATACTTCACGCACGTTCAACTGATGATGGCCAACAATGAACCCTTCCGAATCCTCACCTTCCCGGGATATGCTCAACTCCTTGGCCATCTCGTCGTTGCGACGCTGCAGGGCGTCGACCTCCCTGCGGAGCGCCTCCTCCGCGGACTCGCGCTGAGTGAGCTTATCCTCCAAGGCTTTGACCTCTGCCTGAAGTTTTCCAATTTCATTCATGTTTTGCGAGCTGGCTTTCTCCACGTTCATATGCTCAATCGTCTTGCACTTCAGCTTGTCCTTCATCTTGCGTAGCTGTGTTTGAAGCTTCGTGATGATGTCATTCCCCTTGTTAATTTCGTCAATGGCGATGTTGATTTCTTTTTCAAGTTTTCCATTCCTGTCTTTGTATTTTTTCAGTTCGGTTTCCAGATTGGAGTTGCTAATTTTGATGCTTTCAAAACTGGAACTATTGGAGATATTACTTTCGCATTCCTTTTCATATTTTGTTTTAAGATTATTAAACTCAACAGTAAATGTGTTTTTATATTTTTCCAGTTCACATTTGGCACACTCGATGTCTTCCTTCTCCTTCAGGAGTTTTACAAAGTTTGCGTTTTTTTCTTCCAACTCATTTTTCAAATTTTTTACCTTGCCGTTCAGGTGAAAAATTTTTTGTTCATAATTTTGGTTCATTTCATTTAATTGTGTAAATTTATTTTTTAAATTTTCCACATCTTTTTTGAGTTCTTCATTTTCGGAGTTGAATTTTTCTTCTTTCTTTTCGATAATCCTTTCGTGTTCTTTTCTCAACTTGTTTATGTCGTTGTTTAATGTGTTGTTAAAGTCGCATTTCAAATTGTCAATATTTTTTTCCAAATTTTCAATCGTTTTTTGCAAATTCCTAATTTCGACAACGTTCTGACTGTTTTGTACAATTTCTTCATTCAGCTTGGTGATGATTTCCCCATTGTACGATTTTATATATTTTATATTATTGCACAAATAGCTAATTACGTTTTCATGATCAGCTCTCTTAAGCTGGAGAGACAAATGAGTGAGCTCTTTAAACTGATTAATTTCGACCAAATTGAGAACTGCACATTCTGCATTTTTTTCCTCGTTATCGTTGTTGCCTTTGTAGGCATATGGTCTATAGTAACTTGGATTATTACTTCCACCACCGTTGTATCCAGAGTTTATATGATTATTGTAATAGGGATGGGACCCACCCACCTTCCCCCCTCCATTGTCATTCCCACTGTTTCCATAATTGTGTGCATCCCGTTCGGTCATTTTACCACCCCCGTCCAGCATGAGAACAGCGCGCAATCTCTGGTCCTCCACTTTTTCACATTGCTCATTTTCGAGCACACATTCTTCCAACAGGTCGATAAATTTAAATGGAAATAAATCAAAGTTAATAACAAGCGTCTGTTCTCGTTTTATGCTTTCGTAATTTTCTTCATACAAATCTAGGTAATAAAAAAACAACTCATTTGTATCATCGGACAGCTCCAGCCTCATGTACTGCTTTCCCCCAATACTTTTGAGACTGTTAATTTTCACTGTTAACGTCTTTACATAATTATGTTTCGTTTCGCTTTTCATCAAAAACTTAATAGATTTGCAATAGAGCAATCCATTCTGGTCGTACTTATTGTATATAAAACTCATGTCTAAGTTTTTTTCTTCCTTGTTCGTGAGTGGATTCTTTACTGTCCCGTTCGGGTTGTTACTGCGTGTGACGGCGCTAGCCATTTCGGGCGCCTTTCTGGACACCCTTTCTGAAGCGTTCGCACTTTCCTCAGCCATACTCACTTCGCTGCAGCTAGGATGAGCTGTACAGATTATATTTATTTTGGGGCCTGCCACAGGGTATGCCCCTTTCCCCATCAAGTTTACATGTGGGATGTACATCATGGCCGAGGGATCATTTGGGCTGTCTCCATAGTCACTCCTCTTCTCGCTGCTGGCGCCATATGCGTGACAGCTGTAGTCATTTTCGTTCCCACGTGAGTCCCCATTCACACTTTCAGCGTGCGAGATGGAACACTCGCGATAATTGGGTCCTGAATTCATGTTGGCAGGTTCGCGTCCATTACAACCGTGCCTCTGGCGCGCCGCAGTGACGACCCGAACATTATATCCTTATCACTACGTGGTGGGATGATGCACAGGAGAGCGAGACTGAACAATTCCGTGTTGGAAATTTTCTCCACTACTTCGCTTCAACAGGACGCGCACGCGAGTATGGGGATCATGGGGGAAGCCGAGGAGGATACATAACTCCCGTTGCGATGAACAAAAGATGTTCCTTTTTTTTTTTTTTTTTTTTTTTTTTTTTTTTTTTTCCTTCTTTCACCTGACCCGTTCAGGCAATTTTCACCACAGTGCTCCGTCTACCGCGTTTGCGCACACATGCACATGAGCACGCGCACTTGTATCATCCCCTAGGGGCGGATACGCGCCTGCCCGTGTGAGCCTTTCTCACTTTTGGGGAGTGTGCCCAAGTTGCTGTAAACCGCGGCATGGAGTGACTCTTCCCGGTTGGGAGAAGTAGACCGTCAGTCTGCTTGCAGTTTGCATTCAAGCCAAGTGTGTGCGAAATTGCACGAAAACTCCACAGGGGGAAATAAAAATGTGCAAAGTGGGTTAAAACGGCGTAAAGTAAATAAAAATATAATAATAAAGTAAAAGAGCACTATGCATTATATACATGTTCATATGTATGTTTTTTTTTTTTTTTTTTCTTTTGCGCGTTTTTGGAAAATTACCCCCAAAGGTGAGATTCTCCTTCAAGCAGGGAGAGGAAATTTTCTGTGTGTTACCCTTGGGCAGGGTTCCCACTTGTGCACATGCGTGTATAAGTAGTAGGCGAAGCGCAGAGTGTCGGTAGCGCGCGAAACTGCCGCACTGGAAGAGCTATACGGGGAATTCAATGAGATGGGGACAATGATGGGGGGTATCACCGGAGAAGTGCAGCTTGCGCAGCGTGCCTCAAAGCGTAGTGCATTGGAAAAAATATTGCAATCGCAAATTTGGGAAAAAAAAAAAAAAAAAAAAAAAAAATCCTGGGGAAAAGTAAAATTATGTCTAAGGTCCTGTTTATGGTCTCTCCCCTGCCTTTTGCAATTCTAACAAGGGGATAAAAGTTGAGGATGGAAGGATATACCTTTTCCGCGGGGCTCCTCCTTTTTTTTCAAGAGCATATTATGCAGAGAGGCAAGAATAAAAGCGAAAAAAAAAAAGAAGGAAAAGAAAAAAGGAAAAAAGAAGAGTGTACCCTAAGCCCAAGCGCACTGCTAGTGGAACCGAACGGTGAATGTGCCTTAACGCATTCCTTTTTTTTTTTTTTTTTACAACACTATTGGTGGGGAATATTAGATGGTGAAGTCGGGCGGATATATATATGTTTTTTTTTTTTTTTTTCTCCATCCAATGGGTGCTCTTTTGGGGGGGAGGGGTATTCCCCAAATGTGTGCACAGCGAAAAAAGTTGAGCAGTAGAGAGACAACTGAGAATGGCCCGCTCATTTGCATTCCGCTAGGCCAATTCTGCCCCGTAACCGCTCGCTGCGTGCATTGGGCCCGACTGTAACGTTTGCGCCCCAAGTTTTGTTAAGATCTGTTCAAGCGCCATAAGTGCTTCAGACCAGGTGGTAACTTCTTTTTTTTTTTTTTTTTTTTATTTTAACGCCCCTGTGAGAGGGAGCCCTTTACACACCCGTGCGTTCACGACTTGACCCGTTGGTCGGTTATCCCGTTAAGCAGTGAAACGGCTAACCAGTTAAGCGGTCAAGTGGCTAACCCCTATGCACACACGCACGCATCTTATTCTCCCGCGTTTCCAGTTGGACAGGAGGAATATCGTCTAAATCTCATACCACGAGCTCGCTACCTCACTCCATGTATCGGCAACAAAAAAAAAAAAAAAAAAAAAAAAAAAAAAAAATGCGCAATTTTACCAAAACCGAAAAGACCTTTAATGACATGCACGTAGTGAAGAGCGCCCATGTTTTGGCACAGAATGTTACAGCAAGAATTGCTCACCCGGGGGGAAAAGAAAGGAAAAAAAAAGGAAAAAAAAAAAAAAAACATATAAACGAATATACACATAAACATATAACATGCAAACACTTTTAGATCTTGTACTAATGCAAGTGTGTGCGTCTGGTGACGACTTCACGGCTGTTACACAACACGCATTATGCATTATCCATTCGTTCTTGTCCTGCTCTGTCTGCTTTATTTTTTATTTCAACGCATTTTTTTTTTTCATCATTCCGCATCCCCTGTTTCGTGTACGCCCTTCCATAAGACCAGCGCGCGAGTGTGCAAAGTGTGTGTAAGCAAGTGACGTGTATCAAAGTATGCCAAGTATGCAAAGTATGCGAAATATTTTTTCCTAAATATTTTTAACATACGCACAAAGCATGTGTTAATATCCACCATACGAGGAACATAATTTCCAAAAAAAAACATTGTGTATATGCATGCATGCATGTATTTTTTTTTTTTTTTTTTTTTTTTTTGTGTACTCCCTGTCAACTAGTTAGCTTGTTACACATTTTTATTATTTTTTTTTTTTTATATTTTTTTCTCCTTTTTCTTTTCTGATTGGATTAATTAAATACGTATTCTTCGCATTGAATGAAAAGTTTGTAATAATTACATTTCTTGCGTTCGTTTGTTTTTTTCGTTCTGGAAGCCCGACCGCAACCGTGTTAAAGGTTTACTTTATGACCTCTTTCCCTGTCTCCGTCCAATCCATTTGTCAGTCCCTTTTTTTTTTTTTTTTACGTGTCCTTTTTCCCCTCTGTCCCGATTTGTTTTACCGGTTTGGCTAGTTCACTTGCGCTAACCACCATCTGCGCATCTTTTGTCTTTGTGCCATTACGGCCCGCCTTGCCCCACTTTGTTACCCTCAAAGGAGTGGAACATTTCCTTATAGTACGCCACCATTTGGAGAGCCAACCCGAATAGTGAATGCTCCACGTTTGTCCGATTTGTTAAGCGCCCCTTTAACATTCTGATATTCTGCTGCTTGTCTCATTTTACAAAACCGTATCCTTGCAATTGTGTTTTCCTGCCACTTGATATGTGTCCTTGTGCGTTTATAATTTGTTAGACGTCTTCGAAACGTATTTGCCAACGCACTGATTAATTGTTTTTCCTTGGAAGGAGCATTCCTAGCATGGTGACCACCAGACCAACATGTGCTATATATATCTACCGTTTGATCCGCTCACTTTGCCTCCCGTCCACCGATATATATATATATATATGTATATTTTTTACTGTGCATCTAAGCAAACGTGCAGTACGAATTACATGCCTAAATAGTACAGGCAATTTTGTTTTATTCATTGAAAAAAATTGAATTATCTTTCGGTGTATAGACCATTTGAATTGTTCATCCATTACAGGAGACCACCTTTGTCCACAGAATAGCTCTTGTTTTTAAATGAATAAAGCTTCTAGCATTGGATAATACTAATGCTCTATGTTGGTGGACGAAGAAGTAATTGCCTCAATTGGCAGAACAAGCACATCGTCCGTTTTGTTCATCTTTTCCGTGCAGGTTAATGTTAGTGCATGATGCCCCACGTGTGTTCTTTCTACGTTTTCTTTTTCCAACCATCCGCTCATTCTGAATAGCTCCATCGTCACAAGCCGCATGTGAGTGAAGCTACTTTTATATTTATACACACGTATATATTTTGACACATGTTCCCTTTAAATATTATTACTTTTGTTCTTAAGAATCCATTTTCCACTTGTCTTTTTATTTTTGCACTCCAAGTAACGGCATCCAATTACCTTTCACCTTGACTCGTTTTTTTTTTTTTTGTTCGCAGTTTGGTTTCCATACCTCCTTTTTGCTACGTTGCAAATACCTTCCTATATATATCTATATCTATATCTATATCTATATCTATATATATATATATATATATATATATATATGCATCGCTTTGTTAGATTATTCTACTCTGTCATCCGAAGAGGTGATTCCGCTTGAACTATCCCTTTTTGTTGCCATTCCCTTTAGCGTCCTCATCCGGGATCGCATAACCAGCCGAAGGAGTAAAACCGTGTGGAAACTCCATAACAGCGCCGCAGAAGCAGTCCACCCACGTGTACATATATATATATATATATTTTTTTCTTAATAGCGTGGGGCGCTTCTCCTTTTTAAGATTAGTATAGATTTGAGCGAAGAGGAAAAATTGCCTCGACGCGAAAAAGGTAGCCGGTTGGGTGAATGCCTGTGTGTATACTCACGTGTCTAAGCGCAACCATCACGACCACCCCACTGGGTCGTCCATTTTGTTAGCTTCTTTATACGACGCCATTTGTTTGAAATTCGTTGTGCTATCCTTTTTCGTACGGGATACGTCCTTCCCCCCAAGTACTACCTGTTAAATTAGGTAGCCAGGAAATCATTCTTCCGCTGTATGTCTACCTGTCATATGATCATCTATTTGTTGTTCTCTCAGTTCGCACGGATAGACACATTTCATTTGAATATCAGGTTTGTTTATCCACATTTGATCGTTGCACCATTTCGATGGTATATATATATTTTTTTTCTTCTTTTTTTTTTTGTACCACTCTCACTAGGGGAGTCCTCCCATTTATGGTAAATTGATAATCAGCTCGACTAACCTATTCACTGATCGCAGTAGATATAAACAAGAATAGAAAGAATTCCCATCTATATAGATAATAAAAGGAAAGATAGCAACGTTTTCCCCACTGAAAACCCCCTCCATCGTAATTAAATAAAACCACCAGACCAACCAAAGAGTACATTTCCGAAATATACACCTGTACGATAGCACCCCGTTAAGGAAGGAAAGACAAACTCAAGAGATCAACACCCTGTTAAAGAGAGAACCTGAGAAATGGCTATTTACGACAGTGGCGAAACGAACCTAAGTCAGGGGGCCTCTGGAGGAAGTGTCCCCCCCATGCAAAGCCAGAATAAACAGCACCCCATTAACGGCACGGCGTATCAAGGCATCCGAAAAAGGAGCACAGAGGATGATAAAAAAGGTTTACTGCCGATGAGCAAGATGAAGAATTCAAGTGTTACCTTCACCAAGTTGCATGGAAACGATAAGTACCAGGAGGAGGGTAAGAACTACTACTCGACTGTTAAGCAGACAGTGATTACTCCTGTGAGTAACCAAAACAATCGTATCGAAATGGATAGCATGGCTCATTCGTTTAATGATAATGGAGAATGGAGCCACATGAACAAGTTGGGTTTGCACAGAGAGGAGAGAAGTAAAAACTGCACACTGATTCAAGATCCTATCATTCGGAATACGGGTGGAAGGTCTTTTCATGGAGAGTACAAGACGACAAATGGCCCGAAATTGACAAGTACCTATCGGAAGGGAAGGAATTCTTATGCTATGCTTAATAGAGCAAACGAATTGAATTTTCCACCAGGGGGTAATAATGGCATGGCCGCTTGCAGCATGATAGGGGAGACCTCTCCTGGGTACGCAGAACGGTCTCTGGAGGAGAAGGTAGATGTATTGAACGGAGATGAGAAGACAAGCCAAATACGCACTCATGATGTTATGATGAAGGAGGTTAAGGAGAACCAGGTTTACAATCCAAAAATGGGGCTTAAACAAAATGGAGGAGAGCTTCATGGGCCGGCGCAACGGACAGAACAGGTCCTCATCAATCCTGGTGGAAACCTTCAAAAGGTTAAAACAAAACCCGCCTTTGATTCCTCCATCAAGCAGATTGAAGTAGAACCATTCGCCTCGCATAAGAGCATTAGCCTTATTAACAGAATTGACAATAGCGGCAACGACAACGACAACGGTAATGGCGATGGTAACGGTAACTGTAACGGTCATCGGGACGATTACAATCAGGTGAAATATTTGACCAAGTCCACGACGCGAGAAAAAGGAAACCTCGAGTTTTCCAACAAAAGGAAAAATTACAAGAATGGAGCTTACAATAGTTTCTCTACCCCCTATGAGCAGAGGTTAAGTATTTTGAAGAAAGAACCTCCCTCAAATCATGGAAATTTCACTTCAAGTTCCAAGGCGGACCAATCATTTGACAGGCCATTTTATGGGAAACGTATGGAAGGAGTGCCTACTGGAAGTGGTCTACTTACCAAGGTGAATATGCTCCCAGAACAGCGCAATATTACCCCATCGAAGGTGAATGACTTGTTATCCGTGATGAAGTATCCCGGGGAGATACCTTACAATGGAGTTTCCTCCGTAGGAAGTTCTGTTCTTTGCACTTCTCCCTTGTGCAGCCCCCCTACATTATTGTGCGCATCTGCACGACAAGAAGTAGGACGAACCTCGTTCATAGACTTGACAACGAAGCGATCCAGGGGGAATGTTTTAAATTCAGTATGCAGAGATGGAGAAGGAAGAAGGCGCATCCTACCCCAATCGAGTGAATCTATTGATAGTAATTCTTTCAACTATAACACAATCGATATGGAAAATTTATCCCCCGACATGAGGACATCCAATAGCTTGAATGTATGTCTAAGTCTTGGCTTAAAAAAGAGGCCTAAAAAAATAATGGGAGGAGGGGTGGTGGATGGATTTACGAGAAATAGCAACATGATGAATCAAAAAAATAACCCAACAACAGATATGTGCCTTTCCAACAATGCCAAAGGAAGCAGTAGGAAAAAAAAAGGAAGTAAAAATTTCAGTTTAAATTTATGTAGTTCTTGTCTGAACATAGATGATGGTATTTACCTAAAGCAGATAAACGAAATTATGAATAGAGATATTCTTTTTTCAGATGAGGATTTGCTTATCATTGATGAGTTAAGGAAATCGAGTATTCAGAATTCGTACGTTTTTAACAACATCAAAACTGTGAGTACTTTCCGCAAAGGAGGACTTACCTGGATCGTTTACAACAACCATGGTGGGTGGTATCCTTCTACAAAAACACAGAAGTTGGTGAGAGTCAATTATGACAAAGTAGATGCGGAGCAACAACCTTCCCTTCTAATCGGAGGAGACACTAATGATAATGAATGCGCTTACGTAGACTTGATCAAGAAAAATATTTTTTGCACAAACAAGTACATTATAGAACCTACTATTGAGAACACGTGGCTGAAAAAGGTCTTACTGATTATTAAAAAAGAGGATCTAGATCTAGATGCCTTTTTTTTTAAGCTCAAATATTATTTTTACAAATCAGTCTTATTCTTATACCAAGAAGGAATCAAATCGTATCTAGGAGATGTAGCGAATCAGATGAAAATTTACATCAACTACAATTTCTGGTCTGCATCGGAGGTAGCTTATATTTTGAGACAACTAACAAACCTCTGTAGCATACAAATTGAGGTGAGGGTGAAAGGAGAAATAGGGTGCGTTATCTATTTGAACAAGGAGCCTAAGGGATTCCAGGGATTTGTAGACAGTCACAACATGAATGATACTTTCACGAAGAAGGATTGGATTCTGTTACACAGGTTTGCCATTAAAATGATGAGATATAAAAGAGAGGCTAGTGAAAAGGATGGGAGCGATGTCGTGTCGCCAGCTCTTCTGGCCACTGGGGAGGAGAAACTTGTCGGGGTGGAAAAACACGGGGAGAAGCGTCAGAGCGAAAGTGGCACCACGAATCGAAGCACTGATGGATGCACCGCTCAGTGCGAAGATGGAAGGAATGACAACTTGTCGGGCGAACTGGTCGATGGAAGTGACTTGGCGCAGAAAGCTTCTTCTGGAAAGGTGGACTTTCCCTTTGTTGAGGACAAATCGGTTAGCGATGTTCCTATGGATCTGCTCTCCCCTGTCAGCGTGGCGCTTGCCACGACGCTGAGCGGGGTGGCCACGGAGGATCCTACCGAAGTGGCTACGAAAACGACAACCATTGTGACGACGAACATTCCTACCAAATTGACTATCGACGTGACTAACGATGTATCTGCGAACCCTCCCGCCGGAAGAAGCGAAGACGGAAGCGAGTGCATCTTCTGCTCATCGACCACTAAAAAGCTTAAATCCTACATGTTCAACGGAGGAAGGTATGCATTCGCTGCCAAGCTCAAGGAAGAAATTAACCACTTCAAGTCAAAGCGCCTAGGAGATATTATACACCTAGTACAGCTAGCTATACACAAAGGCATATTCGTCTATTCCCAAAGAATTCTTTTGCCTGTCTCGGCATGCGAAAAAAGTGCAGATGACCTATATCCAAAAATAAAACATTTCAATTATGAGCTTTGTGATACACTAGAAGAAGTGATGAAAATAATTTCTCTCTTGGTGGATCACAAACCAAATGGACTTGTTCTGGCACAACTGAAGCAACAGTTCATTCTTCAGTTCAAGAAGGAGCTGAACAGTTTGCACTTTGGTTATAAGAAACTTCAAAATCTGCTCCTAGCCGAACCGTTTAGTAAGCACTACAAGCTATATATCCCTAACTGCAACATGCACCGCACGCATATTCAGCATAAGAAGTACAAGATCCCGGACAACTGCAGGATATTCCAGAAGGAGAACATCAATGTGGGGTCCTTCCTTGAGTTCATCGACCATCACGAGGTCGACGGTTATTGCGCGGAGGACGAAGAGGATGAAGAGGATGATGGCATCGACAGCGATGAAGATGAAGGAAGAGGAGAAGAACCCGTGGATGAAATAGTTGATGCGAAATCGGAGGATACGGGACAAACCGCTAAGGACAGGGCTTCACTACCCAGAGGAAGACACACAAATGATTTTCTTAACCCATGTATGGAAATTGAAAAGGCCGACCACATACCATGCGGGAAAACTACCAAAATATCATACTTAGAAGTCGAATTAGAAAATCAAACAAAAGGAAAGCAACTCATTCAAATCGATAAAGATTGCAAAGAGAGTATGAAACATGAGAAGAGAACAGATGGGTTAATGAGCAAAGAAGAAATTATATCCAGGCATGAGGACCTAACCGACGAGACGGAGCAAATATCCGAGCAGATGAAAAAACAGATGACCGACCAGACCTGTCGCAACGATCCCTCCCTCTGCACCGAACAGGTAGAGACCTGCAATGTATCAACGAAATGGCAAACGAAAGGAGAAACGAATAAACCAAGGGAAATGAAAAAAAGGCAAGACCTCACCTACAGAAACTTGTGTAACCTCCCGTTGTTCATACAAGAAACAGTAGAAATGACACTGGAGAATGAGAAGGATGATGGATGTACATTCGTAGACATGGAAGATGTAGGTAATTTTTTTCCACCCCAGGAGGGATCCACAGGGCAAGATTCAGATAAGAGAAACGACATGCACCTTTCGATTTTGCCGCGAATATCGTGTACAGCAGAGGAAGGAATCCCCCAAACAGGTGAACAAGCCAATCCAAGTAGGGATGGAGAAGCTCCACCAGAAACTAGCATGCCCTCGCGTGGAGAGAACCCCAGTAGAGGAAGGAGTGTCCTCACTATGTTGTATCACATGGACCTAAATGCAGAGGATGCACACGCTGAAACGCTGAGGGCGATAACGGAAATTTTTTCTAATACCAAGGATCAGCTTGAAGGAAATCTCGCGGAAGACAATATAAATGAACAAGATAACATCTGGCACTACTCACTACTGTCTGATGACACGCAGAAGAACAACAACGTGGTCGCAACTCCAAAGAGAGCAATACTTCCCCCGATAGTCAACATTTGCACCTTAATTAAAAAGTACAAAAGGAAAAAAAAAAAAAACTACCAACTGTCTTTCGAACAAGGAAATAACAAAAGCGATATTTGGAGGAGCAAAATTAGCGACGAGGATGTTCCTCAACAGCATGATGATGAGAACCAGACGAATGACAAAAAGGCGATCTTCCTAAAGAATAATCTCTCAATGACAAGTGTTTTAAGAGATACGCCCACAGGATCACCAGAAAATAAATTTCTCCGTTTCAGGGGGGATTCTAAATTCCGTAATTTGTCTCACACTGTAGTAGATGTGGAGGGACCAAAAGTTGTTAGACCGCTTGGAAAAAATGGCATTTACGAGAAAGGAGCTTTCACCAGTGCGGATTATGCTGCCAACACGATGAGAGAAGACAACGACCAATTGAGTGAATCCCATTTGGACCTGAATAATGTCAGGCAGAATTATTTTCATTATATGAAAAAGAACCAAGGGGTAAATCTCGCTACGAGCTATCATTTGTCCAAGAGAACGAAAAGCTTTATTAAGGATTCCCCTGCGTCGGTGGCGGATGAGGGGGAAGTGATTCTTCGAGAAGGAGTATCTCCATCCCGATCGACCGTACAGTCCCCAAGGTATCTCCCCCCTTGTGCAACTACTAATGTGAAGCAAAACGGGCAATGTACACGATACGACAAAAAAATTGAACCCTTCGACATAGCGAGAAACCAACTGAGAGATAACAGAGTTGCTCAAAATAGCATCCTTCCTGGTGAACATTGCAACATTTGGGATGATGCTTGCCAGAAAGGAAAAAATGCAAAGGGGCATCATCAGTACAATTCCCAAACAGGGGATGATATTACTCCCTATGGAGATTATTGCCAATCGAATGATCTAAACTTGTGTGAACCTACTCCATTAGATACAGATAATGGGTTCATAGATGAGAAAAACTCATACGGAGTACCCCCGATGGGTAGCAGCACCACCGCATGTAGTGTGGAAAAAAAGTCTACTCCACCAGAAGGTAAAAGTGAAGAGCACCTCCCCATGGGCGAACAACAGGGGAATTATAATACTTATATTTTTGCCCAGGGGAAAAATAAAAAGATGCACAGAGGGGAGACCAAGTTGTGCAGGACAGAAATGTCGAGTAATCCAGATAGCAAAATGAAGGTTATAAAAAAGGAGCAGGTAGATAAGGACACGTCCATTTATACTATTCAGGAGAAAGTAGCTGAAGAGATAGAAGCTGAACCTTTTAAGAACCATGTCACTAACCAATGTGTAAATCGTCTCAAAGGTGAGGAGGTGGAAGAGCTCTCTCTTGATACGACTCCCTGGAGAAAAAACACAGATTTGTCAGGACTCGCCCAACATGGCACGAACAGTCTGATAATGGAACAAGATCACAACACGAAGGATAAAAACTGGGAGGGAGACCAGAATTATGAACATAACCGGAATGACAATTCCAATAGTAAACTCTACCATGTAGAGGGAGAATATGGTTTCCCGAGCAGTGGCGCGCTTTCGACTGAGAAGGGATCAGCGCAGCAAGGAGGAGACACTCATCATGCGCTGAGTTGTACGTACTTAAAAAAAACAGACTTTATGAAATGCGATTTGAACAGAGTAAGAGGAAAAACTGACAACAATAGCAACTCTACTACCACTACAACAACTACTATAGCAAATAACAATAACGGGGGAAGTAATAATTCTGGCCACAGCGACTCGATTGTTGATTACCACAGTGGAAACAGTAACACACAGATGGGAGATACCCCGGATAGAAGTGAAAACGGATACTATGTCCATAGCGCAGAGCAGGTTGGCCAAGAAAGTGTGGGCCCAAGTACAGAGGTGAAAACGGATGGACTGATTCTCCCCCTAAGCACCCATGTGGAAGAATCAAACAGAGGGTCAAACAAAGCGAACACCTATCGCCCGAACAGTGACCAAGTGCAGCATCAAGGAGAAAACCACAGAGGAGACACCCCCGCCAATAGCGTTACGCACAGTGAGCATAGTAACCATTATACTCGCCAGTACACAAGGCAATATGCCCACCAATATGCACATCAGTACGCTCATCAGAACATGTATTCCCCAAGCGACAAAAGGAGAGGCACATACAAGTGCAACGATAAGGAACGCGCATCAGGGAAGAGATCGTACATCCCCTTCGAAAGCAGGAACTCATTTACGTATGCCACTGCGTCTTATAGGGGAGGCGCCAACTTACGGGATGGATACAAAAGGGAAAATGACATGAAGAAAAATTTTTTAAAAAAAAACGAAATTGATAGCAATCCACAATTGGCAGAAGTTTTAAGCGTTAAAAATCATGGCACAGGAGGAGAAGGCCTCTTCTTCTCCCCCCCAAATGAGGGGAAAAATTATCGAAACTTTATTACTTCGATGAACAACGTAAAACAAGAAAAGTTACTGACCTCCAATGACAGCATCTTCTTTAACTACAGAAATGATAAAAGCGATCATGCCTTTAAGAGCAGGAGCATACTTAAAAGGAATAAATATGTTGATCCGAATGGGGGGTTCAATCAGGAAAGGAAGAAAAATAACCATAACCATAACCATCAGGTTTTTAACCCCCTGGAGGATGCATACCAACAACAGAGAGAAAGAGAAAGAGAAGGGCGCATAACTGACAACAGCTACGCACTGGTGGACAAGATGGACAACCCTGTGACCACCTACTTGGGAAAAACTCCTGACACGGTGCTCCACAAACAGAGCAGAGGCACAAAAAATCATTTCCTCCAAAGTAGCTATTTTCCGTACCATCAAAATAAAAAAAACGCATTCGTCAAATACGGAGATGTAGACACTTCCTATGGAAACCACAGAGAGCTGAAGAAGCCACAGTCCAGGAATTTTTTTAATTGTGCATCAGACACGGCAACGCCAGTTACCAATGAAGGTACTGCGAGCTTTGGAAAAATTTGCAAAATTAAAAATATTTATTCAGATCAATTTCCTAGAAAATATTTTTCTGGAGAGACAAAGAAATTTGGTAATTCCAGTTTAGGTTACTCGTACGAAAATAGGGGGAACGTAGATTTGCCTCCTGTTTCGAACGAGTACGTGAAGTTTTCGTCCCTGGTTAAGGGGAAGACTAGAATAAATGCGAACCCGAGCTTTGTGGAAAATGGGACGCTCAAAATGGGCAGCCAAACGCAGGATCAAGTGAGGGACCTCGCTTCCCTCAGTGAAGTTTAGGAAGGGGGGGGTAGCCACCACGCGCAGTGAGGAAGTGACCTCTACCTCTAACTTCGCCGTCGCGCGTGTGCATATACCGGCTACGCGTCTGCTGCAATTTTTTTTTTTTTTTTTTTTTTTTTTGTTATCTTATTTTTTTGTTATTCCGTCTTTTCGTTGCTTTATTTTTTAGTGTTTTTTTTTTGGTAATTCCCCTTTTTTTTTTTTTTTTTTTTTTTTTTTGTTATCTACCATTTCTTTTAAATTTATATGCTTTCGTCACCACTGCTCTGCCGACCCTTTGGTAAATACCTCGGGGATGAGACAATTTGTTGTTGAATTTACGTTTGATTTTTTTTTTTTTTTTTTTTTCCTTTTTTTTGCCTGACCTGTTCATGCAGCTAGCCAAAATATTGTGCGACGTTGACAATCATTTGGATGTGCATAAATGTGTGCACGTGTAGGGACGTGTCAAATGGCACGAATCTGTCCATTTCCTCCTTTGTTCTAACTGTGAAGCGTGCTTTTTTCCTTTTTTTTTTTTTTTTTTTTTTTTTTTGTTTGTACTGTGTAAGCAATAGTTGGTCATTTCAACATTTGGCCTGTTTCAACTTTTGCACACACATCCGAAGCTGTGTAACGAATTTGTCAATCCCCATTGCGTATTTGGCACTGATGAAGAATATGGGAACGTCGTCCCCACCATAGGCTTTTATCTCCTGGTAGGCTTCCTCCGCCCGCTTAATCTTCTCCGTGAAGTGGACATCGCACTTGTTTATGGCAACCATGTATGGCTTGTGGAATAGGCGCTCGTCCTTCCGGCGCAGTTCCTCCCTGAGGTAAGAGGTAGCGGTGGGGAATTACAGTGATGAATTCGACGATGCAACCGATGCGAGTGTCGTGGTGAATTGAGCTGCGATAACCGGCGCGTGGTGCTGTGTCCCTATACTCACCTAATGGCTCGAAACTGGGGCATCAGCTCGCGATGCATGTCCAGGACGATGACGAGGAGGTGGACGAGTTCCAAGTGGTGAGCCACGTTGGGGCTGATGCGGAAGGGGGGGCTCTGCTCTGCTTTGTTACTTCCACCTGATATGCCTTCTCCATCTGTCATGCTATTTCCATCTGTTATGCATCCTCCATCTGTTATGCATCCTCCATCTGTTACGCATCCTCCATCCGATATGCCGCCTGCATCATGTATGCCCGTTCCACTCTCTGTCCAATCGCCAGCGAAGTCCGCCACGGACACCTGGAAGTTATCTGTGAAGAAAATCTTTTTCAGTACATACAAGTTATTCACCGTGTGTATTTTCGGCGCGATTAAGGAGAGCAGAGTGGATTTACCCGACCCGGGAAACCCTAAAAAGCAAGTATCACTAATGCATCGATAAACGATTTTTATGTATGAAGTAGTTCCTTTTGCTCCTTTCCCATAAGTGTAGGTATCTTGCATGTTATTCCCTTTACCTCCTTCTCCTCCTTTGGAGAGTAAAAGTGAATTGTTAAATGGACTTAACATCCCGATGTATATTTCTCTTCCCACTTCTTTGTCCATCCTGATTAGATGTTTTAATATGTGCATATTTTTTTTTACATAAATGGGGTCTTCTCTTTTTATCACTTTGTAGACTTTGTCTTCGTATTGGGATTTGTAACTGAGTAATTTTTTTTCATCTCCCTTCACATGGGGGTTCGTTAATTCGTTGTTCCTTCCCATCATTAGTACATCCCTCTGTTCACCATCCAAAGAAAATCTCTTTGCATCGTATGTGTGTCTGCTTAAGATGTGCAAAGATTCATCTGTACATTCGAACTGTGCGACCTCTGTACATGTAGATTCTTCGACCTCACGTGGAAAGAGTCTATACACATGACACATTTTGTTTATATATAAAAATACGCTCATTCCATTTTTTCCTCTCAGTTGATTAGCTTTTCCTTTCGCTCCATTGGTAGCCGAAATAACGCAGGGTAACTCTGCCAAGTTGTTAACATAGACATGTTTATCTTCACCTCTTCTCTTCCTCTTGCTGATGAAAGGACCACCTCCTTTAGGGTCCCAATAACGTAAGTACACATCGCCACCATTTCCTCCTTTCCCGCCATTTGGTATACCCAGAGGCCCCAGCACCTTCCGTTTAAACTTCTTGAAACTGATGGCTCCGTCGCCGCCTGCTCCACTTTCGCACTTAATAATTCTTTCGCTTTCATAAAAAATGGATGCCTTCCTTCTGCCCACTTTGCATACATCACCTTTGACGCCAACTATGGGTGTTCCCCCTTGATTCTGTATGCACGTAAGTCCTTCATCAGTATGAAGCGTACTCTCACCATTGTCGTGTGGACACCCCTCCTTGGATTTCTTTCCTTTCCCTTTCTTCCCAAAAAATGAATGCTCATATATTTTTACATTTTTCTTTGTCACCTTGTCAATTATTTTTATGCTGTAGAGGCGTCTCCCCTTTGTGGGTAGCCATAGTGTCCCCATCATTTCGGGATGCCAATTTTTTTTTTTTTTTTTTTTTTTTTTTTTTTTTTTTTTTTTCTTACTAGCACTCTCCTGGTTAATTTGTTCCGTCGCTTGTGTTATTATCCCTCCGGAGAAGACGCGTGTGGTTGTGCGACTGGGAGTGGGTAGTTACGAGGGGATACTTGCCCCTGCTTTGTTACCTACCAGTAACCGCACACATAGCAAGTTCTACATAGCAAGTTCTACATAGCAAGTTCTACATACCATGTTCTACATAGCATGTTCTACATAGCATGTTCTACATAGCATGTTCTACATAGCATGTTCTACATAGCATATTCTGCCTACCGTGTTAACCGCTCTACTTCCTACGCCTTGTTGGGGCTCCCCCCTGCAAAGCCGTAACAAATCCATCGTTGCGCCAAGCGCTCAAAATGAATATCCAAAAAAAAAAAAAAAAAAAAAAAAAAAAAAAAAAAATTCACTCGGAAGATGCACACTGAATGTTCAGCTTAACAGTAATCCGGCGGGCCCATTTTTTTTTTTTTTTTTTTTTTTTTTTGCAGTAAGAGTGGCGAGTGTGGTTAAGCAACCGTGCACCGCACTTCGGGTTATGCATACTTCAGTCGCGGCAAACACTGGTCCACGTTCACATGTTAATTTTGTTTTATCTCTATCTCTTTCATTCATATTTTACCCATACATAACTTTATATGTTTCTGAATTGTCAATTTTGTGGACCCCCGCTCCGCAGCCCCACGTTGTGTACTTATCAATGTGCACGCAGGGGGGGGGATGAATAAGGAGTACACTTTTTCTATGGCCCTGTCCCAAGTCCCCCCCCCCCCTTAGAAAGGGGTTTGTACATGCCAACATTGCTCTATGCACAGAGCATTCTCCCAATTACGTTCTCGAATGCAACCCGCTTGGTTGGAGCGGTACCGTAATGTGATAGTGAAGGAACACTACCAGGTGGAGCGTCAAGATAGAGCTACACATTACATCACCACCACCCCAACGAGTACATGAAAAATGCCCTATGCCTGTTCTACCTGTTGAACTTCCCACTTGACGGAGGCGACAGGAGACAAACGCTCTACCGCGCGAAGGTAAGGAAGCCTATCAAGAGGCAGGAGAGCAAACTTCATCACGCGGAGCATAACTACAGCTACCTAGACGAAGGAAGGAATTCAGAATATGAGGAGATCCTGAACGATATCATTTATGAGTACGAGGAGGAGGAAAGGAAAAAAAAAGTAAACAGAGGAAATGGAAAGGTGGGCGATGAATTAGGGGGAGGCGAGAGGCAGGCAAGTGGCCACGATATCGGAAGCGATTATCAGTTAAGGCATGGTACACACGAGAAAGGGGAAGATGGAGGTAGGAGGACCTCCGAGGGAGAGAACCCGCAGAAAAAGGGCGCACACAAATCGACCCCCCAGGAAGAAATTAAAAGAATAGAAAAATTAAAAAGAAATAATTTCCTAAATTTGTGCAACATAAATTATGACGTGCTGAGCCTTCTGTTGAGGAAGGAATTGAAAGGGGAGGAAGAAGATGAAGACAAGCACTACAACAAAGTTAGCTTGCTGCTGGAGATGGAGGCGGAGAAAAACGACAACGAAGAGGAAGAAGACGAATACAATGCCAATGACGACGACAATGATGACGACAAGAATGATGACGACAACAATGTCGACGGGGACAACGAAAACGACAGACGCATGGATAACCTCTACATTGACGATAGCCTTGGCAGATACCTGCTCAAGCTAGACGGAAACTTTATCAATTCCATCTCAGAGAAGGAATTTCATGTCCTGCGGAACAGGATGTACAAGCATATTATATACCTGAAATATCAGTACCTCCGAAAGTATAAGATGGCAATTCAAACCCTAAAACAGAAAAAGGAAACGCGCACAGAGCACATTAACAAACATGTTTCGGTGGTCTACGAGGAGGGGGAAGACAACATGGATCATGATAACCCCAACGATGGTGCATGTAACGATCTGAACAGAGAATCAATCCGTAAAAGTGCTCAGATAAGCCCTACCGAGCAGACGAATAACCCACGTAAAGACAACATCGCCAAGGTTAGCTTTCTACAGCCCAGTAACGACGACCCGGAAAATCTCGAACAAATAGATGCGGAATTGTCCGTAGAAAAAATCAAAGAAATAATTGACGATAATCAAAGGCTCTCCAAACTGCAGAAAAATTTTAACGACTTAAAAAATTTCAACATCTTTCATCTTCTCGACCGGAATCTTTTCCTCAACAGTCTACGTGTTAACAACTTCAGTTTTTACAACTACGATTGCCCTTTGTTGTTCAGAACGATGAGATCCTTTGTGCAACAAATTCGGCAGGGGCGCTTGGGTATGTCTGTCCCCGATAAACGCACGCACCTCAGCGACCAAGAGTGTAGCAAAGTGAGTGACGAAAAGAGAAACAACGACCCTGGGGAGGTCCAACATGAATATACGCAAAACTTCGCCGAGGATCGCTGCGCCTATTTGTGCCTCCCCAAGATGAGCGATCGCGGTTTCCTCAAGTACCAAGACAAATCCATCGTAATTAACGTTTCCACCAAGGGGGATCAGGAAAAGGAGCACCTTCCCCCCGTCAAGGAACTAAACATCGACACAGACAAAGGAATTCTCATCCTGAGCGCGAACGAGAAGAACCTCAACGTTCATGTGAGAAATATATGCGATAAAATTTCGTACCTAACACAGAGCCTTTCTATATGGCCGCAACTGGACTATGGCAGTGAAGAACTTACCTCACGGAATGTCCATATTATAAAGAGGATACTCATGTTGATGTTGTTCTACTTCGATATAAAGAACCTGTTCGTGATCTGCTTGGATAACACAAGCGCAGAGTTCTTTTACCATTTTCTAAACAGAGAGGATGATAATCTATTTAAAAATCTGCACACACAAAAAAACAATCAACAGGAAGAATATCTATATGTCAACTTAAATGATATAAAATTTTCACACATTTTTAACAGAAAATTCGTGCCCTTATACGATATGAAAAAATTTTTTAAAAATTATGTGTTTCTCATGAAAAAGGAAGAAAAGTTTTATGACATTTCCTCTTTTAAAAGATCCTCTCTCTTTATATTCTTGGATGAACATACAGATAAACACAATCACGTAATTTCCTCAAACGTACAACATTTTTTTTACTACAAAAAGTTCGATTATCCATTTATTTACAATCTTGACAATAAGTATACCCTAAACACTTTGCGTAGTTTTAACGAAATACTCCTCTACCTTACCAGTTGGATAGACATTTTCCACACGGGGGAAAATGATACCAGTGGGGATGGGGAAGATGATGAAGGTGAGCAGAGAGACGGCGAGGATGGGGCACCAAGTCCTGATGTAGAGGAGATGGATAAGGATGTAGAGAAGGATGAGGACGAGGAAGAATTTATTCAAAATATGCAAAATGAACAAGAGGAGGATCAAGAAAATGAAGACGAGGATGCTTACCAAAGGGATGGAAGAGAGTGCGATGGGGCGTATGGGTCAGAGTTAGATGGGTATGATAATGAAACGCGCGATCAAAATGTGGAGGAATAGATCGGACGAAAAAGAACAAGTTGGGCAAAAATAGGCTTTAAAAAAGTATGAACTGTTCAGATATTTTATAAAAAAAAAAAAAAAAAAAAAAAAATGGCTAGCTGGGGATATGACTTCCTAGCTAGCTACTGAACGCAGAAAAAAAAAAATGCGTTAACAATGTGCACAATTCCAAGGTATCAGTGCAGAACAAAAGTGGGCTTGTCTTAATGAAGATACATGCGGAGACCTATACACCTTTTATTTTTTATTTCCTTTTTTTTTTACGTCAACCCTTTTTAACATACCATTTTGGGCACTAAACCCATATTTGGACTTCCTTATTGTAAAAGGAGCAAGACAGATAAATTTTTTTCTTTTCCTTTCCCACATCGGCAAAGTCAATGGCGTCAATTCCGTAGGTCAGTTCGTTACCATTAGGGATTCCCTTATCAAAAATGAATTCTGTAAGAGGGGAGAGGGGGAAGGCACAAGATTTAGTCAGCTCACACGATATGCGGCAAATGTGGAAACACATTCACACATCCGCACACACACATGCATGATTTCTCCGTCTGCGCGTCGTTCGCACCGTCGTTGATCTTCTTGAATAACTGAGCCCCGCCGTCGCAGGCCGCAACTAGTAGTTCGTTCACGTCCGTGCCCCTGGAAGGGGGAGGGGGGGAAGGGACATGGTGATGAATTGTCGAAGTGATGGTGTGGCAAAGTGATTAATCTGTTCCAATTTGCAGTAGTCGACCTTTACAGGCAACCTTACTGCTATTCTGCGCCCCGCTTACTTGTACAAAAACTTAAGTCGCCATATGCTGGACTTCACGTCGACTGCTTGCAGGGGGTCTTGCACGTTTCGAGTGTCGAAGATGCGAATCTTGTTGTCGTACCTGCGGGGAGGGAAAACGCACACGTAAGGTAAGAAGAAACACACAAGTGAATATGTGCATTCATGGGGGAAATACACAGGTTTTGCGTTTATCTCCTCTTTTTTTCTTACGATGCCGTGTATAGGTGCTGACGGAACCTGTCGAATTTGACCACCGTGACTCCTTGCGAGTGGGACCTACAAAAGGGAAAAAAAAAAAAAAAAACTTTACCCACCTGAAAATGCATATAGAGATATAGTAAGCCGTCTTTTACACGATAAGAAGGCATCCGGGCCTTTTTCTCCTCCCCCCATTTTGATGGGTAACTCTCGTGAAAAAGTGTGCTACTTTATATTCCTTGCTGACGGTCTTGTTGTCGTTCTGAGGTCCCAAATCGCAAAGGAGCAATCGTCAGATCCTGCCATGTGGAGGGGAAAAAAAAAGAGAAGAGAAGAGAAGAAAGTATATTTATATTACTGGCTAGAGGATACTCTACTAATTGGTACTTGCACACAGAAAGACGCGTTCCAAACCTGTTGTCACTACGTTTTCACTTCCGTTAAATGTGCACGTCCACACGTGGTACTCATGGGCCTTCCTGCAAGGGAGGGGTGAAGTTTTATTTGTTCATCCATTTGTGAAGCAGCCTATTCGCAGCGATGTGGTAGATAAACAACGGGTGGTGTTTCGTGCGAGCTGATAGATTCCCAAGCTTCTGAATATAATATACTCTTTCCTTCATTAAAGTCTCACCACACTTACCATAGTTGAGTGCCCTTTCCATCCAGGAGGAGAGACACATCCCCATTGCTAAACGTAACGAAAACTTTTCTACAGAGGGAGAGTAATAGGAACAAATGTGAAGGGAACAATGTGGCTCTTCCCTGTTGAAATATTTTTCTCCTTCCTCCTTTCCTTGTCTCCTTTTTTTCTCGCTACGTAGTTATTACTCAGGGGATCCATCAAAGGCATCAAAGGAAAGGCCTAAAAAGGTGTGCATTTGTAAAATGTGAATGATTTTGTTCATCCCTCCAGTAGGAAATGCCAAATGAATATGTTGTCCCATTGCACCCGTTGGATCTCTAACCCGAATTGTTTCTTTCATCTGGCGTTGCAAAAAGAAGGTGGTGACTTCCGTCCTTCACGTGGGCCAAGTGAAAACCGTTAACGCAGACGCTACCCAATAAGAGGCTCTGCGGGTGTATTGGAGGGAATCCCAACATGGGAAAATTAAAAAAAAAAAAAAAAAAAAAAAAAAAAAAATAGGATAATATAAATTAGGAGCTAAATTAAAACCTGTGCAAAATAAAAGTATGTTTCGTCGGATTAACACGGTCAGGTAAAGAGAATCGATGTACCCCTCTGCACTTACGTCCTGGCTGAACAGGTAGCTCGACTGGAGGACGCCGCTACGGAAGTTTATATCACTGTGGTACTTCAAGAGGGGGGTCCTTTAAAAAGGGCAAAAACATGGGGACCAGATGAATGGGTAGCTTAATTGGAAGACAAGTGAGCCATGTGCGGAAGACAACATATCGGAGAATGGTCCCATGCCAACTGCACAAACGCAGACACGCTTTATTTTAACACTTTTTTCGGTGCTCACATTTCGGATCTTTCTCCATCGTCGGCGGTGTCTTCTTCCAGTCTGTACAGGTACACCTTCCCCTTCTTTTTCTGTTCTCCCTGGTGAGTCTCCCCCGCGGACACCTTTAGCTGGTAGGTCGAAATGGCCGTTAAGCCGAAACTGGGCCTGAATTTTTCCCCTTCGCAAAGGAAAAAAAAAAAAAAAAAAAAATTGTGTGTAGAGTTATTCCATGGAGAGTTAAACACGCCTCACGTTTGGGTTCTATTCCTTTTTAAATGTGTTCATCCTGTCATTTGATGTTTTTCCATTTCATTGTTTTTCCGTTTTATTATTTTTTCCTTTATTATTATATATTTTTTTTTTTTTTTTCCTCCCTAACAGGTGCCGCTGAGCCATGTGCTACTAGGGAATACGCAGATGTCATCACAACAGTACTTGAAATTGTATTTCCTTTTAATCATTTTCTGTGTGGGGGTTTTAGGCTTCTCATTGGTCAAGGAACAACACAGAGTTATTTCCGAAATGACCTGCTACTCCTTTGGAAGGTGAGGTCCGATCTGGTGACTTCATGAAGGTTTACAGAGTTGTGCTGTTTCTACTCCGCTGCAAAGTTTACTTTCTCCATGTATTAACCCTCGGGGGAATGGGGCCAATTTTTTTTTTTTTTTTTTTTTTTTTTCACATAATTTTTTTTAGCTAGCTGACCAGCTTTTTTTTTTTTTTTTTTTTTTTTTTTTTTTGTTTTCCCTCCCTATTTCCACTTTTTGCAAAGAAACGAAAAGAATGCAACGTGGTACTAAGGACAGCACTTCTTTTTAATGAAGGGGAGCTTACTCATTGTTTTTGTCGCCCTGTTAACGTCTTCCTTCTGCTTCCTTCTTAAGGAGAAGAGTGGTTTATTAGGGTTCACGAGGAACAACTCCATCGGGGGGAGAGCAGTTAAGGGTCGGGGTATTGGAAGGAAGTTCAGAACTAGATGGAGGGAACAGCAGGTGTGTGACAATGGGGGGGAGCTCCAAGAGGGAGTTGTGGCTACGCACGACAGTGGTAGTGAACTTATGCAGGGGGAGTCCCTAGGTCAAGGACCTCCCAAAGAGGAAACTCCCGATCCGAAAAGGAAGAAATTTCTGAATGCGCAGAAAGAAGACGAGTACTACCACCTGTATCTGCACCACATATACAAAAAGGTAAAACTTATTAAGAAACAAAAGTATTTGTACAACCCTACCAAGTACGAATCTGTAAGATCCTATATCAAGAGGGAGTTGAAAGAATGCCTCGATTTAAACACAGCCGCGTATCTGTTCAAGGCAACTGAATATTATGCGAAGGGCATGTTGGATGTCTCTGTGTATGTCAGCGAAGTGGTGAACCTCCTCAGTTTCTTCACTTTTAACGATAAGTGCAATTTGGAGGGTGATGAGCGGGGTGGCGAGAGTGTAGGTGTAACTGGCGAGAGTGTAGGTGTAACTGGCGAGGGCGATGTGGGTGATGAGCAGGTGGTGGTGGATGCCAACACGGAGCAGATCCTCAAGGGAAATGTGAAGAAGGGGAAAACGAAAATAAGCAAGCTAATGCAGAAAGACGAGAAGTACAAATCCTTCTGCTTGTTCTTCACCCGGCTAGTAGACTCGGTAAGTGGGTTGTTCTGTTGCATTGGAAAAAGAAGCAAAAGAGAAGAAATTATCACCTACCTAAAGAAGTCCAACTTAACGAACAAGTGGCACAATTACACTGCGGATGACCTAAAATTGGATACCAATTTTATGATATACGTAATTAGGCTGATGAAATATAAGGATGCCAATTACCTGTGCTCCTTGAGACGCCTGAAGGAGTACACGGTGGAACAAATCAAGGATATATTCCTCCGCTGTATGCGAGACGGTTTGCTTGATTTGGATTACTTGATCATTCTGCAGTCGGAGTTCTTGGCCCGCGAAAGTTACACAGGGGAAGTGGCTTCTAGCATCTTTGCTCCGTCAAAGGAAGGTGGTGGTATCTCCAAGGTGGAAACACAAATTAAGCACGAGCATCTGCGGAAGTTAGAGCAGAATTATGAAGCACTCCTCAAGAAGTACACCTCCAAAGAGAAGGAGGAGAAAAGGGGCAAGCTCAGTGAGGATCAAATTAAAAATATCATTAACGATATTTTAGATAGAAATTTATTTCTTTCTAAGGGAGGTTTAGACAAGAAAGATAAAATGCATACTAAAATGAATACTAAAAAAAAAAAAAAAAAAAACAACCAAGCTGAGGAAAACTTAATCCGCATGGACCTACATGAAGTGGAAGTAGAGCGATTACAAGAGGTAATTAAAAAGTGGTGTGGTGACGCCACGATGAGTATGAATAATTATAAGAGTGTAATAAAGCGTATGAACAAGATCCTCGATTTACACAACGTGAATGTTGTTATTCATTTGAAGAACCGCAAGGATAACGAAGTCGTACAGGCAGAAACGCAGGAAGGTACCCAGAAAGTCGGAGCTAACTGTAGTGACACTGTGGATGACGCCTTTACCGTTAGGGACATACGAAGTAGTAGAGATAGGAAAGGAGGAGAAATGGAATATGTGGACAAGAAAGTCGATCTGTCAGATATCTCCCTCTCAAAATTGAAGAAATACATAACATACAGAAAGGAACTGGAAATGAAAAAAAAAAATGAAGAAAATATAGTAAATGAGAAAGATGGTGGAAGGAAATGTAGCAAGGCGAATCCAGAGGGTTCGTCCAAAAGAGACCAGGATGTTCTGAAATACTTCGACGTGACGCAAAAACAAGATTCGGTTATTTTTGAAATGAACGATTTTATTTTAGAAAGGGAGAATTCTTTGGCACCTTTCCCGCAGGGGGGGCAACCCGTTGTGGGGGCTTTTCCGGGGGAAGTGCCAAGGGAGTTGGAACACGGGGAGGAAGACAATCTCGAGGGCGAATGGGATGACAACCTTTTCCCAGAGGAGGAAGACCAGGACGATGAAGAAGTGGGAGAGGAAAGTGAAGTAGATGTGGAGGAAGAAGAAACTGTTAAAGGAGAAGAAGTGAACAATGACGATGGTCATGACTATAGTGATGTAGATGATCTCTTCCCGGAGGACGATGATGAAAGTGATGAGGATGAGAGAGAGGAAGGTGAAGTGCAGAAAGATGACGACGATGATGAGGATGACGACGATGAGGACGATGATGACAATGACGATGGTGACGACGATGAGGAAATGCCCCCTCGAGCGAAGAAGGCAAAAATCAACAAGCACAACAACAGCATAGCGGAGAAGCTGCGGATGCATCTGCACACACGAGGGAGTACCAAAAGTAAGCACACTTTTGAAAATGTGTTTCCAAGAAACTTCGAAGAGAAAATGGATCTTCTGATGGTTATATTGAAGGAGGAGGACAAGGAGAAAAAGAAGGTGATCGTGTGTGCGGATGAGGAAGAGAGGAACATGATTCGGATGAAGTGCACATTGGAGGGAGTCGAATATGAACAGATTATTAGCGTGCTAAAGAATATAAAGAGGTACATAGAAAAGGGGGGCAATTTACGCAACGTATGTTTCGTTTTGATGGACGAGATGGCGAGCACACTGGAGCTCCGCAGAGTATGCAGTGGATTGTCCGAAAGGGGTGATGTCATCAGCGATGAAAAGAAAGGCAAAGAAATTGGAAGCAAAAATGGCAAGGGTGACGAACACAGTGATCATGGTAGCCTCAGCGACGGAGATAGCGAACGTGGCGTCCAGAATGGCGTGACCATCTACCATTTTGCAAAGGAAACCCCCAAGGCAATTGCCTTGAAAAAGCTCTTCCACACGATTGTTAACGGAGAAGATAATATTATGCTTTACCTGAAGAGCAGGAAGGACGGGGGTGACAGAACCCGCCAAGCGGCTAAAGAGAGGAAAAACAACCAGACGGGCAAAAGAAATCACAGTGATGTCTTCGTCCCTTACCGGAAGAGGGTTCGCAAGAAGAAGCTTTCCAAGAGCGAGGAGAAGTGGTTGGCCTTCAGAAGAAGGACGCTGAAAAAAATCGACGAGATGAAGCAAAAGGCGCATCTAATTAAGATGCGGAAAATGAAAAAACGGGATCAAAAGGTCCAAAGGGTCATTACCAAGTTGAAGTCCCGGTCCAAGTTGAAGTCCCGGTCCAAGTTGAAGTCGCGGTTGAAGCCGAACAAAGTGGCAACAAAAAAAAAGTAAAGTATAATCAAAATGGACTCAGTGTGATAAAGAAAAAAAAAAAAAAAAAAAGAGGGGGAAACACTGATGAAAAGTAGACAACCCACCATACAATCGGATCGCTACTTTTTTCTTCAGCTTGTAAGAAGAGCACATAAAAAATTGTACTTAAAAGGGTAGAGGTAGAGGTAGAGGGTAAGGCATGGGGGGAAGTAGGCTGTATATATCCCCATGCCGCTTCTCCCCCTTTAGGAATTATACGTCTTTCTGCATCTTCTGCACCATCTCGCGAAAGAGCCCTTCGGCTTCTAACTCTACAAAAAGGGGGAAGAATGGGCATGAACGAATTTTTACTTCCATGTGAAAAGTTACACTGATTAGGTGAGTAGGCATCACCTGCCAGTGGATCCTTCCTCACCCTTGTACAGGCTTGAATCGAGCGCACGCGTTGATCACACCCATGATCTAATCGTACCATGTGTTCTTTTTTTATTTTTTCGATTTTTAAAACTTCTTATCTATTTGTTCGTTAGTAGGGTTCTTCCTCGACAGCGAGTAGCATCTTCCACAAGATGCATCTCGTGTATCCCCTTACCCTATGGAAATTTTAATTTTTACTCTTTCATACATGGACAAAGCGTAACACGTTTCATTGTGTTGCATTTAGTTGGCTTACCTTGATTTTTTTTTTTTATCAGGGTTATGTTACGTAGGCAGTCGTAAACTTCGAAGGATGCATCATCAGTGCATCTCTCCCGGATGGTTATTCCTGAGGGGGGAGGCAGACACGTAAATATGAAAAAAGTAGGTAGATAATTTTATGGTGGTATTAACCTGGTCCTGTTTGTACATAGATATATCTAATCAATGGGTGGAGGAGAAGGGTCTCTTTGTGGAGTTTATTTCTTTCCCACTAATTAATGAAACAATGAAACATTCTCATAATGACAAGATGATAAAAGAGGGTGTGTGTGTGTGTGTGGGGAGGTTACCTTCCAGGTTTTGCGAAATGATATCCTTGAGTTTTACAAATGTATCGGCATAGCGGTAATCATATACGACTTCGACATCTCGGCTGAAGAGGTGATTGTCACTCATTTCCACCTTTCTGTATTGCCCAATTTTTTTCATCTTGAAATAGGGGTACTTGTGAACCCGGTGTTTGTGTATCATGTCATTCTCGCTGACATTGCGAATTTTTTTTATCCTCGTCCCGTCTCTGTAAGTAGTGCACGGTGGTGGTGCCAATGTTTTATGGTGATGTGTTCTATGTGATGTGTTCTATGTGATGTGTTATATGTAATGTGTTCTATGTAATGTGTTATATGTAATGTGTTATATGTAATGTGTTCGATGGTGTAGTTTGTGGTAATAGGTGGGGGGTAGACCCTCCTTAGGGACTGTGGTCCCCTGGCACATCCCCTCTGTCACTTACACTTTCGGGTTCATGAACTGCTTCCACTCGCGGGCGCTCCTAAAGTGGATGGCGCGCAGACAGAAGCCGAAGCATTTGCCTTTTTCCATGGGCCCGCGCGGGTTGACACCCCCTCCGTTGCACTGCTATCTTCTCGAAGGCTACTGGGTGGTATGCTCATCCGTGGTAAGAGATAACCGTGTGGGTTCTACCAGTAGTGTAATGACACCTTTTTTGAGCCCAATCGGGGGGCGGGGACCCCATCCGATGATGCCCGTTGGTATCTAATTAGGGTGTGCTCTCCTTAGGAACACCTCAAGTTGAAAAAAAAAAAAAAAAAAAAAAAAAAAAAAAAAAAACACATCATAACAAAATATAACACAATATAACACAACACAGCGTAACGCAATACAAAAAAAATGTGACACAGGAAAGTGCAAGAATATGCCTCTCCGCTAAACTGTGCGGATCTGCGAAGAACCCCCCTACTGGAAATTATAAACGGCAATGCCACGTTCAATCCCGCTGCTGACGCCGGTGAAGCGATAATATCTGGTGCAATGAGTGCCTAGGTTGGTCTCAAAACTGGTGTTTTCTACCTCCCCGCCTTCTTCGTGTTAAATTGCCTTCCTATAGATGTTGTGTGGGGAGAGAAAGGCAATCGAATTGGCGAAAGAAGTATTATTGGGTGAGCGTAGCAAAGAGGGAAAATAACCATGTGAAAAAAAAAAAAAAAAAAAAAAAAAAAAAATGCCAAATCAGCAGAGGGCAAAAGAACGAACTAGTTTGTTTAACGGAAAGCTATCTGGTCAAAATGCTTCATCGAGCGAACAAAGCAAGACGACGAAACCATGTTTAACTATTTCCTAAAAGGAGTTAGTAAGTGCCAGGACAGAGCTGATGTGGTGCATTTGAGCCGCAAGTTAATCCAGAACATGCACCTGTTAGATACACAAGAAATATCTCTTTGCCTAAATAAACTTTCGAAGGTAAATTTTGAAGACAAAACCTTTTGGAACAACATCTGTCGGATAATCACCACTACAGATGTTCGGGTGGTTGGAAAGTTCAAGTGCCTGCGGGGGAGGAAGGGAGGGGACAGGGTTACCGAAGGGGTAGGAATGACAGAAAGTGCTAGCAACGGCGTGAGGGAACGATGTGTTAGCAACCCTTCCGATGGTGGCTACGACGCAACGACTCCTGAACAGAGGAGGGATACTGTACCACAAAAAGGGGATCTACTCAACAGGACTGCCCTTAGGCCAAATGAGAGAAGCGTGGAAAGTAGTCGACCCAACGATGGAACCGACCGGAAAGACAAATTGTTGTACCACTTCAACATGGAGGAACTGTGCCTTGTTCTGAACGCATTAGCAAAAGTAAACGTGAGGAACGAAGAAATATTAAAATTAGCATTACAAAAAATAATAACAGAATTTGAGATGAGCCGGCATGTTGTGAACATGATTAAAGCGGTTGGAAGTTTCGGTGTAGGCAATCCTGGTAGTAGTGACGGAGGTAGTAGTGGCGGAGGTAGTAGTGATGGAGGTAGTAGTGATGGAGGTAGTTGTGATTCCATGGAACAGGCGCTTCGTAACGTTTATCAAAATTATGATAGTATGAGTAGAAATCTCACGGAGAGGGATATCAGCGTGCTCATTCGGGTAATGTTAACGTGGGGAAATCAAACAGGGGGGATCCAAACGGGGGGAATCCAAACGAAGGGGGGAGAGGCAAATGTGAAGCAGACAAGTGGGATCCCCCCCTCAAAGACACCACATGAGGAAGAGGTCACTCATTTAGGAAGTAACAATGTCGGTATGAATAATGTCAATGGGAACCATGTCGGTGATAACCCTGTCGGTGATAACCATGTCGGTGGAAACCATGTCGGTGGAAACCATGTCGGTGGAAACCATGCCGGTGGAAACCATGTCGGTGGAAACCATGCCAGTGGAAACCATGTCGGTGGAAACCATGTCGGGGTGAACACTGCCAGTGGGAACCATGTCGGCGGCAACACGACGGCAAACGCACTGATCGAAAAACTCATCAACAGCGTGAAAAAAATTAACCACATAAGTGAGCAGAGCATCGCTCTAATCCTAAACGCATGCACAAAGTCGTGCGTAAAAAACAAGGCCCTGTTGGATATGCTGAAAATAGTTATCATTCTAAAGCTTAAGCAGGATAAGAATAAATGCTCCGACATCTTCGTCAGTAGCATAACGCACTCGTATTCTTCCTTCGCCTACAGAGACAGGGTACTGTACGACACGATCGCTGAGTACGTGTGTGCCAACATGGATAGCATAAATGTGAAGGCACTTGTTATTATCCTAACGAGCTTTGTGAACATCGAGATTGTGAATTTAAAGTTATTCAATGCTGCTATCGCAAAATTGTCGAGGAGGGAAGTGATAAAGGGTTTGTCGAACCAGTGTACTTCCAACATCGTCACCATAATTACAAAGTCGTATAATTACCTTTGCACGGAGAAGATGTGCTTCATTTTGGAAGTTGTGAAGGGACGATTGCGGAGAGAGTTTTCCCGCACGGGGATTGGGGCCACCAAACCTACACGAGACAAGCAGAAGGGTGGTGCTACCTTAAAGGATGCACCACAAAGTGATACACCGCTGAGCTTGAAACAATCCAGACATAGCGCCTTCCTCGATGGCTTTCTCATGAAACACCTTACCAATATCCTAAACAACCTGAGCAAGATAAACCACGCGGATGCCAACCTCTTCGCACTTTTTTCTCACCTCATTCTAAAAAAAAAAAAAGAAATAAATAAGTTGGATTTCATGAACATCACGAGTGCATACGCACGGTTCGGCTACGTCGACGAGGAAATTTACAAGCTGATACAACATCACGCAAAGAAATATCTGGAAGATAAAAATTTGAAGTACATGGAGTTCATTAATATGTTCACTAGCATTGCTACATTCTCACTGATCGAAAGGAACAGGAGGATAGACCATCGTATGGGGGATCGTTGGAAAGGGGATCGGAATGGCCACTTTGCAGAAACCATTCATGTGATGATGGGGATGCTGAGGGGGGAGACTCATAGCAGGTGTGTCCTTGGTGAACATGAGGGTCATCCCCCTGATGAAGATGCCAACACGAGCAAAAACAGTATAGGAAACGGGAATCACACCGGCGATGTACCTACCCACTCCCCCCCACTGCACCACGCACTCATCCACGACCGGAAGAATATCATTGACAACCTGAGCGCCAAGCACACCTGTTGCATCCTTGCAACCATGAGTAAGTTAGACACACATGACCGACAGATATATGAACAATGCGTAAAGAACCTTAAAAAAAAAATACTTAAGATGGATTCAAGATCCCTAAGCATGTACCTCCTTTACGTTAGCAAGTTCGGCCTGATCCCCGATCGGTACATAAAAACGCTCATATCAAATAGTTTCAAAACGGTACACCTCAGGATGGGAAAAATAAACGTGGATGATGCTAAGGGGTACCCAAAGGACCACCTCAACAAGATATTCACCCTTTGTACGCAACTGCAAACGGAAGATATCGTTAACGCAGTTTATATCGTTAGAAGTTTAATAAAGAACGACCCGAGCTATAGAGACAACGTGTACGTTATGTGTGCCTACTTGGAGGGTATCTACGCCGGATTGGAAGGTAGAAACGGGAGTGTAGTTAAAAGTAGAACCCCAAGTGGGATGCAGAGCAAAACCCCGAGAAAATCCCCTTCCAGACGCGAACCGGACAAAAACATCGTACATATCGGTGACGGGCAAGCAGAGGATCCCGGTGTCTCCTCTCTGCTAAGTGGACGAAAGTTGAACACACAGACAGCCTGCATCCTCATGAACACGCTAGCCTTTATAAACACACACCTGCACTTGCCAAGTGTAAGATATGCCAAGATTGTTACCTACCTGCTACTCTTCTCCCTTCGCTTCATGATTGACCGCCTGAACCTGCGCCAGCCACTGCAGGAACTTCTTTACGAAGACACCTCTCAAAGCGAAAGCATGAACCGAAACGAAAGCAGAAACCAGGGTGTTCACAGAAATGGGAACCAAAACTGTAGTGACATAAAGGGTGTTGTTACGAGGAAGATCGACTCGGCGAGCATCCGGCAGATAAACACAACAATCTTGATGATATTTCACTTGGGTTCTCTGAACCCGTTTTCCTACTCACCCCAGTGGGAAGTAACCAACTTGGCTAGCTACCCACTAAGGCTACTACAATATGTGTACTTCTTTTTAAAATTCAGCCCCCTAGCCCCATTTGAAAGATACACATCGGTTTACAACTCAGTCGGTAACAGGAGGAAGTTAACTAACTACTGCGGTGGTGGCTACGCTCACGCGCATCCGACTGGGTTGTCCAGTGATGTGCCAACTGGGTCGTCGACCGTATCGTCGACTGGTTTGTCGACCGATTTGTCGACTGGTTTGTCGAGTGAGCCTCCCCGTGGGGGGTCGCTCCCCTCCATCTCAGAAGGAGAAATTAGTATCTACCAGACAGTCGGGTCGCTCTTGAAGCGGAAGGGCTGCGACGCCAACTGCACTTTGTTGTCCTCGTTTGGCGTTTATATGTACTCCGTCGACATGTTGATTTTGCGCGGAGGAAAGGGCTCATGGTAGGTAAGGATTATTATGCCATGTGATGGGCTTTATTTAGGCATCACCTTCACTCAATTATTGTTTTTGTCCGTCGACCTCATTTGTACTTCATTTTTTTTTTATTTATTTATTTATTTTTTTTTTGCAATTCTGTTCCACATATGGGAGAGGCATCTTAATTGCCCACCCTTTGTGAACTCATCAATGATGGGAATGCCCACCATGTGGTGCGCACCTGAATGGTGAAGATCCCCCCCACACGAACCTCTCATCCGAATAGAGGCCACACCTTTTAAAAAAAAAAAAAAAAAAAAAAAAAAAAAAATGAAGCACAACTTGTAGAGTGCATCGCAACCAGTGGGTTATCCACTTTCCGCTAACCAAAAAGAAAGAGAATGGAATTTTGCCCCATCTGGATGAGCCTTTGCCATTCTCCATCGCGGAAAAGTGGAAGGAAGCATCAAACGGCTGTATAGCCTTACTGTTCCAGATTGCCCCACCGGGGTGTCTGTGTTGGTGGGTACACCCCACTCTGCTTTACGTGGAACACCCCACCCAGTGAACCGCATGGCTATGACACACTTATAACGCCAGGTCCACCCATACATGTATCCCTACCTACCGTGACAAAATGGAGGAAAAGAACCCCCTCTCGCAGAAGCTGACGAGCGTGCAAGTCAACGTGGAGGGCTTGAAAAAGCTAAAAGGAGAAAAACTTAACTTCCTCTTCGAAGATATAAGGAAAAGTGCAACCTTGGAGGATCTCTTCCTTCACATTAACAAGTGCAACGAAAAAATACATCGGCTAAATATCTTCGCTGATGTTCCGGTAATAAATCTAAGGAGCATCACGGATACACAAGTCGAGGTGAAGTATGCCTTCCGCGAACAAACAAACAACTACGCCATAGGCACTAATGTAAATAACCGCGGAGAAGTAGCAGCCGACATAGAAATGAATGTTCCGTATCTTCTCAACACCATAAATACTTTTCAGCTCAAAGCTAATATAAGTAGCTTATACACAAACAACTTTGGTCTCCGTTTTGTTTTCCCTCACCTAACAAATCTAGCTAATGTTAACGTAATTTTAGAGGGAAATATCAGCAGCGTAAGTAACACTCAAGATGGATCCTACTTGGTAAAAAGCAACGCGCTGAAAACTTCTCTCGTGGGAGAAAGACACACCCTCATTTGGGATGTAAATTTCAACACCCTTTTTCAACGCATAAGCAAAAACTACATTCCATCTGAAACGATGTTAAAGTTGCCAGACAGATATATCAAACATACACTACGCCATTTGTATAAGCGGGACAGACTATGTTACGGCTGGACTAAGGAATCAGTGCACCAGGAGGGTCATTCCCTTGAAGAGGTACCACATGGAAACACCAATGCAGGTAGTAGCAACCCATCCGAACTTGTAGAACACACGAACTACCCCACGTCAGGCTACCTCTACCAAATGGATAGTGAACTCTCTTTACCCTTCTGTGAAGCGAAATTTGTTAAAAACCACTTCCACTACCTCTTTGTGAAAAAGCTCCGAGAAAATCTTTTGACATATTTAAGCTTTACCAATGGGATGAAATACGACTTTAACAAAGACAATCCCTACCAACTAGGGAACTTCCATTTCAGTGGAAGCATAGGTAGCTCTCTAACCTTCCGAGGCTTCGAACATAATCGTATGGGGGGCACAGATATGGGTTACAAGTTTGATAAAAAAAAAGGAGAGTACGGAATTTGTTACAATTACATGGGGGCAAATTTCATCACCAGCTTTCAATTCCTCTGTAAATATATCTTAAACCTACAGAATGCCAAACCCATTTTATTCTTTTATGCACAGGTGGGACGATTAGCCAATCATTTTTTTTCTTCCTTTGACCAGCTAAGGAGAGAGATGAGGGTGTCCACTGGCATCGGGCTAATGACGTACATACAGAAGAATATCTCTTTGGAAGTTTTTTTTAATTTTCCTCTTTTGCACCACTTGCATGATCGCACGAGGTACTTCCAGGTGGGCTTAAACTTTAGGGGGATGTTGTAGTGTGAGGGGAAAGGGGACCCATTTTCCTCCCTGAAGAACATCACCATTTCATAACCCCTTTTTTTTTTTTTTTTTTTTTTTTTTTTTTTTTTTTTTGTTGTCCATGCGGTTCGCTCCTATTGGTGGGTTCTCCACCGTCGCTAAAGGAGGAGCACATTTCCTATTTTTTACGTTTAAGGAATACACGCTTCGTTTGCTACATTTTCCCATTGGTAAACTCTGCCCCCTATGGGTGCGTTATCTACGTTTAAGTGTCGTCACTCCGCACTTGTACAAGCCACAACATACAAATAAATTTAAAGACGTGACAAAAAAAAAAAAAAAAAAAAAAAAAAGGCACATGTACATGACGTGGGGAGAGAGGGTATAAAAAAAAAAAAAAAAAAAAAATGCCGATGGTGTGTAGCGAAGATATGACGCATGGAAATTCATACGCACGGAAATTCCTACGCACAGAAATTCCTACACATGAAGGTTGGAGTGTCCACACGGGAGAAACACAGACAAGCTGCTCCTCCCAGATTTAACTCTGTTCCTTTTCGTACAAATGCTTGTTCTGCATAGGTGGTGTGGTGGGAAGAAGGAAAAATATATAGAAGACTGTTGGATGCGTGCAAAAGGCATACTCCCCTATATATATATATATATATATATATATATATATGGATGGATGGATGGATGAGGGTTTTGGGAAATGGGCAACTTACCTCCTCGTAATACTTATTCGTCTCGTAAAGCGTCTGGCATATAGGGACAACTGCCATTAGAACGATGATGCCATAGAAAAAACGCATTATTGGTACGCGCACTGCCTTCGGTTGGTTGGTCGTGTAGTTTACTTCTTCACCGCTACTACCCTTGTTCAGTTTTTTCATGCCCATGTTAATGTACCTTCTTCCAACAAGGTTAAAATTACTGTTTATGATGAAAGGTGTGTTTTCTCTCTTGACCGCCTGGCGGCCTTTACAAAATATGGTTCGTACGTAGTTCATTTTGGGGCCAGCTTTCCGTTTCTTTTTTGCTGAGGGGGGATTTATAGCGAACTAATCATAAATTATCAAACGCTGCGTCCGCATGTGCGTGAAGTGTATGCCTGTCGAGATACTTTTCCTTTAATCCTTTTTTTCACACTTGGCTTATACCATGACCGGAAATTGCTTTCGCCCAATTTATTAGGAAACTGGAAAAGTGTTCGTAACTCTAGTTGCGCCAGATTACCGGGGCATGTAAAGCTTTTTTTTTTTTTTTTTTCTTTTTTTTTTTGCGGCGATGCTACTTCGGGAGAATTTCCTTGTCCGTTAGGGGCGTAATTGTAAAAAGGCGGAACGCACTGGGCGCGCGCCGCATGACATACTCAACAATCACAGCCATCGCAGCAATCGCAACGAAGGCAACGATTTCGACCATCTGGACCACCTGGGCGATTGCAATTTACATGTTATTATGTACGCAATTCGTAAATCCCCGTACGGGGCCAACCGCCAGGATGAGCAAGGACTTTTGAAAACCCTTTCCACCAAGAATGCCACATCACAATGGTGGGGAAAAAAAAAAAAAAAAAAAAATACACACCTACGTATATACACATAGTACATGTAACTATTTAAATAGTTTTGCGAGGCATGCCGTTTTGTTTGTTACCGAAGGGAAGATCATACGTGTTGATATGCTTCTCCAACGGTACGAGGTTTTTTAAAAAAAAAAAAAAAAAAAAAAAAAAAAGGCACGAAGGAATGGGAGGAGTGAAATTCACATATCCTAAAGGGGACGAAGTGAGGGGGTTTACTACGAGTCTTCCACGGGGAGGCAACTTCCCTTAGGAGTGTTCAAAAAATGTGCACCAAGGGATGGGGGAATTCGCCCGTGCAAGACTTTTGCAGTTTCACCGGTAAACCGCCCCAACGCTCTCACTCTATTTCAATGAGGTAATCCTTAATCTCGTTGGGGGTTAGAATTTTAAAGGGCTTGCCGTTGCAGGCCACACCTATTTCGATGTTCTTCTCGTTCATGACGCCCTCGTAACTCTCCTTGAGTGTGAGGATGGCTGTATGTATGGCGTCCTCGACCTCGATATCGGTACTGTACCTTTTTTCCAAAAAGGAAATATTATTTTGGTAATCCTTTCCTATGCATGTAGCTAGCCAATTAAAGTAACATCCAGAGGGATCAATTTGATACAGGTGGTATCCATACGCATCTGTTCCACAGATCAGTAGAGACAATCCAAATGGTCTCACTCCACCTGTCTGGGTGAACTCCTGTACTATGGATGCTATTTCTTTAACAAGTTCTTTTACCAATATTTCATTTCCATACTGTAGGGAGTATCTTATAGCTTCCTTACGGGCACGCTTTAGTAGCACTCGGAAGTCTCCAGGCATTCCTGCGTACACAATTCCGATGTGTTCGCTAATCTGCTGAATTTTGTATATACTGTTTTCTTCTATCAGTTCATTTGGGCTCTTCTTCTCCGTTGCGATTATGATACCATTTTTAGCTCGGATGCCTTGGGGAGGGGAAGGTGGAGGGCATGGACAACTATAGCGCGGTATATTATAGTAGCGCACATTATATGTGCATATCCCAATGGACATGAGTATACGTCAAGCGAGTACACGAGGAAAAAGTGGAGAAGGAAAAACACGGGGGAGGATTATGTGAATAGGGTATTCAGAAAAATGGCAATACTTTTCCAACCGTAACACGAACTCACCTAAAGCAGGTGAACTGCTGGAAACTCTATTCAAGGCATATTCAATTTGCACTAACTTCCCCGTGGGGCTAAAGGTTGTCAAGGAGAAGCTGTACTCTCCATCAGCCATGTTTTTCCCCTTTGGCAAAATAAATGAAAAATAAAGGTGTACTTCACTGTGCTATAGTATGCTATTATTCTCCTTTTAGTGGATGTAGGGGAGGGGGGGGGAGGCTAAAAAAATTTGCATATGAACAATGACGAACTTTACCCTTTTGTGTTCACCTGTAGGGATGCATATGAGCATCTTTTTATAATGCCATATACAAATGTGCGGTTGGGCGTGTACATGGGAAGGAGTGGGTTTTTCCTATGAGTGATCCTCAAAACCATGCCAGCGCATGAGGCCGTTCTTTAGTTTTTCCTAATTTTTCTTTTTTCTTTTTCTTTTTTTTTTCTTAAGTGTATTATTTTTTTTCCATTTTCAGCTTATCCAATGAGCCCTTAGCCCATTCGCTTCGCTCCGCTTTGATTTGTTTTTCACTTTAGCCTTCCATTTTTTTTTTTTTTTTTTTTTTCATATTGACACATGCAGTGCGAAACTTGGGGTCAGTATTGCCCTCCCTCTGCGCCGAAAAAAGATCGTACAACATGATGTGCATAAATAGGTGAAGATTTTTTTAAATTCAAAGTTTTGCAACCGATGATCAAATGAATATTCCAACAGAAAGGTGTGAAGCGATTGTGGGGAAATTATTTTTCTCAGCGAAGGGAGGATAACATAGGGGAAGAATACATACGTACAAAATTATGAACATAAAAATAGGCATTTTTGCACATTTATATGTATAACAGGTATGGGTGTATCATCAGTGATTAGATCTGAGACCAGTCTCTAAAGCAGATTTACCGTCGTTACGCCCATGCCGGGGACCCTCTCTTTTTTTTTTTTCTTTCTTTTTTTTTTTTTTTTTTTTTTCCTATCTCCCTTCTTCTCTTCTGTATGGATTTATCATCAAATGTGTGACCGGCGTCTCAGCCAATTCCCCCTCCCGATTAAAAGGCCACTTTCACTATACCGCTCAATTGGGAAAGACATTTTTTTCTAACACTGCGTTAGTAGATAATGTGTGTTCCATTTAACGGGGGGAGGGAGATCAGTCTAAAGGAAAAAAGATCTATCCGTTGGTAGTAAAAAAAAAAAAAAGGGAAGAAAAGTGAAATACACAAATGGACCATTGTTAGACTTCTCCATTAGCTACTCTCGTGACATGTACTTTGAATCCGAAGGGGAGCTTCCGCCTTTGTCAAACGAATTGATATAACCCTCTGTGGAATACATCACACAATTTTACTTAGGGCACCCCACAGATTTTTCTTATCGCACTTTCTATCAGTGTGAATAGAAAATTACCTGCCGCTAATAATCCGCTTACACAGTTACGCATTCACCCAAAATGCGTCTTATCCATTTGTGAAGCTCACGTAAGCGACTCATTACACGTCTGGGACACCTATTGGGACGATGTTCATACACTCTTTTTAGCATAACTTAAAAAAAAAAAAAAAAAAAAAAAAAAAAAAATATGGACATTTCTCACATTGGTTATTTTCCCATTCTCACCCTATCAAAGATTTAAAGAAAAAAAAAAAAAAAGAGAAATTCCCAAAATGTGTCCCTTCCATGTGTACATTAGAAAGGACGGGGATTTTTGAAAGAACTAGCTAGTCCTATGTCCCTTAATGCGGAAGAAAAATTATGTAGAGGTATTTTTGCTCCTTTTTCCTCGACGTGACTCACTAGCGGTTGGAAGATCGCTGTCCTTTCGCTTGGCTTCATGGGCAAAGTGCAAAAAGTAAAAAAAAAAAAAAAAAGAAAAAAAAAAAGAAATGGAAAAAGGGGAAAAGTTAAAAAGGAAATAGCCTTTTACTTTGTCAATTTTTCAATTTAGAATAATCCCTTCACATTGTGTATTTATTCTTACTATATTTTTTCACATTTTTTCCCCCATTTTGTGCCCTTCGGCATATGCCCAAACAAAGGGGACCATTCCACACACTTCCACTTTGCCAATTTAACCGCTCTACACACAAAATTGAATAACTTTCCCACTGCCTTCAAAGGATGGATGAGTTCAGTGACTTAAACAGATCAGGTATATATGCCTTTTTTATTTTTCTACACACATACATATGCAATCGAATCATGGTGATTTTTCACGATGACACTTCAGAAGGGAAAATTACCACTATGTGAATGTGTCTCCTCTTGTTGCAACTGCAACTGTTTTGTGTCTACTTGTATTTTTACCTGAACGGTTCATAAAAAATTGATAGAAAAAGAAATATATATGTGACAGATTAGCTAGCTCGTTCAGGCAAAATTGGTGTATGGTCATATATAAGTGAAAAATCATGCTTCGCTACACAGAGTATTGTTCATTTTATGGATTGATTTAGACCCCCTTTTTTGTTTTTTTGTTTTTTTTTTATCCTTTTCCGTTGACTCATGCTTTTTTTTTTTTTTTTTCTTTTTTTTTTTTTGTCTCATCCATTTATAAGCGGACGAAAATGAGGAGTATTCCACGGAGAGCGACTTGAATGAGAAGGAAAATGACGTGGAGAAGGAGGCGATAAGTGACGTGGAGAAGGAGGTGATAAGTGAAGTGGACAGGGAGGCGATAAGTGAAGTGGACAGGGAGGCGATAAGTGAAGTGGATAGGGAGGCGATAAGTGAAGTGGATAGGGAGGCGATAAGTGAAGTGGATAGGGAGGCGATAAGTGAAGTGGATAGGGAGGTGATAAGTGAAGTGGAGAAGGAAGCCGCAAGTGACGCAGAAAGGGAATTGCTATACGACGTCGAAGAAGAGGAATTACACGACACAGAGGAGGAAGAATTACAGGACGACGAAGAGGACATCTTACAGAACGATCACGGGGACAGCTTACACGACAATGAAGAGAGTGCATTAGGAAATGACGAAGGGGACGACTTAGACGACGCCAAAAGCAGCAACGAAGGAGATGCCGAGCAGGTTGCGCAGAACAGGGGTGTGATGAACGACCATGTCGTAAGCGATGGTGTTTTCCAAAATGGTGATCAGCTGCATGGTGATCAGCTGCATGGTGATCAGCTGAATGGTGATCAGCTGAATGGTGATCAGCTGAATGGTGATTACGAAGGAGATTCGTATCCGCATGATGAAGACCAACCCCTGGAAGACCCAGAAGAATCGAATCACCTCTTTCAAGATCCGCAAGAAAGTGGTTCCGGTGAAGACACAGAGAAAAAGGAGGATGATTACTCTCACACTCTGAATGAACCTGCCCTTAACAAAGAACAATTAAGTGAAAGCAACAACGAAACAAATAACCCCCCCAGTAATGGTGAGGGCAAAAATGACCAGATCAATAATGACCCCCCTAACCCCATGGATTCTATCGAATTTGACAAAAAAAAATATGAACACTTTTTAATACACCCATCGTATCAGAAAAACATGAATTTATTTGAAGGCATTAATAAAAAGCTTACCTTCCCTTCTTTGTCTCCTACAGATGCTCCTATTCCTGGAAAGGAGGAAGAAAACACCACCATGTATCATTTCGACCCTGAAAAGTTCGGGTACAAATATAATAATGGCTTGAATCCTTCTGAGGGCTACTTGCTGATTTACCCTCATGTGTCGCACAACTCGGTGCCCCCCAAAATTAAGAAAAAAAAACTGCGCTGTTGTTAGGGCGGGACACGGGCGGTGCACATAGGAGCGGTGTTACCTAACATGGTGGTTAAAGAAGCGGTGTTACTTAACGCGGTGTTAACTGACATGGTGGTTAAAGAAGCGGTGTTACTTAACGCGATGTTAACTAACATGGTGGTTAAAGAAGCGGTGGCGACGAAGAATTGGGCCGCCCCCGCAGACCTAGACCTGACCATCTGCCGTCTTACGCCTCGTACCCGCCACGTTTGTAGTTATGCACATCTTGCACCCATTTACATACACCCCTGCACCATCCCGCTAACGCGCCTCTCTGTACAAAAGGGTGAAAAAATTGACTTGCCCCGTTTTTTCCCCCCTTCACATATCAACCGTTACGAACTGTTAACACCTGTTGTATGAAATAAACATGTAACCCTGTGTATATTTGCCGTCTGCCTGATTTGGTTATAACTTTCCCAGCTGCTATTGCCCCTTTGGCTACTAGCCCCATCAGGTGTGTAAATCTTTAAAAAAAAAAAAAAAAAAAAAAAAAAAAAAGGAAAAAAGGAAAAAAGGAAAAAATCATCAACAAATGGGGATCCTACTGGTCATGGACACCCACGTGTAAGCAGCTTAAATGGTATCTCCCTTGTTGTTCGATTTTCGCTTCGCAAAGATATGGTGTCCTTCACCCCCTCAGTTGATACTCGCTGAAAATAACTTAAGAGTCACTTATAGGAAAATTAAAAATTTCCTCTTTTCACCAATCCACACGGTGAGGATCTTTAACGAATTAGAGAGACGCTTTGCGGTGCATTTCTCTACTCAAAAAAAAAGTAGGAAAAGAAGAGCGCATGGTGAATGGGAAATGTAGGACACATGATGAGAGCCAGACCCATATTTCATGTCTCTCCAGTTTCTGTTATATGTATTCCTTTATAGGTTCCTCCCCGTTGGGTGATTAAAATGGAAGGGAAAGGTGGAGGATCGATTAACACTATGTGGGCCATCTTTTAATTAGGACTCATCGTTTGGGGCGGCAGTGAAAGACCTCCTCTTACAGGATCAGCAACTTTCACCGGAGGAAATGAATTACAGCCACCCTCCTGATCAATACTTCCTCTGAACAATGCCCCGTTACCCAATCGTCACTATTAAGAAATTACGGCCAGGTTCTGCCACACAAGTGGGCTAATACCAAATGCATGCGCGGAGTAGCATATGGAGTGGCTGTAAATCACATGTATGCTTCTTTTTTTTTTTTTTTTTTTTTTCTTTTTTGCGTACTTGTGCGCAGTTATCCACCCCATGGAAATATTGCCTTAGATGGCTACACCCGTATCGTTTTGGTGGGCTTGCTCTCTACAGCGAAAGAGGTACGGTCCCGGCGGCTAACATTGGGTGCATTTTTTTTTGTCGCCCCCCAGGCGCGCTTACAAAATTCGCCTCCGCGTCGTTCCACAAAAAAGGGGGGGGAAAAAAAAAATAACCAAGTTGGATGACGCAAAGACGTAAAACAGCGGAAAAAATAGCAACGCAAAAAGAGGGGAGAAAAAGGAAAAAAAAAAAAAAAAAAAAAAAAAAAAAAAAAAAAACTTGCCAGGAGGGTAAAAGAAAGTGACCGCCCATTAAGCGCACAGTTTAGAGGAAGGCCTTGAAGGCAACCACACAGAACTGTCAAAATTGAGTACATTGGAAAAACGTAACATAAAGTGTCACTTCCTGCCAACCAGTCGAGAAGGTTACGGTTGAACTGCGAAGAACTGACTTTCTCATCAATTTAAGGATCCCTTCTTTTTTCTTCTTCCTTTTTTTTTTTTTTTTTTTTCATCCCACTGAAGTTTTGGAAAGGTAAGTCCCATCTGCGGAGGAAAAAGGGGCGCACGCAGATCTGCGCACACGGCGCTGCACCCACGTATGAATGCACCTGTTTACTCATGTTGCTACCTATTCACACGCATGCCACTTCTCTACACCACTTCTCTACACCACTTGCACATGCAGATGTCGATCCATCTACTGAACAAGAAGGCGGACAGCCTGCGCTCCACCAACGTTCTCCTGACAAACATAAACGCCAGCAAAGGGATGTACGAAATAATAAAGAGCAACCTCGGTCCCAAAGGGAGCTACAAAATGCTTGTGAGTGCCTCAGGCGCTATAAAAATTACCAAGGATGGTAATGTACTGCTTAACGAAATGATGATTCAGCACCCAACGGCGAGCATGCTCAGTCGAATATGTTCATCCATAGATGAAACTCTAGGAGATGGTTCCACTAGCAACCTCATCGTAGCTACTTCTTTAATATATTTATCAGAAAAGTACATTCTGTATGAGAGTATCCATCCACGCATTATTACACAGGGCTTCGACCAAGCCAAAGAGATTCTTCTAAATGTACTGGATAAAATGAAAATACCCATAAACATAAAAGAAAAATTTGACAAGGAGCTACTTTATAACGTTGCAAAGACATGCATTCGAACCAAGTTACCTATTCCACTCGCAGATAAGTTGGCAGATGATTTAGTGGAAAGCATAAAAATTATTTACAATCCAGAGAAACAGATAGATCTCCACATGATTGAAATAATGGATATAAAGAAGAATATGAGTATTAACACAAAGTTAGTTAGAGGTATGGTTCTGGACCATGGATGTAGGCACCCTAACATGCCAAACAAACTGACAAAGTGCTTCACGCTAGTGTTGAATGTTAGTTTGGAGTATGAGAAGAGTGAAGTTTTTTCTTCCTTCGTCTATTCCAATGCGGAGGATAGAGATAAGTTAGTTGAGTCGGAAAGGAAGTTCACAGACGATAAGGTGAAGAAAATTATTGAGCTAAAAAAAAGTATTATAGAAAAGAAATTTAAAGAAACTAACGAAGTGTATAATTTTGCCGTATTCAATCAAAAAGGAATAGATCCTGTCAGTTTGGACTTACTAGCCAAGGAAAATATCATGGCCTTAAGACGAATTAAAAGAAGAAACCTAGAACGCATTGTACTCTGCTGTGGTGGAAATGCTTGCAACAATGTGTATGATTTGACGGAGGAAGATGTAGGATTTGCAGGACTCGTCTATGAAATATGTATTAATGATGAGAAGTATACCTTCATTGAAGAGGTCGTCAACCCTAAAAGCTGCACCCTATATATTCAAGCTCCAAACGACTACACCATTAAACAAATTAAAGATGCCATTCGAGATGGATTGAGGAGCATAAAGAATGCTATCGAAGATCAATGTGTTATTTCTGGTGCGGGTTCATTTGAAATTACAGCCTACTGTAAACTAAAAGAGGAAGAGAAAAAAATGCGAGGCAAACAAAAGTTCTCTTTCGATGTTTATGCAAATAGCTTGCTTAACATTCCCAAGATTCTCCTAGAAAATAGTGGACTCGATATTCACGAAAAGTTATTCAATGTTATAGACAAATATATGGCTGACCAGTCGGAACCTCTCGGTCTCGATTTGGATACTGGAGAGCCCATCATCGCCCATTTGAAAGGTAAGAGCTTGAAACGGACCAGGCAGGGGAGAGTGACTATCCCATGAGCGCCTGCACTGTGAAACACGTACCATACATTCGAACATATCGACTTCAATTATTCCTATCACCTCCACCCCCGTAGGCATATACGACAACTACTCTGTGAAGAAGCAAATCATCTCCATCGCTACGGCCATCTCTCAGCAGATCCTGCTCGTCGACGAGATTATACGGGCAGGCAAGTCGATGGGCGAGGAGAAGTAGGAGGGAATAAAGGAAGGCGTGCAGACGGGCAGACCGAGTAGCAAAACGGTTTCCACGCGCATGGCGAAGCAAATCATCCAAAGGATTAACAAACGGACTAAGAAAGAAGTATACCTCCTTGACAAACCCTGTTAATGCACACCAGCTTGTCGACGCCATTTGTGAATCCTCATTTCACGAAATGATGAGTGGCGCCCACCCCGCTCCTGTGCACAACACAATGTACATATGTACAAACCAACACAAACGCCATGACGACTGCATATCAGCATTTCCCACGTTTCCATTTTTTTTTTTTTTCTCACCCCCCCCAAACGAAAGTGATGCTCCTTGTATTATGTCCCTTTCCTCTTTCTCCTTCCTCCAAACGGAGAAAAAAAAAAAAAAAAAAAAAAAAAAAAAACTTTAAAAAAAGCACATACAATTATGAATGTGCCCTTCAATGTCCCTAACATTCATGCATGTGTATGTACATGCAGGCGAATCTAAATAAGGCAAAAGGACCAGTCCTAAGGGTACCCAATAACGCACTCATATAGCACGGTAGCATTGCCACATGGGACATGCTTGAAAAAACTCCTCTGATTATAAAGCCTCCACTGGAATCGCTACCCCCTCCCCAACGGTAATAAAAGCCAAAGGATTGATCACCCCCGGTAATGTAAAAGAAATACGTGGGGGATGGCTCGACCCACAATGTTTATGCACACCGCTTAGAAACCGAATAGAGAGAAAATCACCCTTTTCCATTTTTACGAAAGTTACATGGATCAGCTCACCATCTCTGCGGTAGTGCCCAGGTAAGGAAGGTACAAATGGCACAGTGCTGCAAATTGGTATGTCATTTTTTTTTTTTTTTTTTTTTTTTTTTTTAAACGTGCATTCGTTATGGAATGCACAACGAGTGGGGGAAAACAAAATAAATCAAACCTATAGTAGCTTGTTATACTCGATGAGGAGTACTCCATCACAAAGCCATCACCAAGGCGACACGCATGTTTTCCCTCTCTGTGTGTATATGAGGGGGATGGCTTCTGCGCTCGAAAATTAAATAACGCAAGTACCCTCTTATTACATGATCCAAAGCTGTGTACTTTGGCCCACAAAAGGAGCAAGTAATATAATATGCATATGTGCGTGGGGGATGTGCTGGAAAAAGGCCTTCTCTTCCTTTCCCTTCGGTAAACGAACATGTTGTAGGTATGCCATTCACCCCAGGGTTCACCACTAGCTGATACGTTCAGAAAAAGCATCACGCGTAAAGCTCTATATATCCTATCCCTATACAATTTGTAGCACATAAAAGTAGCATATTCTGAAGTCATCTCTACATGCAAAAAAAAAAAAAAAAAAATGAAATAAATAAAATACATTATTTACAGATATGCATATATAAACATGAGCAGATGTATTATAATCCCCTCGCGGTTCATCTCCCGCAGAACCCATACAGCACGTGGGATGCGCTCCGTGCAATGGGAAGTTGAATTATTTTCACGTATCCCCCTACAGTGCATGTAGGAAAAGGTTAAAGGATACTTACCACGGGGGGGTGGGTAAGTACAACCGTGCTGCGAATGCGCTAACTACCGTATGAGTGCACAACTCCGGATGAATAACTATTATGTATAATGTTTGGAAGGAGAAATCGCCACGTTTGAGCTGCACACCCCCCTGAACCCCATATAGTATGGGTGCATACGAGCATAACGAACCTTCATACGTAAATAAAATAATTATTAATTATGTAAATCCCCCCCCCTTTCAAAGTGCCAACTATTTTTGGCGAAATTAAAAAAAAAAAAAACTAACTTAGCGAGCAGCGAAATATATTTGAATTAAAAAAAAATAATAATAACCCTAAATCATGAAACCTAAAACTGTAATTTCTACACATAAAAGCATTGTAACTAAAATTTTCTTTTCATTCTTTTACCGTCAAAACAGCATCATTTCTTTTTAGAAAAGAAAAAAAGTTACTTAACTTTCCGCTAATTCTTTACACATATTTTAAAAGCTTTCCACAGCACTTCGCCCCTTTCAACGAAAGAAGGAACCTCTTTTTGTGACTTAACAAGCATATATTCCTGCCCCCCTAAGTAATACTACCATCCTAGCTTCAAATCTACATGTACATTTGTGATAGTCGAGGAGAGAGAAAATTTATTTGCGTGAAATAGTTTTATATGTTTCTACGGGGCCATTGGCGGAGAAGCATACCAATACTACATGTTGTGTTAATCATATGAACTCTACACCGCACATACGGAATACCCCATACCACGGCGCACCCCTTCAATTTATACGCAACCCTTTTTAACCTCTACAGATAGGCATCACACTGTAGTACTTTTCTCCATACAAGGAAAATAATTCCCCTTGCCCGCGTATACTCAATCTCTACGCAACGTTTTTCCAGCCTTTATTTTGCATTATTTTTCTCCAACTGAACTGTAAGTTTTGACACATTAGTGTAGGCTGAGCAAACAGTGTTGGTGTACGCTGACAGTTACAACACACTAAAGAAAGGGGACCAAACGTGAAGTATGCTCGCATGGCGTGTACCTGAACTTCTTCACACCTTAATATTTTACGGCGTGCCCCCCACTTTTCTTTTCTTTTCATTCTTTTTTTTTTTTTTTTTTGAAGCGAGCAAAATGGCTAACTAAGCTAGCTAAAAGAATATATATATTTTTTTTTTCTTCTGCAGAAATGTATGAACGTTCATATATTTTATTATTTTATTTTTTTATTTTTTTTTTTTGCATATTTGTCCCTTATTCGGTCTGCCGCCCGCCCCATACACATTTGCCTAACCTTGTCATTTGCTTATTTGTTTGTTCTAATTTTTTTTTTTTTTTCTCTTCGCTCCCTCCTCCCACTGTAGAGCCAAAATGGACTTCGTAAAAGAACTCAAGAGCAGCCAAGACTACATGAACAACGAGTTGACCTATGGAGCACACAACTATGACCCAATCCCCGTTGTCCTCAAGAGAGGAAGTGGCGTTTTTGTATATGATATCGAGGATAGGAGGTACTATGACTTCTTGTCGGCATACTCATCCGTAAACCAAGGCCACTGCCACCCCAATATCCTTAATGCAATGATAAATCAAGCCAAAAAATTAACAATATGCAGTAGAGCATTTTTTAGTGATTCCCTCGGTGTGTGCGAAAGGTACTTGACAACCTTATTTGGCTACGACAAAGTCTTAATGATGAACACAGGAGCAGAGGCCAACGAAACAGCATATAAAATGTGCAGAAAATGGGGATATGAAGTGAAAAAAATTCCCGAAAATCAAGCGAGAATAATTGTGTGTAATAATAACTTTTCTGGAAGAACATTAGGATGTGTGTCAGCTTCTACTGATAAGAAATGTAAAAACAATTTTGGTCCCTTCGTTCCAAACTTCCAAAAAGTTCCCTATGATGATTTGGAAGCATTAGAAGTCGAACTACAGGACCCAAATGTGTGTGCATTTGTTGTTGAGCCAATCCAAGGAGAAGCTGGAGTTATCCTTCCATCCGATGGCTACTTCAAAGGAGTGGAAAGATTGTGCAAAAAATATAATGTCCTCTTTGTAGCCGATGAGGTACAAACAGGATTAGGAAGAACGGGAAAATTGTTATGTACTCATCATTATGATGTGAAGCCTGATGTGATTCTTCTTGGTAAGGCCCTTTCAGGAGGTCATTACCCCATTTCAGCTATTTTGGCTAACAATGATGTTATGTTGGTGTTGAAGCCAGGTGAGCATGGATCTACCTACGGAGGTAACCCCCTTGCTGCGGCTATTTGTGTAGAATCGCTCAACGTTTTAATTAATGAGAAGCTTAGCGAAAATGCAGAAAGGTTAGGTGGACCATTCTTAGAGGCATTAAAGAGAGAACTGAAAGATAGCAGAATCGTTCGTGAGGTTAGAGGACGAGGTTTACTCTGTGCTATTGAATTCAAGAATGACCTCATCAACGTCTGGGACATCTGCTTGAAATTTAAGGAAAATGGACTCATCACTAGATCTGTGCATGACAAGACCGTTCGATTGACACCACCACTTTGCATCACCAAGGAACAGCTCGATGAATGTTTGGAAATTATTTCCAAGACCGTTAAATATTTTGACGATAGGTTGTAGAGATCCTCTATCGTCTATCCCCCCCCCCCAGATATGTGGGGTATGAACCGTTACCAGTTGTACTGCAAATGAGAGTTTTTTTTTAATACTATATTATTTTTTTTTTTTTCTCATTCTGCAATCGCGCATACTTTTTATTTACCTCTTTGCATCATTATAAACACACGCAAAAAAATTTTTTTGCCCAATGTGTCAGCTATATTAGTGGACGGATTTGTTAGCGCTTTCCTCTCTGTATGTGCTTTCTGCTATATATAGTGATATGATTTCCTATGTAGTTTTTTCCTCCTCCATCCCGTTTTTTGCCTTTTCCATTTCTGTGTGTTCTTTCTGTAGCGTGTAACTTTTGACATGAGCTTTGCGCACGACGTTTTCCGTTTTACACTTTTCTTTTTTATTTCCCTTTTTTTTTTTTTTTTTTTTTTTCCCATAATTTCCGCACCCGCTTGATGAACTTGTATGCCTAGGTCGTCTCCTTTATACTCTTCAAAATTTCTTGTATGCGTTATGACCTTCCCCCTATTGTTCCTTCGTCAGCCGGGTGAAATACCCTTCTCCCCATCGTTTCCTTCATCTCATGAGCTTCTTTCACCCAGGAGAACTCTGCCCATCAGCTCCTTGCCCTTCAGTTTTCCGCAAGTAAAACTCCCAGATTGAAATTCCCGAACCTTTATATTTTTCTTAATTTCTAATAACTATCCTACGTTAGCGCCTTTTGGGTCTTTGTCTCCACCACGTCCCTTTATTTTCTTTTCTCTTTTTGTTAACCTGTAATTATGCTCCCATTTCTAACTCCTCCGGTCCATTTCGGTCATCCCTTAAATGAAGAAAAAGGATTTACCAGTCTCTCTCCCAATTGTTTTATAACCCCCCCTTTGTTTTCTTTCCCGCCTTGCTAACTACACTTACCATCCCTTTAGAGACTTAGGGTACTTGTCTGATAGCAGAGGTTTTTTTTTTTTCTACTTCTCTGCCATCGCAGCATGCCCCGTTGCGCCAACTATTATAGTTACCTTTAATTTGCATGAACGATTTGCTACCTCCTTTTGTATGAATCCATTTTGTCCATTTGTTGCATGCGTATGTACTCTTCCCTATGGCTATTCGCCTGGGTGATAACGCTGAACTTACAACGTCGAGATGATTTCCCTAAACGATTAGGCCATTTGTACCACTTGCACTAGCAACCATTGAGGGGCAGAACGCCCAAGAACTTTCGCGTGCCGCGTGCATACACGATTATATGCACATGTGCATGCATATGTACGTTTTTTTTTTTTTTTTTTTTTTTTTTTTTTTTTTTTTTTTTTTTCCACGGCGACATGCAAGAAAGAGTTGTTTTTTCTGTTTTTTCCCCCCTCTTACCAACTTGAACTTTTAAGTTGGACCATGTGTTGAAGAGCATGACATGGTGAGAACTGTTGGGTGAGTTATTTTCGGACTGATTTGGCTAATGGGTGACCAAACGGTCGCCGTGTGGGATGATTAACCAACGATCTAGTCGACCCGCTTTAAAACGATAATATGCACAGCACGGCGACTTTTTTTTCTTCTCCTCAATGCCATTTTTTTTCAATTAGTCAATGGAGATATCTGACGATGAAATGTATTTCCTAAGTTGACTGACGCCCCTTCCCCTGGTGAGTCTCTCCCTGTCGTGGCACATGCAAAAGGAAGCCCATCATTGTTTTCACCCTCCTCCGATACATGTACTTTTAGATAAGCAAAAGTGCAGCTGTATTTATATTGTATATGAGCATTAGTTTTAGCCCTCTGTTCTCCCATTCCATTTTGCATTAATTACGTGCGGTCAACATGGAGAACCCTCCTACGGAAGACGCGGTCACAGTGCAGTGCACACTGCAATACGCAACGAACAAATGTGAAACCAAAAGTGAGTTCAAGAGTGTAGTTCAAAATGATGAGGAAGACATAACCAATTTTATAGTTAGGAAAAAAATGAACTTGACGAAGGAGAAAAATGAAAACGTGAAAAATATGAAAAAATTAATTTCAAAACATCCAGACATTTTTATCAAGTCATCTATCCTATCGAGAGAGTTCCAACAAAATGTCCAGGACATCCAAATTGTTGTGGATGACTTGAGAAATAATTGCGAGAAAATAGTAGCCCTGTTCCAGGAGGATCATCATAAGAGCATCATGGAAGGGATGAGCTTTCCCAACAGTATACAGGACAAAACGAGGAGTGGCCTTCCTGCAGACATGCTCAAAATTCCTTTAATAATTCATCGGAATAACGAGAAGGGAAACGTGCACGAAAGCATGAAGTATTTGCCCCTGTGTGGAAGGGTGAAATCCTATCTGTGTGCATTGTACAACTGCGAATCGAATGAGCGCAATTTGGGAATGTACCTACGGAGTTATAAAAAAAAACTGAACAAAGAACTAAGGAAAACCAGGGCTATGATCTCCCACTTAGTGATGGAATGTGAAAACGTGGCCACTTTGAAAGTATACCTTCAATATCTGGCTAACATACGAGATTATTTTTTGTTACCTCCAGGGAAAGTAACAAAAAATGAAAATTTTTCAAGCGAAATGAAGAATAGTGAAAATTGCCTGAACGGGTCAGGTGAAAAACGGGAAAACAACCTTACCCGTTCAGGTAGTTTCTCAAATTGTAAAGACGGGAGAATGACGAATGAGGAGTACATGCAACATACATTTTTAACGCTCAAGCACTTTCGCATACTACAGTCGGTGAGAGAGCAACTTGAGAAAAAAATAAATAAGCGAAGAACGAACAACTCATTCAGTGCACATGAAATTGTCCAAATATTTTTCCATGAAATTGCAAACTTGAAGAACAGCTATGAAAGTCTGTTCCATTCCGTGGACGCGAAACTCTTTAGGCATGTCGTGTTTCTTTACTATTTTGCGCTTTCCCTCGTGCATATAAAGATAAAGCAGGGGAGTAGTGCCCCACCGGGGGGAGGCACGAACAAGCTCAATGCAGGAATGATCGATGTAATGATGCGCAACGTGAGGGCGCATGACGCGAATGCAGACCACACGAATATATACAGTGAGCATTTGTTGAACAAACTCAATCGAGAATACATCGAAGGACAAGTGGCAAACTGTACGAATGAGGCGAACGCGTCGTCCAGACATACTAATATCGAACAAGAGAGACAATCCCCCCTGAATCCTTTTCCCAACCAAAGGTACCCCTTTATAAATGTAAATAGCGCCCTCTTCAATTACATGTATTACTGCGTTTTCTTCAAATGTGAAAAGGAATTTTCTTTCCATCCACGAGGGCGAGAATGTGAGGAGGAAGGAGGGGAAAGGATTCCACCAGAAGAGGAAAAACTGCCCCATTGGTGGAAAAATCAAACGGCATCTCCCCACAATAAAAAAAAAAAAAGTTCGAAGGAGAAATCATACGAGTTTGCAAATACGTCACATAAAAATCACTGCTCTTGGGTGAATTCCTTATACCAGGAGGGAAACACAAAATGGAAACGAAAAAAACAAAATGAAAAGACAAGGAAAATAAAGCACAACATTTTTATCCACTACATATCCATACAGGCGTTGATTCAGAGGGGAAGTATAAAAGACACAGTGGAAGATTTGTTCCAGTGTCGAAAGAGTTTGGAACAAACTGCCTTCGTGAAGGAGAACAGGGAGGCCATTTTTATAACGGGATTAAATGCGCCTGTCCTTGTTGATAATATTTTAAGAAAAATTTTTATCCTGTATGTTTACCATTTTTTGGAGAGAGCCAATTTTCACTTTTATGAGAGCGTTTTATTTTTTGATGAAAGTGAGCAGGAGGCGTTTGCTCCCGGGGGAAAGAACATCCTGTGGATCCTGCGCGAGCACCTGAACAGTCGAAAGAGACAACAACGCTACGAAGGAGACGACACACGGAACGGCGACATGAACGACGGGTTGAATGGGCAACTGGAGCACACACGGGAAAATCCCCTGCTCAGAGTACAACACACACTAAAGCACGCCTTCCTAAACTCGTACTTCCTCAACCTCCTGTTCATCCTAAGCAGCATAAAGCAGTACGTAGACAAATCAATAACCTACATCATCATATTATTGTTCGAAGATTCATTCAAGAGTGTTATAAAGAAATTGGTTATGATTTATTTGGGAAAGCAAAATATGTATCTTAAGTATTCTACATTTCACCTAATCATGGAATCACTTTTTAAGACCATTTTTCCGTTCACCTTTTTGTTTCTGTCGCATGTTTTCCAAGTGGATACCTCAACTTCGACGGTGAGGGAATGACGAGTCAAGTGGCGGGTCATGCAGTTCTGCATACAGAGAAGTTATCTCACAAGGGCACATATGTGGTCCACATACTCATTACTAAGTAGTTAATAGTTAGTATATTATTTTTTATATTATTTATTTATTTTATTTTTTATTTTTTTTTTTCCCCTTCAGGAGAGTATCTTTAACGTTCTGAACAGTTACGGAGTTGGCGCCTGAGGGGGCAAGGAGGGCTTCCCAACGGTTTCATCGAAATGAAGTTTCTAAGTGGCCTCTGCGACTGACACGTCCAAGCGTCTGAACCTTCACTTGTGCACACATGTGTGTACGAAGCAACTCCCCCCCCCTCCCCCCTTTCTGATTTTCGCTTTTCGCATGGAGAATTTTTCCGGGGAAAGCCGATTTGTCCTATCTCTGGGGGAGATGCACCCAGTGGGCTCCTTCCAAACAGATTAAGCTTAATTAAGAGGAGGCAAAGGGGAGGTTATTTATTTATTTTTATTTTTTTTTGTTTTTTTGTTTTGCTCCACTTGGATGAAGTTCTCCTCCTTTCCATGATCATGAACCTTATTAAAGGGGATGCACGGAATGCAAGGAATATGAAAATGCAAAAAAAAAAAAACGCACAACTTTATATGCTCCCAGATGGGGGCATAAAACCGGAGCAACTTTTTTCCACAACGACGGGACCGTTCGAGAAAACCCCGTCCATGGGAAAATGGAACTCCCATGGAAGTGAACGAATAAAGTGTGAAGGATTCCCTATTTTTTCAATTTGTGGGATATTTCAAGGTGCCCTTCTGTCAAAGGTGGGGGAGGTGTGTTATTGTGTTCCTTGTGTATTCCCATGCGGAAGGGAAGTAGTGTATGCAGCTAGCCAACACAGGAACATTATTCCGCTTTGCCAAATTGGCATACAAAAATAAACACCACGGGATGCACAAAAAAAAAAAAAAAAAAAAAAAAAAAAAAAAAAAAATCAGTTTCTCACGGGGGTTACAATGTGTTCCTACTTACGCATGCAGAACACACCAGTTCGTCGCTACTAAAGTGACAGCGGTGGTGGTGATTCATAATTATTATATATATTTTTTTTTTTTCCTATCATTGGGAGAGATGATGAGTAAGTAGGGTGTTTATCTCGAAAGTGAAAAAGTGAATTGTTAATTTTCCAGCGGGCGGGAGAATACGAACCGGATCCGCAGATTGCGCCAGTTAGCAGCCCGCTTTCGTTATGCACTTTTGGAAAAAAAAAGTGAAGCGGAAACAATCGTGCAATTGGCGCTAAACAGGTGTTGAACAAAAGAGAAACAAAACGAACACAAGAACAAAGAAGTGGGGAAAAAAAAAAAAAAAAAAAAAAAAAAAATTATAAAAAACAAATACAAACAAGCGAACGAGCAAAATTTAAGCACTTTTCATATACATATGGTTTAGTTTTTTTTCCATATGTGAAATTTTGCTCGTTTTCGTCCTGCATTTTTTCTTTCTCTCTTTCGTTCTTTTCGTTGTCCCCACGTTGGTTCAACCATCTGTTAATTCATCTATTCATTCACCTGTTCATTATTGTTATTACGCTTTCTGTTCGCGCGCCCACTTTTCCACTGCATCCATCCGTGCAAGCTCTCTGCAGCCGCACGGAGAACCAGTGGGCGCCTGTACGGTGGAGGAGTTTTCCCGCCCTCCAATTCACCACAAGGGATAATCCCCCCTTCGTGGGAAAGAAAAAAAAAAAAAAAAAAACTTACATGCTGAGAGTGTTATATGCGTATAACAATACGTTTACTCTCCCCCGCGAGCCACTAGCGGGGTAACCCGCTTACATAGGGATAATGCGTGGGACAGATTTAAGGGAATAGGAAAAAAAAAAAAAAAAAAAAAAAGGCACTTAGTCACGCCCACCCGGCCGTAGCGTATCGCTGTAGGGGGTAGCCTCTGTGGGAAGGTTCGACATTTTTTTTCGACCCCATCAAGTATACCACCACTACGCCACCACGCAGGATGAAGGCCGAGGGAGGGAGGAGCCCTAAAGGAGAGCCGCCCACGGCGGTGTACCTGCAACTGTACCAAAAGATAAGTATCTACTACGAATGGGCCATTAACGAAGAGGAAAGAAAGAACAAAAGAATATTGCGGAAAGGTAAAACCATTAATGAGTTGCAACAAGTACAGAGAGAACTAGTGGATTTCTTTGATGAAAATATCGACCTCTTTGCCAACCCATTTCATTTCTTACAATACGAAGAAGAAGATGTAAATAAAAGTGACTTAAGGAATTACATTACAGACAATTGTTCTTACTTATTAATTTACATGGAAGACATCGTCAAGTGTTCCGTAATCCTCAACCGCAATGCCATGCGTGTGTGCTCTATGTTTAACGAGGTTTACCAAAGAATTCAAAACGATTGTATAAAAAATGAACTGACAAAATCCGATTTCATCTGCGAAGTTCTTAAGGTGTGTATTGAAAAGGAGAATTTAATCCTCATGATATTTTTCAGCATTTTGAATTACGTAAATAAAAATGAGAGGGTTGGAGTGACCACGAGATATGGACATTTCAGATCATCGAAGAATGAGTACCTCAGTGAGGAGAAGGAAGAGAATTTCACAGACTTGGAGAGCAGAAAGCGTGCACATGGGCACGCCGATGATGAAACTGGAAGTGCAGGGGAGGAAGATGACCATGCTGCTGACGCGGACGATGAAGACATGAGGACAACGAGTGGAGCCACTTCTTCGTCTAACAACTCCATCAGCAGTGTGCGTATGCCCAGGAGAATCTCCACAGATTTTAACTCCACTACGAGAATTAACGCAGACAGATTTTCTTTATATATCCTAACTCAACTAACGGAAAACGACTTTGTGGAGAATATTCTTTCCGAAGTCGAAAGAATTCTGAAATTTCTAATTAAGTATGATGATCTTTCTTCCCAAATGGATTATGTCTTTAGCTACAGAGCGCATAAAATCAACGTTTTGTTCAACCTAGTCGATATCCTTTTCTTGTATTTTTCAAAATTTCAAGCCTCCACCACACATGTCACTAGCTTATTTAAGCTCATTAACCATGTGGTCTCTGCAAAGTATTTCGACTTTGTTACTACTGATCATTATGTCAAGGAACTTGACACCTTGCTATTTGTTCATGCGAGGAAGAAGAGGAAAACCTTTTTTAAATATTTGAAGAGTGTTCGTAACAATAAATTCGTTTCTCAGATGGAGGAATACTATCGCCTGGATATGCCTGTGGATTCCGTTGGACAGATCGGTCCAGTGGAGACCATCCCCTTAGGTAACCAACAGACGGGTGGCACTAACCACACCGGCAACAACGGGGTAGATTCCATTTTTAGAAATTATACCGACGGGGCCGAACCCAAGACCTTTGGCGGTGTTCCGCAAAGTGGAGGAAATTCCGCGCAGGGCCATGTCCCGAGCATTTTAATAAATAACCAGGAGAAGGGGAAGGAAGAAAGTGGTAAGGGGGTGGGTACGCAAGGTGGTGCACTAACGAATACAGGAGGGAGTGCATTAAGCAACGCATCGGCGAGCGGAACTGGAAACATGCCGCAGAACTGTGCAAGCAGTTTTCCCGGTGCGTTTACCCCTCCAAATATATCTCGGGACGGAAGGCACAAGCTGTACGAGCAACAGAGCGACAAGCTAAGAAGCAATCACTACCTGAACCGGTGTTTAGATTGTCAGGGATACTGGTACAACTGCAATTGTAGCTTAAACGACTTTGACATGTCGAGCTTAACACTGACGACGCAGATCAGCTTGCTAATCATTCTATGTCTACACCCAAACGTAGAAAAATATGTGTACGAGAAGAAGAAGAACATCGTCGTGGAAAATGCCTCACTCAATAAGGAAGATGTTAATTATCTACTAGAACGCAAGAAGGAAAAAACTAACTTCCAAAATTTCTATTACCCGGACTCATGGAGGTACAACTGTATGAGTTCGCATAAAGAGTTGAAGAATCTGAACAGTCTAAAGAATACCTACTCGGTCAGTTCCTCCTTCATTAAGGAAAATATATCGCATTATTATTCTTTCTTTACTAAGATAAGTGAGGATGAGAAGCGGAAGAGGAAGAACACGAAAAGCGCGGAGAGGATGATTGGGTCTAGACAAATATCTGCAGAACAAAATCTTCAGGGAGAAGATTTCTGGAAAGGTGGAAATGTATCCGAGGGAGGAGAAAATTCCATGGAGATAGATCCGAATGTAATAATACTACGATTTGTTGTTAGTCTATTCACACACAATAAGGAGGAAATTTTCTGGGCCATCTTCGAAGGAAATTTTTTCAAAATCATTTACGATGTTGTGCTTAAAAAAATTTCTAGTGCAACTCTTGTTGGTACTCTAATGTTCCATCTCTTCCACATGTTGTTCTCATATTCTTTTATAAAAAATTCTCGCACAACCGACCTTTGGAATTCCTTCATGGATTTTCACATAAAGAAGGATTTTCAAATTAGGCGAAAAAAAAAGGAGGGAGAGGATGCATCTCTGAACAAAGGAATTCCTCAAATTGGCATGGATCATTCTTCAATGAATCTTATCCCTGGGGAGGTAAACCATACAGATGAGGCTCTTCTCCTTGTCGATGCATCTGATTTTTATAAATCCCGAATGGGGAATGGTATTACTTCCTCTACCTCCTCCAGAGGAACAACTGCACAGTACGGATCACACAATATCATTCATATATATAAACGGAAGGGAGAGTACATAATCGACGTGCTGACATTTTTGAAAATTCTTTGCAACAATTATCCTCGCATGGTAAAAAAATATGTTTGTATATTGAAGAGCATAATTAATAGATACCACTCCCGGATAATGGAGTTTTCGCAAATGGATGAAGCCGTTTTCCATCACGACGTTGAACACCAAACGAATGAGTATGCCATGAGGAAGGGAAGTAACGACTTGGAGCATCTGTACAACGTCAAGGAAAATAACTTAGCAAGAATAAATGAAGAAAGGAGAATTATTATAATGAGATATAAAAATTTAAAAATAATTGCTGAAGAGAAAATGAAAATTTGCTTAGACTTCTACTCCGACGTTTTTGTAAACGTATTGGACTTTGCCTCCGTTCTATGTAACAATCTATATGATCTAAAGGTAATTGAGAATGTAGTACTCTGCTTTAAAACACCACTTACGGCAAATTTAAATATATTTAACCTTACGAAGAAGCTGTACAGTCAGTTTGTCTGTACCTTGAATGGAAAGTACAACGAATTTTCAAAAATTACCAATCAAAAGAATATTTATGAGAGGACGAAAAATAACGAGAGAGGTAATAATGTACTTCATTTTTTGGATGACAGGAATATTATGGGTACGAACAAATTTATGGAGAAGGATTCCTATAGGAGTGTTCTAAACGGGCGTATTTTCTCCACTCCATCTGGGGATGATCCCAATGGCGGAGGAGTAGGTAGTTCTACTACCTTCCGCTCCACAGGATCAACATACACACATGGTGAAGGAAAAACCTCCTTAGGAAGTACAGACAACAGTTGCTATGTTACCTACCTGCACTACTTTAAAATATTGCTTATTGAAAAACTGTATGAACAGAACAATGCCCTTAAGGGCATTTTGAAGAATCACCAAATATTGGAGTACCTACAGAACAACAACCTTTACCTGAACAATCTGATAAAGGAGAATGCACTTGTGGAGAAACACTTGGTGGAACGGGGTGTATTCAAGTATGACCATGCCAAGTATGAAGCATTCTGCAAGAAGCTCTCTCTGCAGAGGGATCACCACGCGGAATGCGTACGTGAGGCTAATCGGCTTCTCGAGGATATCACTATGGGTACCGAGAAACTGCATCCCTTCGCTGGATGCAAGTTGGTTGAGAGCGGAGGGGCGGTCACCGCGAACCCCCCTACAACGCCCGCCGCGGCTACTACCTCGACTACTACCAATGGGGTGAGCATGGCCAACCAGACCAACCAGACCAACCAGACCAGCCAGACCAACACTGTCACCGCCAACGCCACCGGGGCCACCCCGCTACTAGTGAAGATCCTCGCACAGGAGAACTGCATCGACTATCTCCTGGAGGAGAACAAATTAACGGAGAACCTGCTACGAGAAAATAACTTCCTGAAAAGCGAGTTCAATAGACACAACGTGGTGGATACGCTCTTCCAAAACAAGATGGATGAAGCCCATCTGGAGGGATTGAAAACAATAACACAGAATGAGTACGACGTGAAGCAGATTCTAGAATATGAGGAGAAGATAAAAAACATTAGCAAGAACAATGATGGATCGTATAACAGCAAAGAGGCTATAAAAATATTTTTTGAGGAAAACAAAAACGCAATGGATTTCTTCCTAGACAGTAAGCATAAAATTCCAATGTTTAAGAACGACGACTTGACTGCGAATAACGAAGACATTATGAATAGAGCAAAGGTTATCCTGAAAAATGAACTACAGAGTGAGAGAAAAGGTATCAACATCGATGCGAGGTATCTTCTCGCAAACATATTTGAGCAACACGTGTATCCATACAATTCTTTGAAGATGCTAGAGAAGTGTCTTCTCTTCCTCTCTTCCGTGAATAATAATAAGCTCTGCTATTATCTTCCCATAAATAAAAATCTTCTAATTGACTATATCCTGTTGGAGCATTACGAAGGGGGCGTCGGCACAGGTAGTGGTGGTGGTACGGTTGGAGGAGGTGCTGGCGTGGGATCCAATTCCCGTAGTGTGGAAAGCCTGAAAGCGGAGTTGAAAAAAAGCACGCAATATCACCTCGAACATGAAAACAAGTTATTTAAAATAAAAAATAGAAAATACAACAATTTAATTTCTCTTGTCGACACGGAAAACCTCATTAACACAACCAATTTTAAAAATGTGTTTATTCATAATTTAAATCTACAGAATAAGGTGAGTGAAGCCAAGGATAGGAACATCAAGCAGTACAGAACCATGCACTTGTTAGATATTCTGTACGAAATTATTAAGACTAAGTATAACTCTCAAATTGATATTATCGACTTGAAATGCCTCTGTATAGAAATCCTTTGCTCAAGTTTTGTAAAAAATTCATCCTCTGCTTTATCCGTTTTGTGCACCCTTACGGAGATTTTCCCCGACCTGTTGCTCGAAGTCACTAAAAGATACAACGAACAGAGCGATCGCGTTACGAAACACTTCGAGCAAGTGGATAGGTTAGTTTCTTTGGGACACCTTAAGAGTAAGACACTGGAAGTACTCGCTAGTAACTTCTCCTTTCCTTATTTTAATATTAAAATAATTATCACATTCATGAAGTGTGTGAATTTTTTAATATACATGATTGGCATTAAGAGAAAATTTAACCTCTCCTTGACGCGGGTTTGGCACTTTTTCAATAACATTGATAAGATTGACGAGATCGACCGGAAGATTAGACGCACAGGGAAGAATCTGGAAGGAGCGAGAGGAAGAGGTGAGGAGCATGACCCAAGGAAAAAGGGTTACTACTCTGACCATTTGGAGGATGTGTATGGCAGCGGAAAGAAAAAAGGAAAAGGAAAGAACTACATTTTTTTCGACATTTTTTATAACTTTGATCGATTTTTTGACGAGCTCTGTACGGAGGATGAGAAAAGTCAAGGGGATTGTTCTGCTAGAGAGGATGGAGACCAATATGAAGAGGAAAATTCGAATCTAGGCAGAGGCACAGCGAAACGGAAGAAGAAACATTATAGTAATGTAACGCACATAAGTGGAACGCAGAGCGGTGGTCACCAAAACGGAGGAAGCAATAACGCAGGAGAAGAAGCAGAAGGAGAACCCGGATGGAGCCTGGGAGGAAGGAATCAAAACACGGACCAGCAGAATGAAGACAACGACGATGTGTACGAAAATTGTTTAAAGAAAAAGCTAATGATTGACGATTGTGAAAAAAACGTATGCAAACATTTAATCCTACTTACCAACTACGTTGTCCAAAATGTCTTTTACAACCTTATCAACAATTTTGTTTTAAAAAAAATAAGAGACAAGAAATACGAGAATGAAGATCAGTTAGATGAGAATGTGAAGCTAGAGTTCTTCATGAACCGTCAGGAGAACTCTCTCTTCAGAAGGAGATACAATTACTATTTGCAAAAATCCAAAAATATAGAAACTCAAATTAATAAATTGCAGAACGAGATTAATGTAAACACAACCAATATTTTTCAGATGGAGCAGATGCTAAGGCAGAACGGAGTTCCTTTTGAACCATATGCATTTGCTCAGCGAATGCTCAACCAGTCTTTTGCTGACATTGGAAATTTTGGAGATTCTCTTTCTCCTCATCCTGGTGGTGCGTCGAGTTTGTTATCTCCTTCTCCTTTTAACCAACAGAACAGTACTCCAGGTGGTTCTACTACAACGTTATTCAACGAAAGGAACCTCTTCGGTATTAATACTTCTCCCCTATCGACTGGGTTTGGCAACACGGGTACCATGGGGACCACAAATGCAGCGTTACCCTTTACAAGATCAGATAACCAAACGGGGGTAACCACATCTAATTTGGGATTATCCGCCACTGGACAAGCCACTCAACAATCAGGACAGCTAATGGGATCAGGTGGCACGGGTAGTACGGGAAACCTCTTCGGATCTTCATCCAATACATTTCTGAATAGCTCAACAGGAGGTGGTCTATTTGGTACACAGAGAGGAGGAACCCTTTCCGCCTCGCCCAGTATGACAGGATCAACACTGGAGAATGCAAGAACAGCGTACGAATCTTCTACCCGTTGGGCCTCCCCCTCTCTCCCAGCCACAACTGCGCTAGGGGCAACAACCCCTGCGGCGAGTTTCTCTTCTTTCATGGCAGGTGGGACACTTAACAAAGGAACGACCGTGGGCAATACGGGTGGCCTATTCAACACGCCAACGAGCGCCCTACTAACGAACAACAATGCAAATAAATCAGTAGGGGGATCTTCACTCTTCGGATCCAACATGACCTCATCTACAAGTTTATTCGGCACTTCCAACACCACAAATAGTGGCGCATTAGGGTTCAGTCAAAATGGAGCTACATCGAATAGTGCTTTACTTAGCAATACGAACAAGCTTCTTGGAAACAGCTCGGGGGGCACATCAAACCAGATTCTTCCACAAGGAGGGGCCTCATCGGGAGTAGGTGGATTAGGTGAAGTAGGAAGAAATATCTTCGGGAGCACGTCAAATCAATCGACTGGTACTTCCTTCGGGGGGAGCATGTCTTCAAACCCGAATCACCAATTCATGCAGAACAACGCAGGATCTCAATTTACAACTGCAGGATCTCAATTTGCAACTTCAGGATCTCAATTTGCAACTGCAGGATCTCAATTTGCAACTGCAGGATCTAGTGGCCTAAACAAGCCCACTTTGTTCACCCCAGTTAGCCAAAATAGCGTATTCACTAATACGTCCTTATCGTCTGCAAACAACACATCCAACTCCTTCTTCAGTACCAATAGGGTTGGAACAAATGCATCCACGACTAGCTTTCTCAGTGGAAATGCAAGTATGAACAGTTTGTCGAACCCACTTGTACAAAACAACGGAGCCAGCAACCTGAGTAATGTTTTTTCATCTAGGATGGAACAGAATCAGAATTCTAACTTTATGTCTTCACAGAGTACAGGCTTGTTCTCACAAGGGGCAAGCACTTCCTTAAGTAACAACAATCCCATGCAGAATCAGATGAATAACCAATCAACGCAGTCAAATTCTCCATTTTCTCTTATGAACAAATCTACCACGCTAGGTACTGGCGTCACGGGGCAAACGACATCGTCCTTTACGAGCATGTTAGGAGGAGGGACCACAACTTTATCAAATATGAGCGGTGGTAGTAATTTAAGTGGAGGTAGTTTATTCGGGGGTGGATTATCTGGTACTAATAACTCACTAGGACAGAACACCTCAGGAAATTTATCCACCATGAGCGGAACGAATAACTCTCTAAATCTTTTTTCAGGCCAAACCAACTCTTCCCTTTTGTCCGGTCAAGGAATTCTCCCAAGGACGGGTTTGTTTGGAAGTGCCAACTCGTTTGGAGGTACCTTTCAGGCAAGCGGACTGAGTGGGTCTATCCAGAATGTGGAACAACTTAAGAATCTATACGAGGGTTTGAAGGTAAAGACGAACGCACTGTACGCAGAGGTGTACAAGAATCGATTAGAATTGAAAAAGAACGAATATAATCTTCTTAAGGAAAAGAAAATTCATGTAATAAAGGAGAACAAAATGAGAGAGACCAAGAGTAAGGCAGATATAAACTTCAAAGACAGAGAAATGTACGTTTTGATAGTACTCGTATTTATGTACTTTAAGTTAATTCTCAAAGGACCATTACCCCTAAGCGATAAGAATAGAAGCATGAACAGAGTGATGAATGAGCGCTTCGATTTCTCTTGCGATTTCAGACCTACCATGTATCTGTTTGACGAAATTTTAGGAGAGTCCAACAAATTCATGAATATATTTCTGAATGTAATTTTCCTAGATAATATTATGCACGAGGAGAATCGGGCCCTTCAGGAGATGATTCTCAAGTGCAAGAACTATGTTGACTACATCAGTTTGTGCAACCAACGCAAGAACCTCTTCGTGAAGAAGGGCGGTGGAAATAATCTGAACCCTACTGCTGGGGAGAAGAGTGATGTTTTTAGTTCAGCCACATCCCAAGTTTATTTCGATAAGAAGATGCAATACCTGACATGTTCCTACTCAAAGGGATTTTACACCTCCCTCTTTCTGTGTAGGATGAAGAGCCTAGGGTTGGATATTCTAAAAATTCTCTTCGAAAGAGATGTTCTGTTCATCCACATGTACACTCTATGGAAGAATGAAAAAATGTTACACAGGAAGATTGATAAATTTCACTTCGATCTGAATCTGGTGGATGCCAATTCTTCGAAGAATGAAGGCGTCACTTCCAGCACGACAGGGGGAAAGATACCAAATGGAGTTGTATCCGGATCAACTGCCGGAGGAGCGGGTAGAAGCATCCCCACAGAAGGAGAGGATGACGGAGGAGAAAACCTTGCAGGGAAAGATATAAGCGTAACCGAATCATTGTGCACCCCTATGTGTGTCCACAATTTTCTCTTTAAAAACATCAACGTGAATTCCAGAACGACTTATCTCGTACTTTTGTTGAAAAATTTCCTCAGGACAAAAGAAATGGACAAGGTCATCATATATCTTATCCTACAAATTTTCGTACGAGATTGTAGAACCACCATTAACATACTTAAAAGAGATAAGGAATCTTTTAATTTTTTGAAATATGCCTTGCGTACTATTTTTATATTTCATCTGAACAGACAGAAATTTAACAACTGCTACGTTATTTCGAATAGGACCATCCAGATGGAGAGAATTGTCCATAACTTTGTGGACTTACCTCTGCTGTATTTCCTCCAACGATCTTCTAACCGTAGTAGAAGCAATACCCTTGTGAATGAAAAAACGAGAAGAAGATTGGCTAATCACCAGGGGGTGGGTGGGAGTCGCAATAAGGAAGTGTTGAACACCACCAACTGGTTATCATATTTGAAGAACCAGAGGCAACGAAATGGCTCCGAAGTGGAGGAAGTGGATAACCGTGATGATGATGAGGATGATGTATGTGAGGAAGGTTATCTACAGGAGGGAGGGATACATCGAAGGGAGAAGTTTCAAGCAGCTAGGAAAAGACGAATGGCCATGGCTATGCCTATGACTGGAGAACACCCACATAGTAGAGCAGGATTGGAGAATTCCCGGGGGGGAGGAGATTCTTATATTAATAATGATGAAGAGTACTATGATGGTGAGAGCATCTCGTATGGGGATACGGATCAGGGTGACGACACTGAGGATGAATACGATGGGGGTAATTACTCATCGTATGATGGAAGGCACCCTCAGGATGACGACCTCTCTTACGACGACAGCGAGGAGGATGAGGATGGAGACGGCCGGATGAACAAGGACCTAGTCTACATGAGCGACAATGTGTACGAAGGTGGCAAAAGCAGAGGAAGGGAATTAAAAAGGCAATACAGATCCGAGCGGCGACGCCTCCAGTCAAGACGGAAAGAGAAAGAACCCCAAATGGATGAAGAACTATTAACCACCTACCGACGACTGAAATTGAAAAAAAAAAAACAAATGAAGTACATGTATGATTATCTCTCCGATAACGATATAATAGATACCATTAAGAGTAAGAAGATTTGTGTGTTTTACGACAACAAAGAAAAGGAAGAGGATAAGGACAACCTCAGTTTGTACAACATAACTTGTGAAGACAGGAATGAAAACTACTGTAGAGAAGACTACTACAGGGAGATAAAATCTATTGACTCCAAGGTGGTGGGATATTGTAGTTCATACAATTTTCTCCCTATTAATAACTTCTACACCGAGAAATACGACTTCTTGGAGACCGAGCTTGTACATGTGAGCGATCTTAAACTGTACTTGTATGTTAAATCGTTTAAGCGGCACGCGTACTTTAAGAGGATGCTGAGGATAGAGAATGCGGTAGGTGGGGGGGTTAGCGATGGAGCAAGTGGTGGAGGAGAAAAACAAAATGCACCAATTAGCGCACCAATTAGTGCACCAATTAGTGCACCGATTAGCGCACCGATTAGCGCGAGTAAAGGCAACCCCAATGCCCAGGAGCAGAAGGGAGGGAAACCCCCAATGAATCTCAGCAACGACGTGGAAGGTGGTCACACCGCCTCGAAGAACACACAGGAAGAAACCAAAGCATTCGTCAACCGACACAACAGCTACGACAAAACGGACGAGGCAAAGGATATAGAAAAGACAATCGAGAGAGAATTAAAATTCTACGACTTTTTCAACAAACTGAATAAATTAAACGAGAACATGTTATTCCCAAGCAACTTTCAAGACAACAGAGATGATCAAATGAAGTACTTTGATCATATAAAAAGAACCATTAGTGCTGAAAAGGAAATATATGGTAAAACATATCATGAGGAGAATCTCCTTGTTTCCATAAAGGATCTGTTAAAGGAGAAGAAGGAAGAAGCAGCCAGAGCGCTCACCACCCAAATGAAGAAGAAACATATCTTACTAAACAACGAATTGTGTGAATGGATAGAACTGAGCTATCTCGTTCATGTAGATATTGATTACAATGATATAAGAGGATTAAACAAAAATAGAATCTTGAACAATTACAGTAAAATTTCTATAACAAAACTAATTCTCTATTTTTATGAAGTGCTTACGAGGAAATTTCTATTTTTGAACAACACAGACTCATTGATTGAGAATTGTGTTCTGTCTCTACTGGGTCTATCGTTTATTCCAGCCAAGCATAGCGAAAAGAGGAATGTACTCCCAACCATGGAAGAGGGCATGGAGATGGAACAACAGTGCTTCTTGAACACCATGATTGACAGTGTCATCGTTGATTTTTCCTCCTTTCATAGTGTGCGAGAATTGATACATGTGGATTACCGCCCAAGGGTGGACGAACAGAACGACCATCACAGTCAGGACGATGGTAGGGACGATGGTAGGGACGATGGTGGGGACGAGGATGACTACGGACAAGGGGATGGGATGAGGAGTTATGGTGATTCGCACTTCCAGCAAATGAACGGTATGGAGCCCTCAAAAAAACGAAACAAACTCGCCTCCAGGAATGAAACGAAAAGCGACTACTACAAAAAGAACATTCACCTGAGTAACCTAAATAATTGGAGGCAATACAACATATTCGAAAAGAACTCCTACCTTACCAAGAGTTTGAACATACTGTATATGATTTTGAAAAACCAGAAAATCAAGGAGTACGTAATTTTTTTAATAAGTAACATGTGGGTAAATAAGTTTAATGTGTTTTATTACCTCACCCAAAATGTAGATATAGAAAAATTGAAGGATACAGAAAAAATCGTTTTTTTCAGAATTTCCTTCCACATTTTAAATGTGTTTGTTCCGATCATTGATAACATATTGAATAATATTGATAAGCACGTGGATCAATTTATGAATATTAATTTCTCCATAGGGGGTGCAGAGGGAACAGAGAAAATGAGCAACGATAGTTCTACAATAGCTTCAAGTGAACAACAATACAAGAAAAACGAGCAGAAAAAAGGACGACAAAATGTTAATCCATTTCATTCCATCGTTAATGAAAATAATTTCAATGAAAAGAAAACCCTCTTTGAATTCTTGAACCCCATTTTCAATTATGACAATTCCAATAATTTTGTAGCCCATTATCTACACATGATCAAAAATTACAACGACAACTATTTGAAACACTACGTCTATCATTACTATTTGTTTAATTACGATTTTGGCTTTCAGAGTTTGTTTAATTTTTCGAATGTTGAATTTTTCCACTATTTGAAAAATGAGAGTGGTGCGCAATCAGAAGGGGTGCAGTTGTCTGTGGAGAGAAACGTTCATGTTTTGTATACCAGCATCATCAACACGTATGTTAACTTTTGTGGCGTTCGCGGTGATCCTCGCGGAAGTACTTACTCAGGGGGGGTGGCCGCTGCGCTCACGCGGAAGTACTACGATCCATTATCACAGGCGGGTGTTTTGATGGAGATGGACCCAAATGGAGTGTCCACTCAGAATGAAGAAAATGTGGAAGATGTACAAAGGAACAATTGTCTGAACGGTTCAGGTAAAAATTTCAATTTTGAGCATTTGAATGAAATTATAGGTAACAAGACATATCTGCGGAGGTTCCTAAGCAGGTACTACCTGAATAGGAGTTGCTTGCAGGTGGGTGGTGACCAAGTGATGCGCAAGAGTAGATCCTCCAAAGGTTCAGCAGGTCGCACAGATAAACGGGTGCGCAGGCGAATGGGCAACCAATATGGTAACCGGACAGTTGTTGGAGAACGATCCAAGCAAAAATATTTGGAAAAAAGTGTATATATTTTTAACACTCTGAATTACTTAAACATCAATTACAAGAATTGGCTAGTAGTATATAGAACATACATTGAAAAGGTTACCTACCTAGTCGACCTTATCCTAAAGATAAAGAACAACAGAGTGAACAAAAAAATATATTACCTACAAAATTACCTGTACATAATTAACAATATACAGAAGCACCTCAAAGGAATCACATCCATTATCAAGTCCTCTCACTACATCAATTTTAATATTCACATAAGTCCCATTATGTATATTGTTTACCTGTTTATCACAATTTTTTTCTTTTCGCATAATAATTCTTTTGCCTTTAGTTACCTGGCCCGCACCAACCGTGGGCTGAAAAATCTGCTCAAGGGTAAGAAGAAGGAAAACCTTTCCTTGTGCAATGGAGAGGGTGAGTCGGATGCCAAAGGAGAAGACAAAACAGATGGTGGCGCCGCAGAACCCACAATGAAAGAAACAACGGGAGGAAAAACCAGCCTACCTGACGAGGCATACAAAATTGAGGAACATTTAAAATATCATAAAAAATTGAAAATGTCTAATTCTTTCTCCAAAAAAATACTGAACAGAGAATTTGAGGAAAATGTATTGAGACTCCCCAAAAGTGGTGGCGACGCAGATTTCGATGGCGGGAGAACTTCATCGCCGTATTCCCAGGGAAGGAATTCCATCTTCAGCATTAGAGGTAATAATGGCACAGATTATATGCGTATTTCTGCTAGAGGTAAATACAACGGAGAAGGTAGCTTCCCAGGGGAAGAGGAAGTGGAAGTGATTGAAAGGAATGGAATAAAAAAAAAAATACATTACGACGTACACAGCGAATATGCGAAGCTGATCCTAAGAAGTAATGAATTCTTTGATGATCTATTAGAGCTATTCATTTTATTAATTACAAAGAAACACCCCATTTTAAATAAGTACACCATTATGTATATTTACGAATGTCTGTACACGCTTCTGAATATATATCATTACAACTACATGCACAATGGACAAGAGAACAACATTGGAGAGACGAAAAATATGTTCCTCTCCCTCATGAAGAGAATCGATCAAGATGTTCTTAACGACTTTATATGTAACCTTTTTATGGATTCCTACAAGAGCTTCATCACCAACAGAAATTTCATCATTCCAGTTTATTTTTACAGTAATGTATACAAGTTCATTGATTACAACACCGAGGTATTTCTTTACACAAATAGAGGAGCCTCACCAGTGGAACGCATGTTAGCAAACTCAGGTGCGATGGGCATGATGGATGATGATCCATTTGAGGAAGACACCGATTGGGAAAACGACTTCTCGAACGGAAGGAGGAATCTGGTTAATTTCCACTTCAAGGATCATCTAAAAAACAAAGTGCACCTGAACAACCGAAGTCTGAACATATATGAAGAAGCCTTCTGTTGCAACTTCTTCTACAATCGAAACGACCTAAACGTGTTAAGCATCAACTTATTAATTTTCCTTCTGAACAAAATCGGAATACACGAGATAGATATCAAGATAGATGAGGAAAACATAAAAAAACTGATTAAGGGTAATTTATTTTTGATGCACAATTTGAAGGAACAAAACCATAATGACGAGAAAATTTTACACACATGCTTTTTACTAAGCTCCCTTTGTGACACGACATATGTGAATGAGTTTGTACAGAAAGCAGATCTCTTCAATTTATTTTTAAGTAGCAACATTTTTGATAATTTATATGAATATAAATTTAATTACCTCTGTTCAAGTATTCCCTTTTTGACATTTCCTACGAACTTTCTAGATAACAAGAATATATATCTGCCTCGTCCTTCCCTGATCATTTCGTATGTAACTGTTATTTTGAAAATAGTCGATAAGAAAGGTTTGCACTTGTTCAGGTGGATTGGAAGTTGGATTATAAAGAACATTCACATCTTTGTGAATCACTTGATCGTTAATAATTATTTGATGAAAGCGAAGGAGATAACGCACGAGGTGAATAATTTCACCACTTATAATCACGAGCTCGTGTATAAGTGCCTGTGCTACGCCTCCACGTGTAACTTTGCCAAGAAGAAAGACGGGTCCTCAGACAGTGGAAACGATACAAACGGTGTGAACCGTCCAAGTGATCGTTGCGACAGTGGCGAAGAGAGAATCGGCACATGGACGCAGGGGAGACAACGCCATGCAGAACGCGACTGGCTAGGAAATCAACAGAAGAACAAAGGCAATTCGGAGGAATTTATAAACCACACAAACATGGGCGTAGTCAATTTGGATATAATATACGCCAGTACCTACTACTTGCTGAGGCTGTACAAGAACTATCTCCTCTACATACACCAGAACTACCTGACCTTGAAGAAGCTGAAAATAATGAAGACGAAACGGGGTACTAAAGGACCTACTAGCAGAAGTGTCGGTGTGAAGAAAAAGAGAAGTGGCAACGAAGGGATGATGATGATGATGAGGAGGAAAGGGTTGATTGAATCGGATGATGATGAGGGGGTGGATCAAGAAGGAGAAATTATGGAGGATGGTTCAGGGGAAAGTAGCGAAGATGGTGCGAGTGAAATTGACAGCGCAGGAGAGGAGGGAAACCACCATACTCTTGGAAGAATAAATCAAAGGGGAAGTAAACATACAATGAATGTTCCACAAGGGGAGGCCTATTACAACGGCCATTATAATTACTACCATGGAAGTGAGCACCACACGACTCAACATGGTTCCATTCATCAGTGTGATGAACTGAGTAGAACAAGTGGAAGAAGGATGATGACGATGGGTTCTTCCCCCCCAATTAAAAACTACAATTCCGCAGTTGATAACTTATTTATGGAAAAGAAAGTTCACAGTCAACCAATGATGTATCAACCTCACGTGGAGAAGTACACACAACATGTGTCCAATGAGGAGGAAGGTGAAGAAAACGTTCCATTCGCTGCAACATTGGGTGAAACATTCGATACGTTGGATGCATCCCTGGATACAGCGCTAAAGTTCGAATACAACGAAATTTCCTTAAACATATGCAACCTAATCAAGGAACACAACTACATTCTGAATTATATTAAGGATCTTCTAAGTATCCTGTCGATTTTTGTAGTGTATGACATAAGTTTGAACGATGAAAATGAATTATTGAACGAAAATTTGAACAAGAGTATGCTAGAAAAGCGAAGAAAAAATATAAGGACACATCGTATTCTTCAAAATATCATCCCAAAATATTCTATAAAATTCCATTGTATTAACTTATGTCTAGATATCATTGAATATGACATCGGATTGTATGATGAGTATGTCCAGGAATCGAAAACCAAATATTGTGAGTACATAAAAATAATTTTAAAAGTTTTCATGAATACCTGTTTTTACTTCATAAATATAATAAAGTTTGAAAATTTTTCTATGCTGAAAAGTGTTTCCTTGGCCATGAAGAAATTAACAAATATCATTTACTTTTTGTTGAACAACCTCACTTCGAAGGAGAAGTGTCCTGAGCAGAATTTCATGCTTAACTGGTTGATCTATGACAAGACTGAGAGAACAGGTGCGTACCATGCGGAGGGCGCTCAGAGCGATATGAATGGATCCAATTACCCGCCCCATCAGTCGTACCAAACGAACCAATACGAAATCAACACGGAGCTATTTAACGCAGACTACAACCTCTTGGGGGAGAAGAAAAATGGAGTAACCACCTCCACTGGCACAACAGCAATGAACGGAGGGGCGCCATCTGCTACCGCAGAGAACGTGAAGAAATTTTTCGAAAACATAGAAATAGATATTCACGTCATGAAGAAGATACTTACGTGCGTTATCTACTTCACCTACGCCATGCTTAACAATCAGAAGGTCAACCAGATTAACATCGAAAGTATCAACCTCAAACATATCAACCGTATCGACTTGAAGAAACTTGCCAACTCCTACCTGGAAAAGAATAACATTCTCAATGTATTCACTTTCATTCTGCAACGCTCCACGCAGATCTACTACCTTATCTATAACTACGCGACGGCGGCGTCGAAGAGATAGCATGGGAACGGTAACACCTTTATCTGTGTCATTCATCAATAATGAGCCAATCCAACCACCTCTTTTTCACTTCTCCATTTTTTTCATCACATGCATATGTTTCATTTGCCAGCTGACACTGCCTTTCTCATCTGGCAAATGGCTCCTCAGAAAAAAAAAAGGGGCACTGCATGAACTAAAACATGTTTAAAAATTGTTTATGGCGTGCACGCGTGCAGACGCGGGACGCTCAACTTAAACTGTAAATTTAAAAACTTTTAAAAATTAAAAAAAAAAAAAAAACTTTTAAAAATTAAAAAAAAAAAAAACTTATAAAAAATTAAAAAAAAAAAAAAACTTTTAAAAAAAAATTGCACGAAAAAAAAAAAAAAAAAAACACACACATACACCATGTGTTGTTCACGTGGGATTAGGTCGCTCCCCCGAGGCAACTCTCTCATTTCTGTGAGTTAGTTTTGCCATCACTATGGACATTCGAAAAAGTGTTTCTCCCGTTTCTCTTTTTTAACCAGACTAGAGGGACTTCGCTTGGAGGCTCTTCAAAAATGGGCCTTACGGAATTGACTAATGACCAACTGCGCCCCGCATACCTCCTCAAAGTGGTGACTACGCCGAGGGGTGGTCAATGCGCTTGATGGTGGTTACTGCTGTGGCCGTGATCAAGACTGTGCGCGTGGGCGTGTGGAGCCAGGTGTTGTGTCATCATAATGAGAAGAAACGCAATTACGCAGGAGGAGCAGAAGCTCAACCATTTGGCCAATCGTATCTTGCGACTAAACTTTTGCTTTATTTCGTTTAGCAAAATCTGCAAAAAATGGGCGGGGGGGGTATCTATATAACTACGCATATGTGTCTACATATATATATATATATATATATATATATATATATATATATATATATATATATATATATATATATATGTTTGTGTGTTTTGTTTTTCTTCTTTTCTTTCCGCTTGCGCACCTCGCATCCGATGAAGAGCAGTGTCCCAATAGAAACAGCGTTAATCACGCAAGTCACCTTCTCGCCTGCGAACGGGGGGAAAGCAAAGGAAGCATTGGCACATGGGCATATATGTGCAGATGAATACAATAAGTGTAATTCTCTTCAAACGCATGGGAAAGGGTAGGTAATGCCCCCGGCGAAAGTACCCGAAGATTTTATTAGGTGTCCAATGATTATCCCAAGAGGGGAGGAAAAAATGAAAATGATCAGGAGGATGATCTTCAGGTTTTTGCTCTGCGTGGTAATATGAAGGGGGGGGTAACCATGTGACGAACATTCAAACACACACACGCAGCGATGCGCAAGCAGACACCCCCGCACACGTACACGTACATGCACACGCCAATGGGTGAACTTACTATGTTGTTCTGGTTCAGTGAGAGGGCAACCGTCACCCCTGCGATCCACTTGTGCGATAAAATACAAAAGGAGTTTATAAACACGAAGTTAACATCATTTGACGTTCCAACAATCATTCCTGGGGTGGGGTAAAAAAAAAAAAAAAAAAAAAAAAAAAAAATGTCGTTATAAAAGTATATACAAAAGGAATTATCCGAGGGGGTACAGTACTCCACTAAATGTTCCTGTGCTGACATGGCAGTGAGTAATCTAGCCAATCTTTTCGGAGCGAGGTAGGACATCACACTCCAAAGGAGAGTAGATGAAACCCTTGAGCCAGACAAGCTCACATATTAGTACTGTCGCTCCCCTCCTCTCCTGCGCCTACCTTCAATGCACGAGTGCACCGCCAGGGATATGGTCAGAAAAAAAGACTGCAAAGTTAGCACATGCAGAAACTTCACGATATTCTGCTGCTTTTTGAAATGCTGGCTATCACATGCGTGGTGGTACTGATGTTCGTTCACCGTCTGAAGGGAGAGGATGCGAGGATATGCGTTATGTTCATAGTAGAAGGGATGACAAATTTACAAAATTGAAAAAATGAGAAATGAAAGGGGGGAGGGGGCAAGTGGCGTCGACCGGTGCTTGGGGGACGGGTATAATTTAACTCACGGATAGGTGGGCACACCGCCATACCACAAACGATCACAGGATCGAGCTGAACTTACCACACTGTGCATCTCGATGTTGATGGAGTCGCTCTTTTTACTTTGGTACTTGTTTCTGCAGGAAAGGGGAAAAACGAATGGTTAGCAGAAGAAATGTCATTTATTCCTCTGCAGGTGCATTTTCACCAATAGAGTAGGAAGGTGGGGAGTTGGCCACCAGAGATGGGGAGGGGGGGTAAGACACAAAAGGCAATGTTTCTCCTTTCTCACACATGCCCACCTAGGTGGGGATGGAACCTACTTGGCAAAATTATCTTCCAGCATAGACTTGACATTATCATTTACAACACAGCACATGTTACCATCCACAGGAAGGACATATTCCAAAGCCAATTGCATAGCAAAACCAATAAAAACAAATAAAAAAATGAATAACGTTTTGGCTTCAGGATCGGAAGAATTAAATAAAACAATATGACTATGAGATGTCACTGTCATGATCGTCTCTGGGAGGAGGTGAAACATGACGATGGAAAAGATGAAACCAGATCCAAAGCAGTTCAAGTTGGACAGAACACCCTTAATTCTATTTTCATGCTCAGCATTCTTTTTATTCCCGAGGAGACCTATGAGGTATGGGATGGAGCATCCGAACGTTGCCACACACACGAAGGTGAAAATGCAAATGGCCTTCGCCAGCAGGAGGTCCATTTTGTCACACTACAGATTTTAGGTGGTATATAGTTCTTCGTCGTATATAATAGTAGCTACTGGTAACTGGTGCCTATACATCCAAATTAATGGGGGGAAAAAAAAAAAAAAAAAATCCCTTTTGCGTATCCCTGTAGATTTATGCGATGGGCTTACACATTCTTCGATGCCTTGAAACAGGGGTAGCGCCTATTGTCGTGGCTTCCTTCTTAAGAAACTGCCCTCAAACTTTTTATTTTATTTTATTTTATTTTATTTTTTTTCTCTCTCTTTTTAGCGCTTCTGTTGGCCTGGAAAAAGTGAGAGGGGGTCATACAAATTGGGAGCTACAAAAATGGAGCAAAATGGAATACGTTGCGGTGTGGAGTACGCCACTCAAAACGGCGAAGTGATGTGATACTAACGATGGTGCTACTTTTCCGTACCAGTGAAGGAGATAAATGGGAGGAGACGGCTGCAAAGGCAAAGCGAAACGGTGAGGAGTTGCTCCGCTCGGGGGGTACCTTGGTGTGTAAAATTAAGTCTATAGAAGTGCGTGTACATACACACATACAAATCAGTTATATGCGCTCCTCTACGGGTTAGCGCACACAAACGGATAATTCGCTTTATGGGTTTAAAAGTTAAAAGGAGCTTCCTCCCTCCAACACACCCACTAAGGTAATTGGGACAATGCCTGGCGGCGTTCAAACAAACAAACAAAAAAAAAAAAAAAAAAAAAAAAAAAAAAAAAAAATACATAAATATATAAATATATAAATACATACGTACTTAAAGGTGTATATATTTAAACATATGATAACAAAATTTTTACGACAATAATGATACGATGAACGTCGTGTATTGACGATACGCTTCGTTCAAAAACAAAATGCCACGCGTGCTCTTTCTCCTTTGTTGAACTCCATTTCTAAAGTGCAAAGTTAACACAACTCCAGTTGTTAAGGTTAATCAGAGAAAACAATTTCGGAAACACTCCTTTTGTAATTTTTAAAGAGAACCAAACTGAACAAAAAAAAAAAAAAAAAAAAAAAAAAAAATTCCCCCGCCACATTCATCGGCGCTATTCGAAGGGTTACTTCAGTTCGTCCGTTTGTATTCTCTCTCCGTAGAAAATAGGGGGGTTTCGTTGTCCGTTGTGCTCAATGGGCAGTCGATGGAGCACGGGGGTAAAGTCAGTCGTGGTAGAGAGGCGTGCCGGATAGTAGCACGCCATGATGGGGGGGAGCTAATATATATACATGCGCACATATAGTACCATACATGCGTTTAGTATGAAGGCACCTATATACCTTTGCCCTATGCTGTGGCTGAATTCTTTCCCATGTGACACTTAATGCGCGCGGTTCCCGCGGTGCAGTCGCCACTAAGGGGCAAACTCGACAAACGAGACGAACACGACGAACGCACGAACTCGGTGTGAACAACATTTAAAGGGAAAACAACTTTTCCTTCCCCTCCGTGTACTCTTAAACAACGAACCCTTAACATAGTGAGAATTTTTTTTTTTTTTTTTTTTTGTGGCTGAAGAGGAAATAGTTTCCACTCGTTCTAACACAAATATGAGGTTGGAGTAAAGGGCACGCAGGTTGTGGCTTTTCTCCTCAGAAGGGGTACCTTAATGGAACAAACATATGAACAACCTCCACCACCATTATCCACCCCAGTGCAATTCCTCTTAAGCCCACACCACACTCCTGTACATATAACACGAAAGGATAAAACAACAATACGTATTGCACTTTGACCTTGTGGTGGCCAAGGACGAAACATGTATGGCTACAACTCCCTTTCGTGGCTTGTAACGAGGGGAGAAAAAAAAAAAAAAACGAATCACCGGATGGGGATGGTCTAATTATTTATCTGTGAGTGTTCTCCATCATGTTTGTCCAAGTGGAGTAGGGGAAGGGGCAGTAAAAAAAAAAAAAAAAAAAAAAAAAAAAAAAGAACTTACCAGATGATCCTTTCCCTTTCAGGGTGGTAAAAAGGCCTATATATGCGCACCTTACCTTTGCACATGCACACCATCCCAGTGGACCTAATTTACTGGGGAGCTAAATCCATTGGGTGAATAGCTACCCCTAACGTGGATAATTAAGTACCCCCCCCCTTCGCCCTTTGTAAAAAAACAAAACGACGATTTATGCATCAGCATGCGTAGTCTGAAGCGTGCCCTTCCCACCACCAGGGGGAGGGAATTCCACCTTCCTAATAATCCCGTGTATCTGATAAGAAGACATTCTTACCACCTCCATAAGAATGGGGACCGATCAGAAAGTACCTGTGGACACCCACAACCATGCGTCATGTTGGAGACAGAAATTTTCCTGGACTTCAAAGGTAGCTAGCGAGTGGGGCTGCGACAGATCGGCAACAAAGCGGGAATTAGATTCCTCATTTGTGTGCCAAGTATATACCATGGTACACATAATTGGTAATTCTCAGCACATCTCACTTTTTGCGTACTTTTTTCTCTACCCCACCACCACCTCCCCGGTAGGACACTTTTACAGGGGAATGGACGTGAGGGATCTGTGCAGGCGTGCTACATTCGATGAAGTTATTTTTTTCTTCCTACATAAGCGATGGCCAAACGAAAGTGAATTGAAGCGAAAAAATTGTTACGTGCAAAATGAATTAAACCGTTTTTGCGAAAGGAATGTCTTAGAAATGGGAAGACTGCTTCAGACTTCAGATCCCTTGCAGCTGATACGGATAGCTCTACTTAAGTTTTCTCACCAATCGGAACAACAAACAGAAACAGAAGGAGAACCAAAAAGCACACACGACCCCCTTTTTAATTATCTCAAAATATTGGCTGCATCTGTAAAGTTACTTCTCCGATGGGGTCATTCCGAATTGGTTTCTCCACCCATGAACGATTACGCAGATTTCACTTCCTTCCTCATTGATGCGTACCCCACGGAAGGGAAAGAAGTAAACTTCCATAACAAAGGGAAGGAAGAAGATGATGCGGAAAATCTGAACGCTTCACGGGAGAGCAATGAATCCAAGGGGCAAACCTTAACTCCCCATCCGTGGAGAGAAGAAAGAATAAAACTATTAAATGCCTTCCTCGTATGCATGTGCGAACAGGGTATAAATGAGAATACCTTCTTCGTTCGCATGCTCAGTAGTGTACAGTGCCACAATTATTTCAGTTTATGCGTCTCCGCTAGCACATTCTATATAGATGCATTCAGGAACGTTGACTTGCGTGACTCTCTGGAGGGGTTCCTCAGATTTGTCGTTCCTTCGGTAGGGACAATTAAGCGGGGTGAGCATAACAAATTTCATAAAAACCGTGAACCCGAAGGGGGACACCTTCGCCAGGGAAACCATTTGGACGACGAGATCGCCACACACCTGAATGTGGATTTCTTCTTTCACAAGGGAAACTCCTACAGGGAGAAGAACGCTATCCTTAAAGAACATCTGACCGAGTACTGCAACAACACATGTGAGAAGAATCTCCATTGCCTAAAGCATTTCGAACAAGTGGAAGAATTCTTCTTAAAGAATCAGAAGAAACATGCCTCCTGCTACTATTATCCCCTCTTGACATTTCACCTTTTAGGTGTACCTCTTCCTTTGCTACCATCTGTGTTTTTCATAATGAGACTACTCTCCTTCATGGCCCACCGGCAGGAACAAATTACCAACAACAAGCTCGTGAAGTATGCGGGTGTTTACGTGGGCGTTCCACCTAGAGGGTTCCACATGCAGCCATTACATCGTGGTGCAACATCGCCGCATTGATGTTAGCACCACCTTTTTTTGTTCTTTTCAGGGGGTGATGGTTAATGTCTGCTCGTTCTTCCAGTTTAGTTGCCCCTCGGGGAGTTCCCACCCTAATATAGTGGTTGCACAATTTATTTTATTTTATTCTTTTTTTTTTTTTTTTTTGTCACCTACCTATCCAAACGGTAGAGGAACCAACCTGTTACGTAATGCTACACCTGAAAATGGAACAAATACCATGGTCACAGCGGCACAGATACATCTGCATGGAGTATCACCCTTCCCTTGTGCGTAGTTTAGAAAAGAGACGTTTTTCCATTTTAGCAGATTTCTTCGCATACCCTGTGTGGTGACATCCAATTGTGAGATCCAGTTGTAATCTCTATTTGTGGGGGATGTCACTCTTTCGCTTTTCCATTTCCCCCACCTCTTCTAAACATTTTTTCTTATTGGGAAGGGAAAATAATTACGGCCTTCTCCATTATTATCGTGGAGGCAACTCTTCTTCCTCTCCCATTTTTGCCTCAAAAAAAAATATGCGCATACGTAGCAACGCACCAAGGTTTATTGTTTTTTTTTTTTTTTTTTTTTTCTTTTTTTTTTTTTGAATTCTTCCTTTAGGGAAACATTACTTCATTCCCACTCAGCTTCACGCGATGCCAATTTACTTATAATCTCACGCGTTAGCATTTGATGGAGAAATGAAGTACCCACAGGTTTGACTCCTCCTCTTTCCCCCCATTCCCAAGTGTATATACACGTTATTAATTACCTGCACGTTCGTGTACGAACATATATTCTTAAGTTCGCTTTTGTTTTGTGTGTTCTTTCACATGGTTGTAACTCCTGTTAGTCTGTGCCATGGGGATGTGGGTGGGGGGTGGAGCAGGGTAAGTAGTCCTATTCCTCATCATCCGTGAGTATGCACATACAGTTGACTGCACATTTTGTTTTACCTTTTTTTTCGTCCGTTTTTCACCCCCCCCCTTTATATCTTTCCCGCTACATGTTCTCTTACTAATCAGCACATTGTGTGAATGCACAAGCTTTTCACTATACCATGTTTAAATTTCTGCACGACATAGATGTAGCGAAGAAGAAACTCCTAAACACCATTAACAACAAATTGGCACTCCCGAACGAAGACGATGAGTGCCACTTCCCGGGGGACGAAGAAACAATGAGATGCGCAATAGGGGTAGGGGAGTGCTCGCTCCCAAGAAAAGGGCACCTTCGAAACGGAGAGGAAGAAGACGATAACGATGGAGAAGACGATTCAAGCGAATCTGATAAAGACGACTCAACCGAATCCAATGGTAACAACGTTAGCGAATCCGATGGTGAGGCGAAAAGAAGTGTGCGAAATAGACATGAAGAATCTAACACATGTGAGGATAACGAAAAAAGGGAAGACGAAATTGGGGGGGTGGAGTGGAGAGGAAAGGATGCTACGTCGATGTGTGGGTCTCCGCAAGGGGATTGGCAAGCGCACAGCGACAGCGACGGAAGTGATGAACATGACCAACCTGATGATAAATGTGCTAACGAGCCTGATGATAAATGTGCCAACCAACATGATGATAAATGTGCTAACCAACGTGAGCGCTGCGCCGTGCCGCTTAACGAAGCCAAAGTGAGTGAAGAAAGAAAAAGAAGTTACCCCCCCAAGTTAAAGAAAGAAACAAAAACTGGAACGAATATCCATGTAGAGTCTACCTTCTACGACCATCTCAAAGAGAAAGTTGCAAACCATCTGTGTTGCAAAGTTCAAGGTAGAGAGTATGATGAGGTGGTAAAGCAAATGATCCTATTAAGAAATTCGTCCGACGAAAAGGCGAAGTCAATGGTGGAGACTGAGAAAAACCAGTCCACAGAAAGGAACTGCTCGCTTAAGCAACATAGGAAGATGGCCGTAGAGTGCGCCACAAAGATATGCGATCTGGTACTAGGCGATAGGACCAAGGTCCTTGAAAAACTCCGACTCCTTCACAGTGGAGACGAAGAAAACGTGAAAGAACAGGAGGAAAAAATTCTACGGAACGATGAAGAAATAATTGAATTAAGAAGGAGAAATAAAATGCTTAACGACATAAACGAAAGACAAACGAAACAACTGCTACAATTATCATGTCAACTTTCTTCCAACATAAAAAGTGATTCCGAAACCAGTGAACGGAACTACATAAGTGCTAAAGTAGACTCCATGGAGAAGGAGCTAAGTCAATTGAAGGGAGAAGTAGCTATGTTAGAAGAGCTGGCAAATGATAAAAATGTACATGTAAAAAAAAATTACGAATTAGGGTGCTTAATAAAATCAATGGAAATTTCTCTACAGAAGAAATCTCACCTCTGTGCTTCATTATGGAGAGAGAAACATCAACTCCAAGAAAAGTTACAACGGTGTCGTGAGAAGGTGCAACATTTGAGGGAGGATCTCCGTGTCTGTAGGTATGATTTGCTGGACATGCAGCGTAGCGGAAAACGACTCGCTTTCCAGATTAGGGGTTTTATCAGGGCCCATGGCGACAGAACCGAGGGGATTTTTCTGCGCTGTCACAAAAGGAAAGGGCGGCTGAAGATACACGCCAGAAGCGAAAACGGTACCTCTAATGATTTAGTGAAGGATCCAACATCGGAACATTCAAACGGAGCAATTTTTGAGAGCCACCCGAATAGTGTCTACCCTCCGCGTCGTACATGTAGCGTCGACCTTCCGAGACGTCTACCAGCGGGGCCCCAGAGTCACACATTCAATTACTGCACCGGTGCTGGTGCCAACCGGTGTAGCAACCGAGATACCTTGGAGGAGCTCGCTTGCAAGCTAAAGAACTACAAATTTTTTATAGAAGAATGGAAGTCTTCGCATATTAGAAACGAAAAAAAAAAAGATGCGGAATTGAAAGAAACAAAAAAACTGTTATCACAACAGGTTACAAAAAATGAAATGCTAGAAAAAAAGTATCAATCTCTTTTGGAGAAAATGAGATCGCTTGACAGGGGACCACACAACAAAGGTAGTGACATCGACAGTGCAATGCGTAACGTCGCAGACGGAGAGATGCATTGTGAAGGAAGTCACCAGGACGGGGTCTGCCCCCAAACGGAAGAATTCATAGACGAAGTAAATTTTCTAACGAGAGAAGTAGAAAAGCTGCGAGAGGACCAGGTACTCTTGCAGGAGGACGTTAAAAAGAAAAGCACAATTATCCTGCACCTTATAAAGAAACACCCCCTCAGCGAGGAGCATTTCAGGTAGACCTTTTACGCTCGCGATTAAAGAAGGTTTTGGAGTTCCACTCCATTTGCACAGAGTTGTACGTGTCTCCTTACATATAAAATGCCTCTTCACCAACTAACCAACCGACCAACTAATCGACTAATCACCTTGCCCCCCCCCCTTGTCGCAGATTAGACAACAACCTTCCCATACTCAACAACAAACTAACGTACGATGAAATGAGGAAGATTATGGAGGAGACCCTTATTGAAAACATTCGCCTACGCTCAGACTTGCTTACCCTTGCCAAATGTGTCCAGGGTGATAGCACTGCTTCTTGTGTTGGACAAGACAACTCTGGTGCCTAGTAAAACCTGGAGCGAGGGGGAAGAACAAAAAAAAAAAAAAAAAAAAAAAAAAAAAAAAAAAAAATACTCTTCCTGGTGGTTCTCACTCCACTTCAGATTGTCTCTTCTCATTCACACCTTTTTTTTTTTTTTTTTTTTTTTTGTGAATATACATTGATCCATTTTGATTCGACGTATTTTACCATGTCCCTTCTTTTTTTTTTTTTGTCACTTATTATTTGTCTCCAGACTACTGGCTGACATGGCTACTGAGGATAACCAAGCGGAGAAGGAAGAGTGGTCCTCGTCTACCACCTTTTCTTCCCAAGTTCCTACCATTTACAAACGCGCCTTTTTAATTTGGTTCCATTTGTGTGTCCCCAGGGGTGAGGAAGTAGTCTGCCTCCGTGGAGGGTTACTACTGAACGTTGGCTCCCTGCGTTCCCGATGAATTCCACAGCTGATGAGTTCTACGCGCCCCACATCATGTTGAGGGAGATATTTTCCATGCAATTGTCGGACAAATATTTATTCACAATGGCTCTCCTTAGAACAGTCTTCTTGCTATCCTTGGACAATCCGTCCAATATATTTTTGCCGGACCATTTTGCCATATGATAGGCGCAGTAACTGAAAAATCCTTGGAACACGTTACGATTGATCACCTGCGCGAGAGTCACTTGTTTTGATTCGTTTTTTATTTTACTCTTATGCTCCTGCACAAACTGGTGGCAGATTTGTTTATCAAAGATAGAAACCATTACTTCTAAGTTGCGCCTTGAAGAAAATCGATCCCAGTTGTATGAACCCACGGCACACCAGAGATTGTCCACCATGAGGTTCTTTGCATGACAGTGCCTGTTTTGAAAAAAATAAAAGTCGCAGTTTCCCTTGTTTTGTCTCTTCAAAAAGTTTTCTCCTATTCTGGACTCCGCTCGCTTGCGCAGGTTGTGCAGATAGGAGTTTGCTTTCCCCTGTTGGGGGTGGTCGCTCTGTTCATTGTTGTGGCTTCCCTCACGTCCATCCGTTTGATCTGTTTGGTTGCTCCCGTCACGGTTATCACTGTTGCCATGGTTGTGTAGGTGGTGTTCGTGGTGGTGTTCGTGGTTGTGTTGGTTGTTGCCGCCACTGTTTGCGCCGCCCCTCTGGGACCTCCTCAGGAACTTCTTCACGATGTGATAAGTGGCGGGAACATCACCCATCACATCCGAGTTCCCAGAAAGGAGGAACGAAATGTCTACCCCGTTATTCAGAGCAGAAAATAAAGCTCTCCTCAGAAAACCGGGGGGGATAAAATAGCTAGTCGTTATGTAAATATTTTTCGTGGCTCCATTTTTAAGAACCCATTCAAAGGTAGACTGAATGGATCGAATTTTTCTCAATACATTTGATTCTAGAACTTGAACGAAGCAAGATTTCCCCTCATCGTCCACATATCTTTTCTGTTCCTCGATTGTTCCCCTGATGATGGAAGTTTTGGTCATCTTAAGTGAATCGATAAAAACATCTGCCAAATCTTTCACTGCGGGTCCTTTAACCTTTATATGTAAATCGTAGTATTGTAGGAGTTTACTTTTGTTTTTTTTTTCGCTCACTTTGACATGTTTCTCACTTGGCCCTGGGTGCTCGCATCGGTTCGGCATGATTCCTTCGCAAGTGGACGTACCTCCATAGGTTTCGTTTGCGGGTTCTTTTGTTTCCGCTTCTTCCGTGTCTCTTTCCATCTCACCCACATCAGTTTCCATCTCACCCACATCACTTTCCACCTCACCCACATCACTTTCCATCTCACCCACATCACCTCTCTGCCAGCCCACCCCGCTCGGGACGACGCTCTCGGAAACATTCATCGACCCGCAGTACGCAGCGTTGTCTACTATTATGATCTTACGGTGGTCCCGAAAGAAAATTGGTAACATGTTAAGGAAAGAATTCAAAAAAGTGTTAAAGAAAAGAACGTGTACGTTATTCTCCTTCAACATATTCACCCATTTATTTTTAATTTTCAAGCTTCCGATATAATCAACCAGAAGAATGACATCGCATCCTCTCTTCGCCGCATTACATAGGCTGTCCACCACTTGCTGCGCTAATTCAGAGTCATCGAAAATGTAAGACTCAAACCAAACCCTCTTTTTGCTCTTCTCTATAGATCGAAGTATATCCCTAAAAGTTGTATGTCCATCGTTATATATTTTTATTTTATTTCCATCAGATACTTTTCCATATTTCTCTTTGTTTTTTTTTAAAATGTATTTCCATTTCTTCTTCATTATATCCTTTTCCTTTCTGTTTAGGCTTAGCTGTTCTACGTTATCTTCCACCAACCTTTCGATATCAATTTCTTTTTTGTTTTGCCCCCCTTCTGTACCTTCGTCCTCTGTTCCGCTCATTATCTGAGGATCCACCTTCTTCCTGATCGTTCTATACACGTTGCCTTTCAAATCTCGCTGTGCATTCAGTAAGGCCTCCTGGGGGGGGGATGTACCTCCAACTGTTTTCCGTCCAGACCCTCCCCCTACAACAGTTTTGCCACCTACCACTTCTTTACCCAGGAGGCCGCCCCCCACTTCCGCCAAAATGTAACACCCGCAAGAACTCATCCTGTAGGGCCCTCTGTAGGGAAAATACAAAGAGCTTCTCTCGCATATCGGTTATGCTCAAAGAAAAAGTAAAATAAAATAACGGAGAATCGGAAGGGCGGGAGGATTACGTAGTAACCCCACAAGGACATTTCCATTGAACCGCCCAACACACCATAAACGAAACCTTCATAATAGCACGGAACAAGAAAAAAAAAAAAAGAAAAAAAGGTAAAAAGAAGAAAAAAAAAAAAAAAAAAAAAAGGTGGATGTGCAAATAGGCCGTTAAGCTCATCAAGCCTTCTTTTACTCATTCACGTGAGTGGGTCAGCGTGCACGACTTGGAGTTTTTTTTCTATCAGCATCGCGGCTTGGAAAAAACACGAAAGGACGAAGAGGGAGAGGATGGGAATTGTGATAGGGGCCTAGAGGAAGGGTAACCATGGAAGAGAAGCCCACATGTGAACAGTCCCAAATAAACGTCAAAAAAAAAATTAGGAAGGAAATGAAAAAAAAAAAAAAAAAAAAAGTAAAAAAGGCGAGAAGAAAAAACGGGAGTAAATAATACCACGTTGTTAACTCAACTTGTGAACACCTGCCAAAATGAAGGAGGTGAAAAAAAAACAAACCAAAAATAAATAGCTACTTCCAATGCTCTGTTTGAATCCACCCCGAATGTGCCATTTGTATCTAGCTTGTAACTCGTCGTGAAATTTTAGAAGGTCACCTCATCAGGGCATATTTTCGTTGTAAGACAAGCGAACGAAGAAAAAAAAAAAAAAAAAAGGAAAAGATGCCTCCTAAAAAAGAGTTATGCCGCTTCAGCACGTAACGCCACGGTTCTGCATGTTTCCAGTTAATAGAAGCAGATCAGATGCGGGCTGCCAATTTTTTCCCACTTCATCTTTTCCCTTCCCTTTCATTCTTTTTTTTTGACTAGAAAAACGGAGCTAAAAGCGAGAAACGCGAGTGTGCGCGCACACGACGAAAAGGGGGGTAGTGCAAACGTACATGCAATTTCCTGCACGCCGAAATTGCCAAAGACGCGTCAGCAAGGAAAACATCAACCTTCTATCTTCATTGCGTATCGTCGCATACTTTTTTCAAAAGGATCTCCTTTTTTTGTAGTACCATTTAAAAAAAAAAAAAAAAAGAAAAAAAAAAAAAATGAACTCATTTGAGCAAAAGCAGTGCCAAAAACGGACATAGCTCCATTTATGTGTGCCTGATTTGCATCTAAGATAGAAGCAGGAGAGGTAGATGCACGTACATGCGTATGTGGGAACGCACTTTCTTCTTATTATTTTCTGAGGGAGTTAAAATGAAAGGCCACCTGCAGGCAAGGCACCCCTCTCTGTCCTTCTAACACGTATCTCACCACAGATATGATAGCGCATACTGCGCTCCGAGAAATGTGTTCATTCAAACGGAGAGACAACCAGGAGAGGGAAATTCATCAAAATGGGGTTCCTACTTCTTTATTCGATTATGTGTTGGCTACTAATTGGAGGGGTCACCTCCATCTACGACGACAACTTTGCGTTTACTTTTAAGGAGGTGAATAGGGTAAGGGAACGAAGGTCCACGACGAACAATCAGACATTCTCTACAAACGCGGGGAATTACATATCGGCGAGGATAACTAACATGGTAATCTAAATTCCCCCCAACAATATAACCCAAATTATTCCTTCAAAGGTACACACGATCAAAAGTGATGTTCTCAAATTTGAAATAGAATTAGTTCTGTCCTTCAACACAAAAAAGACTGCAAAAGAATTTTTCCTAACAGCTTTGATCCCTGCTAGTAAGAATACAGCTAATTTCACCACGGGGTGGGTACGTAGATGCACGTGTTGTGACTCCTGCTCTAGGCGGATCTCGCTTCGACTAGGGAACAGACAGAAGAAGAGATGATCTTTATGCGTTCCCATCTCCCTTCATCCCCTACTTCACTTATTACCTCTGGCTCCTCAAGAAAACCTGCGGGTGTTGGCCTTCCAAAGAGAAGACGACAAGATTGTGCAGGAAAATGTACAGATCCGCCTGAACAAGGAGTCTACGGAAGAAAAAGGTACACTGCACACGTACTTGTGTGTCTGTTCCTCCAAAATGTGCAATCACCCAGAAAGTAGAGGATCATCCTGGGTTCCTTATCTTCACTTCAACCCATTCAGATCCATGTGATTATCTAATCACGTCAAAGATGTACCTTCTGAAGCTCTCCACGGAGGAGCTTAAAAAATTCAAAATTCATCGCTACCCCTTTGCGAACAAAGAGAACCCACCACCTGTCCCCCCGTCATATGAATACTCAGAACAGTCGCTAAGTAATTCCATCCATTTAACGGGATCTGTAGAAACATACCGTCAGCCACATCTAGACATATACGTGCAGAAGTGCGCTCCGTAAATAGAACGATCGGATGCGCCTATATATATATATATATATATATTTCTGTGTGTGTTCTTTTTCCGCTCTACCTCTGCTCAGAAAACTTCTTCCCCAAGGAAGGAATCATCTATCCCTCAAACTACTTTTTAAAAATCTCTGTGGAGGTTGCCAAAGGGGGGTTCAGCTCGGATGGTATTTGGTGAGTCGCCTAGTATGGCGATGGCCACAGTCACACAAACACACAGTAGTGTGAATACACTCGCAAGTAACTTGTAAGCAAACGGAAAGTAATCCCCTTGCAGGATTTTTGGCCTAGCGGAAAAGAACAAATCTAACACAGAGAACCAAGAGTGCACAATTTATTCGAATCAGTTGGCCGAGGTGTTTCTGCCGATGGTCACACACAAGGATCTCTTCCTCCTGTACTGTAACAGTGTCACCAACGCGGAGGTAAAAAAGAAAAATAAATAAATTGAATAAAAATAAATAACGTATACGCATGGGGGTATCCCCTCATGGAAGTGAACCTTTCCAACGTCCTCGCCCTGTCTCCATGTCTCTCTTCCACAACTTACTCCATCCTCACAAACACTTACAATTCCATTTACGCACTCTCGAAGCTACTCAACTTAGCTCCCGATTTGAGAAGAAGTTTCGACGTTAAAATATTTGCCACGAAAACATTTTATGGGGCCCAGGGAGTGAAGTACACTATTCAAATGAGCTTAGGCCAAATTACGCCTGCGTTCAAGCTGGGTAGGAACATGAGGGGAAAAGGTGTCCTTCAAAACCTTTAGGAGTGGAGACCATCGCAAGTGTATGCACCTGTGTCATATACCTACGCATGTACACTTCCATTTGTTTCTTCTTCTTCTCCCCCCAACATCCTTTCCCCTCTCGTTGCTTCTAAGACCAAGTGGTGATCCACCTGAAGATGCCCCAAGATCTGTGCTACGCCAACTCCTGCTTCAGTGCAAATGAGGAAGACCCTTGCCGAAACGTAAAGGCCGGTCCCTTCGAGCAGTGCACATACACTTTTCGGAACTACGAGTTTGTGTTGAAGTCTAGCTCGGGCGAGGTGGGAGGAACGCAGCGCCTGAACTTCGTAACTGTCTACCAATCAACCGTCTAACTGATCAGTACCCCATCCTATGAACCATCTAACCGATTGTGCACCTCCGTTCTACCCCCTCCACAAGGACGTGCAGGAACAAGTGGAAGTGCTGTTGGAAAATATTAACCACCCCCTCATCAACCTGGAGAGCGACAAAAACTGGACCATAAATCTCTTCACCATAGACAACTCCAATTTTGTTATCAGACACGAACACAAAGGAATCCTGGAGAAGGTCTCCAATGACCTATGCTCTAAGAAGTTCATCAGGAATTTTGTGAATGTTCATGCAGACACAATCACATGGATGAACTCCCACCTGGCTGTAGTGCCCACGCCTAAGATGACGCCTCTCATAGTGCAGGTAACCCAACAGAGAGAGAGTCTCAATGTAGGTAAACATATTATCTGACCATTTATCACACTGCTCATACTACCACTTGTCACCATCCTGCATAGCCAACAGATCAACACGGCCTCATGGAGAACCCCCTACAAGTTCAGCTCAAGTTGCTCTTCCCAGAGACGCACCTCTTCAGCAAGTGCACGGTGGAGCTCCAGACTATCCACAATTTCGTGTCAGTCACAAGCAGAAGCGAACAGCGTCTAAACCACCACAACTTCAAATTGATGTTACCGAACTCAGCGTTCAAGCCAGTACAGGATGATCAGCACCGTTTGCATGTCCAAAAGAAATCCATCCGGAACAACGACTTAATAAAGTTCGCCCTGAACGTTACGAAGTACAACAGTAGAGACTACTGGAAAATCACCATTAGTTGCCTGAATAGTGAGAACAAATACGTACGGGAGGCACAAGCCCTGTTTACGTACCCGATAGAAAATAATAAGATATTCCTAAGTGACCTTTACTATGGAGAGAAGCTTGCCAATAACACCCACCTGTTCTACATGAATGTATTTTTGTTGGATGAGAAGGAAGTAGAAATTAAATTGTCGCTCCAGAATGGTTCCACCGCTCTGGTGGAATCCCCCCCTAGTGCAATGGAGATAAAAGAAAAAACACACCTAACTGATACCTGTGACGCCTATGTTCACACGTCCTGCTACGATTTAGTGTACCATGAATGCTCGAAGGAGAAGCAAGCAATATTGTACAAGATTAATTCATACAGATCAACGAACAAGCACTTCACTGTGTTATTCCCACTTATTATTCCGGAAGGCGAGAAACTGTTCAACTTACAAATGAGTGTTGAGACGAAGAAACATGCGAAACGTGTGCAGAGAAATCTGCACGTAGACATAGAGCATATAGTAACTCATAACGCCAAAGTGCCTTGTGTAAATAACCTTATCATTGCATTGCGAAAATATCAACTGTATGAGTCACATTTATTTCTTCTTTTCAGAGCAGTGAATTGCTACCGAGTGTATGAGCCCTTCCTGATTAATCATCATAACAGTGAAGGCTTCCATGCAAAGACGGATTCATCACAGTATGGAGACAAATTCACCTTCCAGAAAACGTACAGACAGACATTCCCCGTGAACTATGAATCAGTATCGCAGTTCATCTTCGATCATCATCTAATTAGCGTCATCACCATTATCTTAATTGATGATGCGTTTTTTTTAAATTCACGCATGTCAATCGGAAAAAAAGAAATTGTTCTATTTTTTGAAAAAAAAATCCTCCCCCTACCGTATAATAAATATTACCTAGTTAATTACTCCAACCAAAATGTACTCATCAGTATGTACACATATGTCGATGCTGAAAAAGTTAAAATTGATATTGTCCAGAAATCTTCAGACGTTCAACACGTTGTGGCAGCTTTGGATAAAGTCATTTCCTTTGCTGAATATATAAAGGCAAAGGAGAGGAACTACATGCACAGCGAATACAGCGTTTTATTGTTAACCGACACGGAAGGAATGGACACCGTGAGAGCGGCTACAACTCCATATGTCAAAAACGAAAATGATGTTGAGAAAAATTTTTCGAGGATTTATGTCCTATCCTTTGAAAAGGGGCAGGACTTTTCCAATAATGGTATGTTTAATGAGTCCATTCAAAATGTGAAAAATATGTACACATACAACAGAAAAAAAACGGATCAACTTTTCTTCACTTCGTTTCACAATTACACGGTTGATGAAGAACTAATGATACACTACGCCAAGGCTACGATCCAAGATTATCTCCTACTGCACACGCAGATTTATAAAACGGCGTGGTACTTAATAGGCATATGCAGATATAACGTCGTGAAGAACAGCCCCACAAATCGAAAACTGCATTTGTTCTACGTTGACAGAAACGTTAAAACTGTCACGTATTCCATCTCGGCCGAAGAGGCCAAAGGCGTGCTCGACAACTCCTCTGCCGATTCCTACCAGGACATGTGCAATATTTTTACACAACTGCAGTTACTGGGGCATAGGTAGCGGCGCTGCGCCCCCCTCCTTCAGTTACCACGTTTTTTCGACCAACTCGGCCGATGTGCCCGGCCATTTGTTAAACTTCTTCCAAATAGCTTTTATTAAAAGAGGTGAGAAAGAGCAAAAAAGAAAAAATATGACTCGTTCATGCAAATAACCATTTTTGGGAAACAAAAAAAAAAAAAAAAATTGACCTAGCCATACAGGTAGACACCAAAAAAAAAAAAAAAAAAAAAAACTCGGCTAAGTAACAGCTAGCTGGAGTGTTTTACCTAAGCACATTCTTCCACACGTATGTGCAATTTTTTCAAAATTTGTTTCATTCTGTGCAAGGTTGATGGGCGCTCTAAACCAAAGTTCATCCTTTTAACGTAAGAATTTCCCCCAGTTGGAGCCTTTTCGTAAAAGCAGCGAGGAGGATGCAACATAACTAATATAGCAGTGTGTGCTTTTTTTTGGGAAATATCATAATGTACACACTGGGGGGAACCCTTGAGTAGTTCCCCTTTGCCCTTTAATTGTTCCGCCACCTTGCACTTCGATAAATTGACAAACAGTGTGGGGATAGCTGATTTTGAAGTTAAGGCGTATAGTCAGACATAAAATTTTGGGATGCCTTTGTACTGCTCACCGCCCCATTCAACTGTGAAACGAGTAGAGAGATGGACAAATTTGTCCTTTCCATGGATCCAAGTACCAGTTTTTTCCACTCCATTTTTTATGGAAGCATTATCACAAGCGAATATACATGGTCCTATGGCAGGTTTTTAAAACTCCATCTTGTTCGTTCTCTATTTTAATGACGTCATTTTGATTTTTATGGATTTATAGAATGGTATCCGTTTATGTATCCCTCTTTAGGGGGTCCACCGCTCTGTTTGTGAAAATGTATATTTTAGCTATATGCAAAAGTACATAGGTGTGTTAGTACCCCGTTGCTTTTTTTTTTTTTTTTTTTTTTTTCCTTTCTCCTAAATTCACTACACAGGAAAGTGTTCCTTAGGGGGAATATCCACATCTTTGGTGTAGCACATACGAACAGACGAACTTTGACGTATGTGCGAGGTAGTGCATGTGGGTGTATATGTAGGGGTTGGGTCTACCCTATTGAATGTCTTCTTTTCTACAATGGTTTTACCTCCATCGACAGGGTACATATTGTTACTGTGGTTCGTTATTTTGGGGAAATGCACATGTCCGTGGAGTGCTACAGATGGCTACATCTACACAAAATTGTTCGTACTAACCTGAAGTGTTCAATGGTTAAACCTTTGCGAGACTCCTGGAAATGCTCACCCTTAGTTAGTATGACTTAATATAAAAATTCTTTGGTCCACAGTGGTGGGGAATTGTCTCCCCGGAGTTGTAACAAAACGGCGTTATTTTGCGTCTGCATCCGTACAGTTGTTTGTAGGTCTACTCATTTGTTCTTGTTTCGTGCAAATTTACAAAGCTATATTAAAGCGGTGACACCATGCAGAGTGTTCCTCTGGAGGACAAAACGTATAACTGTTTAAAGGGTGTTCCTACCAAGTTGCGCTTCGCACGGGGGGGTCCTCAGAAGTACACGTATACATATCTGTATGTGCGTTCTCCTGCTGTAGTTCTCCAAGGCAGTCGTTTTTTTTTTTTTTTTTTCCTCTACATTTAATTTTGAGGGAATAGCAAAGTTACGTTTGCCATAACGTTGGTGTTTTTCCTCCCTTTAAGGATTCCTCAACTTAGAAACCTTTTACCAAATTTAGATCCGCCTCAACCACCATTTTTGCTCTTCACATTTTTACTCGCCTTGTACGTGCTTTCATATACGCTGCGGATGCACAACCAGAAGTGCACATGAACATGCGAATTATGTATAATGTATATATATGAACGTAATAATGTGGGTGGCGGGTCATGAAATTGGTTGGCATTTTTCTGAAGGGGGAAATTATTTGCCATTGGCTCAAGTGCTTTCATTTGTAAATTTCCTGCACAGTTCTGTGCCCATAATTTGGGGGCGCCACCGATTGGCATCAACCACCCTTCTTCATTTTGCCTTTTTTTTTTTTTTTTTTTTTTTTTTTTTTTTTTCGTAACAGATGATATTTTTTTTTTTTTTTTTTTTTTTTTTTTTTGTGATTTTCCCGAACGTGGCTGTTACGCATGTCACGAAGCGTTCGCCTATTTTCCTCTTTTACTATTTTCCGCCTTACTATTTTACCATTTTCCGCTATATTATTTTCCCGTTTGTTTTTTCCCGCCTTGAAGGGTGCAACTGGGAGGAACATGTCCGCGGGATTCTTTGCAAAGTGGTCGACGACCGCGGAGCAACGAATCGCTTGCGAACACAGACGTGTGAAAAAATATAAATAATTCAATGCTGCTGCCCATCCCCGTGGAATGTTCTCCCTTTTCCGAGCAAGCGAACATCTGCGCTTTTGATTGGCGATACCCAGATGTGTCTGCCCACGCGGGAAAAACGGAAAAAGCAGTCACATAGAATAACGTGATAAACAATTTTGAGGGGGATAAACGGGAAGGAAAAAAAAAAAAAAGAAAAGAGGAAATACCATTGACATGCTAAGTATGCTATGGTCCCCACAATTTTGATCACTCGAAAGTAAAACTATTTTCTCCAAAACGGTCGCTTCACTGTGTTATGGGAGTTCGCAGTGTGAAGGGGGGGACCACCACCCAATAGCTTCCGTTACAGGGACATATCACTCATAACGGTGGGAAAACATTGAGAGACAACATACAGGTACGCACAGGTACACAGTTAATGCAGAGGTAAACTGTTAACTAGCTACCCATTCAACGGTGTACAAATGGAGAGGACCAAAAAGAAAAATTTTTCCTTCCAAGGGTACTTCAAAAAATCGCCAGAGTCCACAAGCAATGAGCAGAAGGATAACCAGAAGGATCACGTGGATGGTGACCACACCATTGAGGGGGACGAATCGGAGGTAGGGTTCAGGAGCCCTGTGGAGATGCAGTTTGGTGAAAATCCCCTGGGGGTAGTAGCTTATTACCGTTGCACAGAAGGGAAGCTCACCACTTTGGAAGATTCCTCCGGGTGCCACAGGTCAGCGTCCATCCGCAACTATCGGGAGGAGGATGCAGGTAAAGTCTTGATGAAAAGTACATAAAATGTGTATGATGTGTACGCTTTTTGTGTTAGTTGATTCTTTTCCCCCTTTTCACCGTCGTTTTTCTCCCCACCCCCAACTGTAGACTCTCCGTGGATGTTCAAGCTAAAAAACAGAGAGTTAGTCGACCTGGAAAACAGGAGGGGAGAAAGGGCCAAGGCAAACTATTGCTTGAAACTTAGCGGAAAATCCAAGTTTTACTTGAAAGTGGAGTCGGACAACTGTCTGGAGCTTCTGGGAGGAAATTACTGCACCAATGAAAGGGCCATTAGAATAAAAAAAGAAATTTGTAAAAAATTAGGAAACGAAAACAATGAAGGATTTACATTCCAAATGTGGATTGGAATAGAAGAAGACAAAATTTTTGTGGAAGAGGAAAAAAAAAAAAAAAAAAAAAAAAAAAAAAAATATATTTGTTTAATACAAAAAGGGAAGGAGGAAAAGTATCAGTGGAGTATACATCTAGTGATAGACAACGACGAATGCTATTTCCTTATCGACTTCAGGAATGAGAAGTTTCGATTTGATCCCTTTCCATTAGGATATTTAAAAACAAAAAAAATCAATGATTACTACTGGAGCCACGTGTCTATTATTTTTAATCTAACCATCGATCTCATTTACGTTATTTTAACTGGAGAGGATAGTTATTTCTTACAGGCGTGCAAAAATACGTACGCCATTTTTTACAGCAGTGTTCTTTATCCGACCAACTTTTTTACCGACAGCTCAACGGCGTTGCCTCTTTATATCGGGGCCAAACCGTACACTGAGTTTGGGGGTTCCGATGAGAGTGAGGACAACCCGCATGCAGAAGAAATGAAGATCAAAAGTGGGAGATCATCCAAATCTAGTAGAATCCACAAAGGAAGTAGCGAATTTGTATCCTTCCTCATCACCGAAATAAGGCTATTTGCGTTAAGTAGATCTGCTGACCTCGTGGTTAAGGAAAGCAGAGCTCTTTTGGAATGTGCCTGGCTTGGTGGTGCCAATGAAGGATTCTCGAACGGGGAGGAAGAGTTGGGGGGGGGACTGAATGGACTGACAGAACACACCGGCCTGGGTAGCCGGAGTAACCTACCAGATGGCGAAAATAGAAAGAGCTCAAAGAAACATTCAAGAAGGGGAAAAAGTAGTGAAGGGAAGTCGAGTGATAACCAATGGGGCAAAGAGAGCAGCGATGATGGGGATGAATATGTCGCTATGTCTAGTGCGATTGAGGGGAAAGACGGCGCGGAAGGAAGGGACGACATCAAGAACAGGTGGAATGAATTCAACAAGGAGATTAAGAAGATGAAGGAGAAAGTCCACAAGTTTAGCGACGAGATGAAGGGAGGGAGCGATGGAGGAAGTGATGACCGGAGTGACTACGAGAGAGATGCTGGAAATGCCAATGATGCTACCACACCTTCGCTGCACCCTCACGGTGGTCACCCTTCACAGGAGGATTTCTTTAAATTCGACTCGGAGGAGGAGCAGGACAATTTGGGGGAGGACGATTTTTTTTTCAAACGGGAAAGGAAGAACAGGCCCAACGGCACGACTCCCTCCGGTGATGAAATTTTTGTTAAAAAGAAGAAAAGCAATATAAACAAGGGGAAGACGGGCAAATACGATTCGAATGAGCCTGCCCAAATGAACACAGGGGAAAAGAATTATCCTGCTTTTTATTTTAACTTCTCCGATGAGGGTGGGGAGAAGAGGGAGGAGGCACAATCGGGTGTCAGGAAGTTAGGTGGACCGGAAGACAGCGAGGAAAATCTATCGATAGAAGCTGGGAAACCATCCTTGGAAGGAGAAACTCCATCAGGAAAAGAACACACCCATTCTGTTAATCAGGGGAGAAATTCCCAGGACGGAGTAAAGGGTCCTATGAAAAAGTATCTTAACAAAATTGTGAAGGGGAAAAGTGCAGATGATTCAGAAGTAGAAGAAGGTAGGCATTACAACGAGGAAGATGTGAACCTACTGCTGAATGAACTGAAGGATAAGTTTGAGAGCGAATTTGTGGACATCGTCATAGAGAAACTTGGGCACAAGTTTAATCTGAAAGAAAAGGACAAAGAAGAAATATTTTCTACATTTAAATCGAGTGCAAAGACAGAGAAGGAGCAGGTGGACTCGGACTGCATCAAGGAAAGGTATCTTGCATTAGTAAAACTAAGAGAGGACAGACAACAGAACAAACTGCATGAAGAAATAAAGGAGGAGTTGAAAAAGATCAAGGAGCAATCCAATGTTGAAAAGAACCTAAGTAGTTACATCAAGGACAACCAGTTGTTGAATGAATACTATATAAAAAAGTACAGTTGCACTGGAGGGAAACTCAGCGACAAGGAGAGCGAAGAGAACTTTCCGCAAGAAACATGGACGTATGGGAAGAAATTGTCTGGCGGGAATGAACAGAAGGAAGGGGTACTCAGTAACTCCAATTCGATTAGAGGAGAATCGCACACCTCTGATAAGAGTCACTCCATTGTAAACTTGCAGTATCAGGACGGAAGCCACGTCTTCGCGGAGGGGGAGAAGGAGAGCAGATCCAACAGCAGTGAAGAGCTGACCGTACAGATGGGTACAAATATCAATGGACACTTCCACATAAAAGAGGAGGGAAATCTCAAAGAGCGGGTTGAGCAGGAGGAGAAGAAGTCTGATATCAGCGATTTTACTTTTATGAAGAGCAGCAGTGGGCGTGGCGGTCACGTCAAGCGCAGCGGTGAGTTTGCCATCCAAAGTAACGATCCGCCCCTCATACCGGAGGAGCTCCGAATAGTCCCGTCGAACGAGAGCGATTTGCTACCTGAGGAGGGGAAGAACAGGAGAAGCATCTCCAGCCATCTTTTGAACGAAGAAGAACTGAAGCATGGTAACAATGAAATCAGCCAAGCAATAAAAGCAGGGAAACATTTCTATCAATTTATATGCCCATTGACCCCTTATGAATTATTTCTCCTAAGGAGGTTCCACAGAAAGGGAATAAACGAAGAACTTAAGGAATTTAGAAATAAAAAGTACCTCTCTTGTGATAAGCAACTGATCCCAACAGGAGGAATTTGTAGAACTCCCCTAAACGTTGCCTACATAAAATACAAAATAACGATGATGAAGTCCATGTTGAAAAGTAGCCGCAGATATATTCACGAGAAGAAGTTCAAGAAGGGGCTAAAAGTTTGCATAAAGAATTCAGAGTACATCAAGAATTTTGTCAGAAGCTATTGTGTGTTGAAAAGGAGGGAACTGAGTCGGAACTCCTCCTCACCGCGGTCCTCCATAGGATCTCCTGAGGGAACCCTCTATCAGTATTCCGACTTCTACCTGAATGTAGATAGCGCATACATCACCATGGACGAGCTAAAGAACATTTTAAAGACCAATGTGAGGAATATAATTATCTGTAAAATATTTATTTTGATCAAGGAGTACAAAAAGTATAAGTACATTGAGAACTCGTCTCTAATTTTAGCTCTGCAGTCTATCCTTTGTCGGGTCGTAACGAGTTATACATTGTTGAGGAAAATTTTGAGGAAGTTTATCCTGTTACTCTTCCTGAGGGGTTGTCTGAGTTGCGTAGAATCTATGTGTAGCTTTCTCTTTCTGATGTACCCTAAGGAACGGAACCATCCGCTTGTTGCCAAACTGTATTCCCTCTGTAGAAATTCCTTTTTAATATACTCCACATGCTACAAGAGCAATAAATATGCCATGATTAATAATTACGATATGAACTTTGAGAAGTGCGTACAATTTTTTTCTCCAGAATGGGGCTACTACATCTACACGACCAGCAACTTTAACATCTTCTCCTCCAGTGTAAAGTTCAATGGCTTCTTGAAAAGGGACATGGACTTCTCCGCCATAGGGCACGTGGGAGAACAGAAGGAGGGACGACAACGTGAACAACAACAGGAACAACAGCAGGAACAACAGCAGGAACCGGGGGTCATATGCGGTATGAGTAGCCGTTTGGGTAGTTCTGCGGGTAGTGGCATCAATGTTGATGAACCTTTGGGAGGCACACATCCCCATATAGACGTGGAACCCCGGACGGACCTGACGGAGCTACCGAAAGATGATCCCCCGAGGGAATCCACGGACGGAGGAAAACTCGCAAACATGGATATGTGCAAAGATGTGAGCAATACAGAAGGAAGGGAACTGAGAGAAAACGATTTGTACACATACCTAACAAACTATGAGAAGAAAAAAAGGAGTTATTACATCATTGATGATAATCTGAGGCGCATCGACTTCACTAGAAAAGAAACCAACTACAACTTGGAGACCTTTCTCCAGGTGGGGAATCTGAATGGAAGCTCAGCAGAGCAGACTAAACGGGACCAATTGGATAGACTTATGAGCAAAGTCAACCGTGACGTATATCTGAATTCTTCCGTCTCCTGCACGAATGCCAACTTTTTGGGCCATTGTCCCCACTGCAAGCATGCCTTCAACTTCTTCACTCGGTCGTGTAAATTGTGCCAGCGGTATGTGCACGTGTGCTACTACCTACTCATTCACTGTACCTACAAGTACCACTGCGAGTTGTGCGACGCAACGTACTCGGAGAAGGTAAGTCCGACCAGGGCGGTGCGCTCATGTGCCGGCGCGAATAGGCACTTGTGCAGACGCACATAGGGCGGAACGTGTGTGCACCCCGCCCACCTTGAATTCACTTCTTTTTTTTTTTTTTTCCTCCTTGCAGTGCCTGGAAAAGTTCTCAGAAGGATTCACCTGCTTTTACTGCGGGTTGTTTTTCATTCGAAAGTGATTCAACCCTGTGGAAAGAACACTCACGTAGAGTGTTATATCATACAGGGAGAGCTCGTTCTTCTGACCGCTTTGTCCCCAGGGGAGCTCTTTCGAAGTTCACTAAATCCTCCACCCCCCATGTACTTTCATTTTTTTCTGTCACTTCTGAACATTGAAAGGTTTCTCACGTGCAGTATACTTTCTTCTATAGACCGCCGTGTGTAGTTTTTGCCCTTTTTTTCTTTATTAAAGGAAAGTATCAGCGATTTTTCTTTTTCAGTCATGCTTCTTTAATCTTTTTTTTTTGTGTCGAATTTTTAACTCCTTTTTTTGCGGAACATTAATTTCATTTGATTGTTTTTTTTTTTCCCATTTTCCCCATGGAACATTTTTCTTTTTTCCTTTAAATACCTTTTTTTTCTTTTCTTTGTTCCACCTTTAAACCTTCTCCTTTTATCTTCCTTACCTTAAACCTTCATTCCTTCCTCCTCCAAAACTTCTTCTTAAACCTTCCTTCTCTCATTTAAAACATTTTATTTTCCCCCTAAGCATTCCTTTTTCTTCTCCTCTAACACTTCCTTTTTATGTTCTTTAAACCTTCTTTCTTTTTCCTCTATTAAGTAGTCTTTTTTCTTTTACCCTTAAACCTTCTTTATTATTTCTCCCTTTTATAATCTTCTGTTTCTTTTTTTCCCAATTAAATAATCCTTCTTCTGGTTCTTCCTTAAACCCATCTTCTCTTCTTCTTGTCTCTTAAAATTTACTTCTTCCCTTAAGACTTCCCTTCTTTTCTCCCTTTAAAACTTCTTTCCTTTTCCCTTTTTAAACCTTCTTTCTTTTCCTCATTAAAACCTTTTTCTTTTTCCCCTTTAAACATTCCTTCTTTTTCTTCTCCTTTAAACAGTCTTTCCTTTCTTCCTTTTCCTTTATACCTTCTTTCTTTTCCATAAATTCTTCCTTCTCATTTTTTTCAATCGTTCCTTTTTCTTTTTTACTTTAGGAAGCTTAATCTCTTCCTCTTCCCCTTTGAACTTTCCTTCTATTCCTTTTCTTTCTTCTTTCTTTTCCTTTTCCTACCTTTTCTTTTTATTGCTTTTTCTTTTTATTCCTTTTTCCTTTTATTCCTTTTTCTTTTATTCCTTTTCTTTCTATTCCATTTCCTTTCCTTTTTATTCCCTTTCCTTTCCTTTTTATTCCCTTTCCTTTCCTTCTTATTCCTTTTTTTTTTATTCCTTTTTCTTTTCCTTTTCTTTCTTTAAAGCCTTTCCTCTCCTTTAAATCTTCCTTCATACATTCCTTTGAGAAACCTTCCTTCTTTTTTCCTTCCCCCTTTAAGCAACCTTCTTTCTTCTTTTCTCCCCTTGGAAACATTCTTTGTACTTTTTCCTCCTTCTTAAACCTTCTTTCCACATAAAAACTTGTTACTTCTATCTCCCTTAATAAACCTTCTTTTTCTTCCCCCCTTTAAGGAACCTTCTTTCTTCTTCCTTTAGGGTGGTTAAACACCAGGCCATATATTATTGTTATAAAAAACCGAGGGAACTGAACCTTCTTTCTCTTCCCTTTGAAAACCTTCTTTTCCTTCCCCCCTTAAAACTTCTTTCCTTTCCATCATTATAATAAAAAAAAAGAAAAAAAAAAAATCTCCATTCATGTTGTTAAGTACCAGGCCATATATTATTGTTGTTGAAGGAAAAACCGAGGAAATAGAACCTACTTCATCCCTTTGAAAACCTTCCTTTTCCTCCCATAAACAAAACATTCCTTCCTTCCCTACCTTTAAACAAAACATTCCTTCCTTCCCTCTTTAAACAAAACTTTTCTTCCCTTCCCTCTGAACAGAAGTTTCCCCTTCCCTCCCTAAAACAAAAATTTTCAACTTCTTCTTCCCTCCCTAAAACAAAAATTTTCAACTTCCTTCTTCCCTCCCTGAAACAAAAATTTTCAACTTCTTCTTCCCTCCCTAAAACAAAAATTTTCAACATCCTTCCCTATCCCCTTAAGGTGGTTATGTACCAGGCCATATTATTATTCTAATAACCGAGGAAGGAATCTTCTTCCCTTTTTCCCCTTTAAAACATTCTTTTCTTTTTCCAACCTTTAAACCTTCTTTCTTCTTTTCCTCAAAGGAAAAAATAAAAAAAAAGAAAAAAATTTCCAACTTCTTCTTCCCTTCCCTCCATTAAGGAAGCTAAAATACGAGGTCATATTATTGTTCCAATAATATAGGAAAGAAACATTCCTTCTTTTCCTTTTCCTCAAAGGAAAGAAAATAAAAAAAAAAAAAAAAATTTCAACTTCTTCTTCCCTCCCTAAAACAAAAATTTTCAACTTTCGTCTTCCCTCCCTAAAACAAAAATTTTCAACTTTCTTCTTCCCCCTAAGGAAGCTAAAATAACAGGTCATATATTATTGTTCTAATAACCGAGGGAAAAGAACTTTTCATCTTTCCTTCCCCGTTTAAGAAATCTTCTTTTTCCTTTTCTTCCCCCCTTGGAAACCTTCCTACTCCCCCCTCCCGAAAACAGAAATTTTCAACATCCTTCCCTCTCCCCTAAGGAAGCTAAAATAACAGGTCATATTATTGTTCTAATAACCTAGGAAAGAACCTTTCCTCCTTACATTCCTTCCTTTGGGAAACCTTCTTTTCTTCTTTTCCTCAAAGGAAAAAAAAAAAAAAAAAAAAAGAAATCTTCAACATCCTTCCCTCTCCCCCCCTTAAGGTGGCTAAAACACCAGGCCACATTGTTGTTGTTCTAATAAACGAGGAAAAAGAACATTCCTCTTTCCTTCCCTCCTTCTGGAAACCTTTTTTCTTTTTCCCTCCCTTAAAACCTATAAAAAGAAAAGGTTCCTTCTTCCCTCTAAGGTGGTTAAGTACCAGGCCACATTGTTGTTCTAAGAAACCGAGGAAAGAAGCTTCCTTTCACCTTCCTTACCTTTAAACAAAACATTCCTCCCCTCCCTAAAACAAAAATTTTCAACTTCCTTCACCAATAAGGAAGCTAAAATAACAGGTCATATTATTATTCTAATAACCGAGAAAAGAACTTTCTTTTCCCTTTCCCCCTTTGAGAACCTTCTTTTTCTTTCCCCCTTTGAGAACCTTCTTTTTCTTTCCCCCTTTGAGAACCTTCTTTTTCTTTCCCCCTTTGAGAACCTTCTTTTTCTTTCCCCCTTTGAGAACCTTCTTTTTCTTTCCCCTTAAGAAACCTTCTTTTACCTTCCTTTAAGGAAACCTTCCTGCATCCTTCTTATTTTCTTTTCAAACCTTCTTTCTTTCTTTTTTCTTTTCTTTTATTAAGAAGTTGCCTGGAGAAAAAGAAGAAAAGAAAAGAAAAGAAAAGAAAGGAACGGAATATAGAAAAGAAAAGAAAAGAAAAGAAAAGAAAAGAAAAGGAAAAGAAGAAAGGAACTAAATAGAAAAAAAGAAGTAAGAGAAGAAGAAAGGAACGGAATAGAAAAGAAAAGAAAGGAACAGAATAGAAAAGAAGGAACGGAACGGAATAGAACAGAAGAAAGGAACGGAATAGAAAGGAACGGAATAGAAAGGAACGAAATAGGAAAAAAGAAGTAAGAGAAGAAGAAAGGAACGAAATAGAAAAGAAAAGAAAGGAACGAGTAGAAAGGAACGAAATAGAACAGAAAAGAAAGGAACGGAATAGAAAAGAAAAGAAGAAAGGAACGGAATAGAAAAGGAAAGAAAGGAACGAAATAAAGAAAAGAAGAAAAGGAAGGAACGAAATAAAGAAAAGAAGAAAAAGAACGAAATAGAAAAGAAAAGAAAGGAACAGATAGAAAAATAGAAGAAAAGAAGTAGAAGAAAAAGAAAAAAAGAAAAAAAGAGAAGAAGAAGAAGAAGAAAACAAGGAAGAAAGAAGGACGGTTAAACGTGGAAGGAGAAAAAAAAAAGAAAAGGTTTAGAAGGAAAGAAGTTTCTCAAAAGAAGATATTTAGAGTGAGAGAGTTTTGGGCGAGCGGGTAACAAGGTAACCGGTAACGAGGTAACGGGTAAACCGGTAACAGGTAAACCGGTAACAGGAAGTAACCGGTAACTAGGTAACCGGTAACAGGAGGTAACCGGTAACAAGGTAACCGGTAACAGGAAGTAACTGGTAACAGGTAAACCGGTAACGAGGTAACCGGTAACAAGGTAACCGGTAATCGGTAACAGGAAGTAACCGGTAACAGGAAGTAACCGGTAACAGGAAGTAACCGGTAACAGGAAGTAACCGGTAACCGGTAACAGGAAGTAACCGGTAACCGGTAACAGGAAGTAACCGGTAACCGGTAACAGGAAGTAACCGGTAACCGGTAACAGGAAGTAACCGGTAACAGGAAGTAACCGGTAACAGGAAGTAAACCGGTAACAGGAAGTAACCGGTAACAGGAAGTAAACCGGTAACAGGAAGTAACCGGTAACAGGAAGTAACCGGTAACAGGAAGTAACCGGTAACAGGAAATAACCGGTAACAGGAAATAACCGGTAACAGGAAGTAACCGGTAACAGGAAGTAAACCGGTAACAGGAGGTAACCGGTAACAGGAAGTAACCGGTAACCGGTAACAGGAAGTAAACGGTAACCGGTAACAGGAAGTAACCGGTAACAGGAAGTAACCGGTAACAGGAAGTAACCGGTAACAGGAAGTAACCGGTAACAGGAAGTAACCGGTAACAGGAAGTAACCGGTAACAGGAAGTAACCGGTAACGGGTAACGGGTAAACCGGTAACGAGGTAACGAGGTAACGAGGTAACGAGGTAACCGGTAACGAGGTAACAAGGTAACCGGTAACGAGGTAACAAGGTAACCGGTAACGAGGTAACCGGTAACAGGTAAACGGGTAACCTATAACCTGTAACTGAAAAAAAAAAAGAAAGAAAAAGGAAGAAGATAGTAGTAGTTTGAAGGAGTAGTTTCCAAAAGAAGTAGTTCCAAAAGAAAGTAGTTTCCAAGGAGTAGTTTGAAAAGAAAGTAGTTTCCAAAAGAAGTAGTTCCGAAAAAAAGTAGTTTCCAAAAAGAAGTAGTTCCGAAAGAAAGTAGTTTCCAAGTAGTAGTAGCTTCAGAAGAAAGTAGTTCCCCAAAAAAAGTAGTTTCCAGAAGAAAGCAGTTTCCAAAGAAGAAAAGAAAAGAAAGGAAGAAAATAAGAAAATGAATTAAAGAAAAAAGAAAGGAGAAAGGAATATTTTTCCTTTTTTTTTTTTTTTTTTTTTTCCTTTCTTTTAATTCTATATTTAATATATATAATATATATATTTTTTTCCCCGAAAGATCAAGATACACAATGTCGACGGGACCAACAGCAGCCCCGGGTGCCGCTAGTGCTGGGTTGTTGGAAGAATGGATGAAGGCAATAGTGAAGAATAATGCAGGGGGAGTGGCCTCGTCGGATCCGGAGGACATTATTGTAATGGGGGGGGGGCATAAATATATGTATAAATATACGTACATGTGTATGTATATATGTACAGATATACATATGCATATATATATATATATATATATATATATATATATATATATATATATATATATATACTATATACGTAAATGTATATATATGTATATGTTCCCCATCATGTTTATTCCTATAGAAAAGAATGAAGGATGATTTACGGACAACTTGGGAGAAATTGGGTAGTAGGTTGAAGGCGCAAGAGGCGCAAGAAATAAGGAACCTCTGCTTCGAAGGCGTAAAGTGGGCGGGGAAGAAGTTATCCTTCGGGCAACAATATATGGGAGATGTATGTATGGCCATGGCCGAAGTTCGATATTTCACAAGTGGATTGAAGAAAGGGAATAAAAGATCGAAGGTGGAAGTTGAAGCAGTGCAGGATCACGAATGGTATCCGCGATGTCTCGTTGGAGCAGTTGCTTTATCCGAAATCTATGGAGATCACTGTCATTTGGGAGAAGTAGTGAATGAAATGTTATCTAAGATGGAGGGGAACTTACAGGCGCACGGGGGGGCTGGCACAAACTTGAATAAATGTGAGAACGTTAACCCCGTGCATTTAATGCTGGGTAAATCCATCCTCCGCAGTACAATCAAAGATTGGGCGCAAAAGCAAAGGGAAGCAAAGGGAAATGGGGGATATAGGGTAGGGGGTGTGTGGGATAACAGGTGGCCACAGGTCTGCAATAATAGTAATAAGGTGTCCAAGATGGACGAGCAGGAAAGGAAAAAGTGGTTAAATGAGAATAAAGCCAGTATGGTACAATTCATGAAACTGGGCAACACGCAAGGTAGTGGTGGTAGTCAAGCATCTGTCCTAGCAGATGTATTAGCGGATCCCGACAGTAATTACACGTTCAAGGAAGAAACGTTAGAACAAGTATTTAAGGAAGCAATAGAAAACGGCACTACTGCGGGGACTCCTTCTATTGATGTAGGCAAGGCAATAGAGAAGTTAACGAAGGCAGCCAAGGAAACTGAGGGTAAGTGTCTTATTATTAATGTATTAATATATTATTAATGTATTAATATATTACATTAATAATGTATTAATATATTATTAATGTATTAATATATTACATTAATAATGTATTAATATATTATTAATGTATTAATGTATTAACATAGTACATCATTAATATATTAATATAATTCATCATTAATATATTAATATAATTCATCATTAATATATTAATGTATTACATTATTAATATAATACATCATTAATATATTAATGTATTAATGTATTAATGTATTAAAGTATTAATATATTACATCATTAATATATTAAATTATTACACCCTTAATACATTATTACATTATTAATGTATTAATGCATTAATGTATTAATGTATTAATGTATTACATCATTAATGTATTACATCAGTAGTGTATTACATTATTAATATATTACATTATTAATGTATTAATGTATTAATGTATTAATATATTAATGTATTAATGTATTAATGTATTAATATATTAGTGTATTACATTATTAGTGTATTACATTATTAGTGTATTACATTATTAGTGTATTACATTATTAGTGTATTACATTATTAATATATTAATGTATTTATGTATTAATGTATTAATATATTATATTATTAATATATTAATGTATTAATGTATTAATGTATTAATATATTACATTATTAATGTATTACATCATTAATGCATCATTAATGCATTATTAATATATTAATGTATTAATGTATTACATTATTAATATAATACATCATTAATGTATGTATGTATGAATGTATTAATGTATGAATGTATTAATGTATGAGTGTATTAATGTATGAATGTATTAATGTATGAATGTATTAATGTATTAATGTATTAATGTATTAATATATTATATTATTAATGTATTACATTATTAATGTATTAATGTATTACATTATTAGTGTATTACATTATTAGTGTATTACATTATTAGTGTATTACATTATTAGTGTATTACATTATTAGTGTATTACATTATTAGTGTATTACATTATTAGTGTATTACATTATTAGTGTATTACATTATTAGTGTATTACATTATTAGTGTATTACATTATTAGTGTATTACATTATTAGTGTATTACATTATTAGTGTATTACATTATTAGTGTATTACATTATTAGTGTATTACATTATTAGTGTATTACATTATTAGTGTATTACATTATTAGTGTATCACATCATTAGTGTATCACATCATTAATATATTAATGTATTAAATTATTACACCCTTAATACATTATTAATGCATTAAGGTATTAATGTAATAAAAAAAAGAAAGGAAAAGTAATAAAAAAAGAAAAAGGAAAAAAAGAAAAAGGAAAAAAAGAAAAAGGAAAAAAAGAAAAAGGAAAAAAAGAAAAAGGAAAAAAAAAAAAATTAATATAAGAAGAAAACAGGAAGTAAAGAATTGGATAAAAAAAAAAATGAAAAAAATAGAAAAAATAAAGGAATGAATGAATGTGTATGGGGTGTGTATGTGTAAGATTTCGTATTTTTAGGTTGCGGGATTTATAATATTTTACGGTGTATATGTGTAAGATTTCGTATTTAGGTTGCGGGATTTAATATTTTTGGGTGTACATGTGTACGATTTCGCATTTAGTTTTGCGGGATTTATAATATTTCACGGTGTATATGTGTAAGATTTCGCGTTTTCTTAGGGGTTGAGGTTGCAGGATATAAGAACAACAATATATGGCATGTTATTTAGATAATTTAGGGGGGAGTTTTCTTTTTTTTTTCTTAAAAGAAAAAAAAAAAAAAAAAAAAAAAGTAAGAAAAAATATTTTTTTTGGAAATGGAAAAAATAAAAAGGAGAAAAAAAAAAAAAAAGAATGTGTATTCTTAAAAAAAAAGAAGAATGTTTTTTTTTTTTTCTATAAACAGAACGTGTCATTTCAGCAGAAAAAAAAAAAAAAAAGTTGCAAACAAAATAAGAAATAAAGATGAAAGAAAGAATGCTTTTTTTTTCTTTTTTCTTTTTTTTTAAAGTTGTAATTATGAATGTTTAGCGCCGTTCCACACATTTTGTGCGAAACCGTAGTGTAGCCCGCGCGCTCGCGCGCGGATGTCCCATACACTTTTTTACGAGAATATGATATAACACCTATTGGGGGCAACTCTCGAAAAAGGGATAAAAGAAAGAAATTTTAAGGGAAAAAGAAAAAAAAAAAAATAGGTTGTGTGAAGATGGGAAGGTTGTGGGGTGTTAGAAGTCAGATTCCGGGTTTAGGAATAAAGGTTGTAGGGGTGTTAGAATAAGGCTGTAGGGGTGTTGGAATGAAGGTTGTAGGGGTATTTGAATAAGGTTGTAGGGGTGTTAGAATAATGTTGTATGGGTGTTAGAATGGGGTGTCCGGGTATAGGAGTAATACTGTATGGGTGTTAGAAGTGAGATTCCGGGTTTAGGGTGGTGACTGTTTTGAGTGTACACAGGACCAAAGTTTTGATAATTGCGAAATTAACACAAATGGCCAGGGCAACACTCAAAATGTAAATAGCAAATTGCAGACAATGTTTGAGGACGAACAGGATAAAACAGGACTGAAGGAATCTTTGGACAAAATATGTAAGTAGACACCCCAATCGCAATAACCAACCAACCCCCAACCAAAAATAAAAAAAAAAAAAAAAAAGAAAAGTAAAAAAGAAAAATAAAAAAAAAAAGAAAAGTAAAAAAATTAAAATAAATAAAAAAGAAAAAAAAAAAAAAAAAAAAAAAGGAAAAAAAAAAAAAAAAAAAAAAAAAAAAAAAAAAAAAAAAAAAAAAAAAAAAAAAAAAAAAAAAAGAAAATAATATAAGGTGTGGGGGGGACAGTATGATGAGAAGGTTGTCGGGGTGTTAGAATTCAGATTCCGGGTATAGGACTAACGTTTTAAGGGTATTAGAATAATGTTGTAGGGGTGTCCGAATAAGGTTGTGGGATGCAGGGAATTAGATTCCGGGTTTAGGAATCAGATTCCGGGTTCAGGAGTCAGATTCCGGGTTTAGGAATTAGATTCCGGGTTCAGGAGTCAGATTCCGGATTTAGGAATAAAGGTTTCGGGGTGTTGGAAGAAGGTTATAGGGCTGTTAGAACGGGGTTTCAGGGTATAGGAATAATGTTGTAGGGGTGTCCGAATAAGGTTGTGGGATGCAGGGAAATAGATTCCGGGTTTAGGAATCAGATTCCGGGTTCAGGAGTCAGATTCCGGGTTTAGGAGTTAGATTCCGGGTTCAGGAGTCAGATTCCGGATTTAGGAATAAAGGTTTCGGGGTGTTGGAAGAAGGTTATAGGGCTGTTAGAACGGGGTTTCAGGGTATAGGAATAATGTTGTAGGGGTGTCCGAATAAGGTTGTGGGATGCAGGGAAATAGATTCCGGGTTTAGGAATCAGATTCCGGGTTCAGGAGTCAGATTCCGGGTTTAGGAGTCAGATTCCGGGTTCAGGAGTCAGATTCCGGGTTTGGGAATGAAGGTTGTATGGGTGTCAGAATTCAGATTCCGGTTTTAGGGGGAAGGTGTCAGGGGTGTTAGGACTTAGATTCCGGGTTTAGGAAGAAGGTGTCATGGTGTTAGAACTTTAGATTCCGGGTTTAGGGGGAAGGTGTCAGGGTGTTAGGACTTAGATTCCAGGTTTAGGACGAAAGTGTCAGGGTGTTAAGACTTAGATTCCAGGCTTAGGAGGAAGGTGTCAGGGTGTTAGGACTTAGATTCCGGGTTTAGGACAAAGGTGTCAGGGTGTTAGAACTTAGATTCCGGATTTAGGAGGAAGGTGTCAGGGTGTAAGAACTTAGATTCCGGGTTTAGGAGGAAAGTTGTCAGGTTGTTAGAAGTCAGATTCCGGGTTTAGGATTTAGGTGTCAGGGTGTTAGAACTTATATTCCGGGTTTAGGAATGAAGGTTGTAGGAGTGGCAGGAATCAGATTCCGGGTTTAGGACAAAGGTGTCAGGGTGTATGAACTTAGATTCCGGGTTTAGGAAAAAGGGTCTGGGTGTAAGAACGTAGATTCCGGGTTTAGGACAAAGGTGTCAGGGTGCTAGGACATAAATTCCGGGTTCAGGACAAAGGTGTCAGGGTGTAAGAACTTAGATTCCGCGTTTAGGAGGAAGATTGTAGGGGTGTCAGAACTTAGATTTCGGGTTTAGGAGGGAGGTGTCGGGGTGTTCGAACTTAGATTCCGGGTTTAGGATAAAGGTGTCAGGGTGTTAGAACTTAGATTCCGGGTTTAGGATAAAGGTGTCAGGGTGTTAGAACTTAGATTCCGGGTTTAGGACAAAGGTGTAAGGGTGTTAAGACTTAGATTCCGGGTTTAGGAGGAAGGTGTCAGGGTGTTAGGACATAGATTCCGGGTTTAGGAATAAGGTTTTAGGGTGTAAGAACTTAGATTCCGGGTTTAGGAAGAAGGTGTCAGGGTGTTAGAAGAAGGTTGTAGGGGTGTTAGAAGAAGGTTGTAGGGGTGTTAGAAGTCAGATTCCGGGTTTAGGACAAAGGTGTCAGGGTGTTAGAACTTAGATTCCGGGTTTAGGAGAAAGGTGTTAGGGTGTTAGAACTTAGATTCCGGGTTTAGGAGGAAGTTGTCAGGGTGTTAGAACTTAGATTCCGGGTTTAGGACAAAGGTGTCAGGGTGTAAGAACTTAGATTCCAGGTTTAGGAGGAAGTTGTCAGGGTGTAAGAACTTAGATTCCAGGTTTAGGAGGAAAATGTCAGGGTGTTAGAATTCAGATTCCGGGTTTAGGACAAAGGGGTCAGGGTGTTAAAACTTAGATTCCGGGTTTAGGACAAAGGTGCCAGGGTGTTAGAACTTAGATTCCGCGTTTAGGAGGAAGATTGTAGGGGTGTCAGAACTTAGATTTCGGGTTTAGGAGGGAGGTGTCGGGGTGTTCGAACTTAGATTCCGGGTTTAGGACAAAGGTGTCAGGGTGTATGTACTTAGATTCCGGGTTTAGGAGGAAAGTTGTAGGGGTGTTAGAAGTCAGATTCCGGGTTTAGGACGAAGGGGTCAGGGTGTTAGAACATAGATTCCGGGTTTAGGAAGAAGGTGTCAGGGTATAAGAACTTAGATTCCGGGTTTAGGAGGGAGGTTGTATGGGTATTAGAATTTAGATTCCGGGTTCAGGACAAAGGTGTCAGGGTGTGAGAACCTAGATTTCGAGTTTAGGAAAGAAGGTTGTAAGGGTGTTAGAACTTAGATTCCGGGTTTAAGAGAAAGGTGTCAGGGTGTCAGAATTCAGATTCCGGGTTTAGGAGGAAGGTTGTGGGGGTGTTGGAAGTCAGATTCCGGGTTTAGGACAAAGGTGTCAGGGTGTTAGAACTGGGATTCCGGATTTAGAACAAAGGTGTCAGGGTGTTGGAATTCAGATTCCGGTTTTCAGGAGGGAGGTGTCAGGGTGTTAGAACTTAGAATCCGGGTTTAGGACAAAGATGTCAGGGGTGTTAGAACTTAGATTCTGGGTTTAGGAAAGGAGGTTGTCAGGGTGATAGAACTTAGATTCCGGATTTAGGAAGAACGTATGAGGTTGTTAGAACTTAGATTCCGGGTTCATGAGGGAGGTGTCAGGGTGTTAGAACTTAGATTCAGGGTTTAGGACAAAGGTGTAAGGGTGTTAAGACTTAGATTCCGGGTTTAGGAGGAAGGTGTCAGGGTGTTAGGACATAGATTCCGGATTTAGGAAGAACGTATGAGGGTGTTAGAACTTAGATTCCGGGTTCATGAGGGAGGTGTCAGGGTGTTAGAACTTAGATTCCGGGTTTAGGATAAAGGTGTCAGGGTGTTAGAACTTAGATTCCGGGTTTAGGACAAAGGTGTCAGGGTGTTAGAACATAGATTCCGGGTTTAGGAGGAAGGTTGTAGGGGTGTTAGAACTTAGATTCCGGGTTTAGGATGGAGGTGTCAGGGTGTTAGAACTTAGATTCAGGGTTTAGGACAAAGGTGTAAGGGTGTTAAGACTTAGATTCCGGGTTTAGGAGGAAGGTGTCAGGGTGTTAGGACATAGATTCCGGATTTAGGAAGAACGTATGAGGGTGTTAGAACTTAGATTCCGGGTTCATGAGGGAGGTGTCAGGGTGTTAGAACTTAGATTCCGGGTTTAGGATAAAGGTGTCAGGGTGTTAGAACTTAGATTCCGGGTTTAGGACAAAGGTGTCAGGGTGTAAGAACTTAGATTCCAGGTTTAGGAGGAAGTTGTCAGGGTGTAAGAACTTAGATTTCGGGTTCATGAGGGAGGTGTCAGGGTGTTAGAACTTAGATTCAGGGTTTAGGACAAAGGTGTAAGGGTGTTAAGACTTAGATTCCGGGTTTAGGAGGAAGGTGTCAGGGTGTTAGGACATAGATTCCGGATTTAGGAAGAACGTATGAGGGTGTTAGAACTTAGATTCTGGGTTCATGAGGGAGGTGTCAGGGTGTTAGAACTTAGATTCCGGGTTTAGGATAAAGGTGTCAGGGTGTTAGAACTTAGATTCCGGGTTTAGGACAAAGGTGTCAGGGTGTTAGAACATAGATTCCGGGTTTAGGAGGAAGGTTGTAGGGGTGTTAGAACTTAGATTCCGGGTTTAGGATGGAGGTGTCAGGGTGTTAGAACTTGGATTCTGGGTTTAGGAATGTGGTTGCAGGGGTACTGTAATAAGGTTGTAGGGGTGTTAGAATTCGGATTCCGAGTTTAGGTTGAAGGTTGTTGGGTTTTAGAATAAGGTGGTAAGGGTGTTCGAATAAGGTTGTAGGGGTGTTAGAACAAGGTTTTAAGGATGTTAGAATAAGGTTGTTGGGGTGTTGGAATGATGTTCTTCGGGTGTTGGAATGAAGGTTGTAGGGGTATTAGAATAAAGTTGTAGGGGTGTGAGAATAAGGTTGTAGAGGTGCTGGAATAAGGTTGTAGAGGTGCTGGAATAAGGTTGGAGAGGTGCTGGAGTGAAGTTTGTACAGCTGTTGGAATAAGGTTGTAAGGGTGTTAGAATAAGGTTGGGGGGGTGTTAGAATAAGGTTGGGGGGGCGTCAGAATAAAGTTTGTAGGGGTGTCAGACTTTGGATTCCGGATTTAGGAATAAGGTTGTTGGGGTGTTAGAATATGGTTGTTTTGGGTGTGTTAGAATATGGTTGTTTTGGGGGTGTTAGAATACGGTTGTTTTGGGGGTGTTAGAATACGGTTGTTTTGGGGGTGTTAGAATACGGTTGTTCTGGGGGTGTTAGAATATGGTTGTTTTGTGGGTGTTAGAATAAGGTGGTAAGGGTATTGGAATAAAGGTTGTAGGGGTGCTAGAATAAGGTGTCAGGGTGTCAGAATACGGTTGTAGAGGTGCTGGAATAAGGTTGTAGAGGTGCTGGAATAAGGTTGTAGAGGTGCTGGAATAAGGTTGTAGAGGTGCTGGAATAAGGTTGCAGAGGTGCTGGAATAAGGTTGTGGAGGTGCTGGAATAAGGTTGTAGGGGTACCTGAAGCAAGATTCCGGATTTAGGACAAAGGTGTCAGGGTGCGGGAACTTAGATTTTGGGTTTAGGATAAAGGTGTCAGGGTGTTAGAACTTAGATTCCGGGTTTAGGATAAAAGTGTCCGGGTGTTAGAACGTATATTCCGGGTTTTGGAGGAAGGTGTCAGGTTGTTAAAACTTAGATTCCGGGTTCAGGACAAAGGTGTCAGGGTGTTAGAACTTCGATTCCGGGTTTAGCAGAAAGGTGTCAGGGTGTTAGGACTCAGATTCCAGGTTTTCGGAGGAAAGTGTCAGGGTGTAAGTACTTAGATTCCGGGTTTTGGATAAAGGTGTGAAGATGTTAGAACTTAAATTCCGTGTTTAGGAGGAAAGTTGTAGGGGTGTTAGAATAAGGATTGTAGGGGTGTTGGAATAAAGGTTGTAGGGGTATTGTAATAAAGGCTGTAAGGGTGTCCGAATAAGGTTGTAGAGGTGCTGGAATAAGGTTGTAGAGGTGCTGGAATAAGGTTGTAGAGGTGCTGGAATAAGGTTGTAGAGGTGCTGGAATAAGGTTGCAGAGGTGCTGGAATAAGGTTGTAGAGGTGCTGGAATAAGGTTGTAGAGGTGCTGGAATAAGGTTGTTGTGGTGTTGGAATAAGGTTGTTGTGGTGTTGGAATAAGGTTGTAGAGGTGCTGGAATAAGGTTGTAGAGGTGCTGGAATAAGGTTGTAATGGTGCTAGAATAAGGTTGTAGTGATGTTAGAATAAGGTTCTAGGGGTGTTAGAATGATGTTGTTGGGGTGTTAGAATAGGGTGGTAAGGGTATTAGAATAAGGTTTTAGGGGTACAGGAATTAGGTTGTTGATGTGTTAGAATAAGGTTGTAAGTGTTCCAGAATAAGGCTGTTGTGGTGTTAAAATAAAGTTTGTGGGGGTGTTGGAATAAAGGTTGTAGGGGTGTTGAAACAAAGTTGTAGGGGTCGTAGAATAAGGTTATGGGGGTGTCAGAATAAGGTTGTAGTGATGTTAGAATAAGGTGGTAAGGGTGTCAGAATAGGGTCTTAGGGGTGTCAGAATAGGGTCTTAGGGGTGTCAGAATAGGGTCTTAGGGGTGTCAGAATAGGGTCTTAGGGGTGTTAGAAATAAGGTGGTAAGGGTATTAGAATAACGTTGTAAGGGTGTTAGGATAAGGTGGTAAGGGTGCAGGAATAAAGGTTGTAAGGATGCTAGAATAAGGTGGTAAGGTTGTTAGAATAAGGTTGTTAGGGGTGTCAGAATAAGGTGATAAGGGTGTCAGAATAAGGTGGTAAGGGTGTTAGAATAAGGTGGTAAGGGTGTTCGAATAAGGTTGTAAGGGTGTTAGAATAAGGTTGGTGGGGTGTCAGGATAAGGTTGTTAGGGGTGTCAGAATAAGGTGATAAGGGTGTCAGAATAAGGTGGTAAGGGTGTTAGAATAAGATGGTAAGGGTGTTAGAATAAGGTTGTAAGGTTGTTAGAATAAGGTTTTAGGGTATAGGAATAAGGTTTTAGGGGTATAGGAATAAGGTTTTAGGGTTTAGGAGTAAGGTTCCGGGGTTAGCTTTAGCTGCTTTAGGGGGGGAAGGGAAAAACTCCTCGCCGACATGGATTGTATACAACAACGACCGGATGGTATGAACCGGATGGTATTAACCGGATGGTATGAACCGGATAGTATGAACTGGATGGTATGAACCGGATGGTATGAACTGGATGGTATGAACTGGATGGTATGAACTGGATGGTATGAACTGGATGGTATGAACTGGATGGTATGAACTGGATGGTACGAACCGGATGGTAGTAACCAGATGGTGGGAACCTGATGGTATGAACCGGACAGTAGGGACCGGATGGTACAAACCGGATGGTTGTAACCGGATGGCAGTGACGCATCCCAGCATCCCTCCCGGGAGGGGGAGAGGAAAAACTCCTCGCGACAGAGACTGGATACTACACAGTAACCTGATGGTAGTAACCGGATGGTATGAACCGGATGGTGGGAACCTGATGGTAGTAACCGGATTGTGGGAACCTGATGGTAGTAACCGGATTGTGGGAATTGGATGGTAAGGAACAGGATTGTAGGAACTGGATGGTAGGAACTGGATGGTATGAACCAGATGGTATGAACCGGATGGTATGAACCGGATGGTATGAACCGGATACTACACACTAAGCGCATGGTATGAACCGGATGGTATGAACCGGATAGTATGAACCCGATGGTAGGAAGTGGATGGTGGAGACTGGACGGTAGAGACTGGATGGTATGAACTGGATGGTAAGAACTGGATGGTGGGAATTGGATGGTGGGAACTGGATGGTAAGAACTGGATGGTGGGAATTGGATGGTGGGAACGGGATGGTGGAGACTGGATGGTATGGACGGGATGGTATGAACCGGGTGGTATGAACCGGATAGTATGAACCGGATGGTATGAGCCGGATGGTAAGAACCGTATGGCACAAACCGGATGGTATGAGCCGGATGGCAGAAAGCGGGTAGTAGGTACCGGATGGTATGAACCGGATGGTAGAAACCGGATGGTAGTAACCGGATGGCAGGGAAGCATCCCAGCATCCCTCCCGGGAGGGGTAGGTAAAACTCCTCGCCGGCAGGAACTGGATACTGCACATCAACCACATGGTGGGGACTGGATGGTATGAACCAGATGTTATGAACCGGATGGTAGTAACCGGATGGTATGAACCGGATGGTATGAACCGGATGGTATGAACCGGATGGTATGACCTGGATGGTATGAATCGGATAGTATGAACCGGATGGTACGAACCGGATGGTACGAACCGGATGGTAGGGAAGCCGGATGGTACGAACCGGATGGTATGAATGGGATGGTAGTAAGCGGATGGTAGTAAGCGGATGGTAGTAACCGGATGGTAGGAACTGGATGGTGGAGACTGGATGGTGGAGACTGGATGGTGGAGACTGGATGGTGGAGACTGGATGGTGGGAAGTGGATGGTGGGAAGTGGATGGTGTGAACTGGATGGTTTGAACTGGATGGTGGGAACCTGATGGTGGGAACTGGATGGTATGAACTGGATGGTAGGAACCGGATGGTGGAAACTGGATGGTAGGAACTGGATGGTGGCAAGTGGATGGTATAAACCGGATGGTAGAAGCCGGATGGTAGTAACCGGATGGGAGTAACCGGATGGTGGGAGGTGGATGGTATGAACCGGATGGTATGAACCGGATGGCAGGGGAGCATCCCAGCATCCCTCCCGGAAGGGTTGGAAAAACTCCTCGAAGACGAAAAACCGGATACAACACATCAAACGCATGGTGGGAACTGGATGGTATTAACCGGATGGTTGTAACCGGATGGTGGGAACCGGATAGTATAGACCGGATGGTGGGAACCGGATAGTATAGACCGGATGGTGGGGCCTGGATGGTAGGAACTGTATGGTATGAACCGGATGGTAGGAACTGGATGGTGGGAAGTGGATGGTGGGAAGTGGATGGTGGAGACTGGATGGTAGGAACTGGATGGTATGTGCCGGATTGTATGAACCGGATGGTAAGAACTGGATGGTATGAACTGGATGGTATGAACCGGATGGCAGGGACGCATCCCAGCATCCCTCCCTGGAGGGGTAGGTAAAACTCCTCGAAGACAAAGACCGGATACGACGTAACAACCGGATGGTGCGCACCGGATAGTGAGAACCGAATGGTGGGTACCGCATGGTAGGAACCGGATGGTATGAACCGAATGGTGGAGACTGAATAGTGGAGACTGGATGGTGGAGACTGGATGGTGGAGACTGGATGGTGGGAACTAGATGGTGGAAACTGGATGGTGGGAACTGGATGGTATGAACCGGATGGTGGAGACTGGATGGTAGTAACCGCATGGTGGGAAGTGGATGGTATGAACCGGATGGTGGAGACTGGATGGTGGAGACTGGATGCTGGGAAGTGTATGGTTTGAACCGGATGGTATGAACCGGATGGTACGGAAACCGGATGGTTGGAACTGGATGGTAGTAACCGGATGGTACAAACCGGATGGTAGTAACCGGATGGCAGGGAAGCATCCCAGCATATCCCTCCCGGGAGGGGTAGGTAAAACTCCTCGAAGACGAAAAACCGGATACTACGCAGTAAACGGATGGTGGAGACTGGATGGTAGGAACTGGATGGTAATAACCGGATGGAATTAACCGGATGGGAGGGGAAGACGAACCGGATGCTGGACATTAACCGGATGGCGGAAAACAGGATGGAAAAAGGAAAAAAAAAAAATAGGTTGGGTGAAGATGGGAAGGTTGCAGGGGTGTTAGAAGTCAGATTCCGGGTTCAGGAAGAAGGTGTGAGAGTGTTAGAACTTAGATTCCGGTTTTTAGGAGGAAGGTGTCAGGGTGTTAGAACTTAGATTCCGGATTTAGGAGAAAGGTGTCAGGGTGTTAGGACTTAGATTCCGCATTTAGGATGAAGATTGCAGCGGTGTTAGAACTTAGATTCCGGGTTTAGGACAAAGGTGTCAGGGTGTTACAACTTAGATTCCAGGTTTAGGACAAAGGTGTCAGGGTGTTACAACTTAGATTCCGGGTTTAGGACAAAGGTGTCAGGGTGTTAGAACTTAGATTCCGTGTTTAGGAGGAAGGTTGTGGGGGTGTTATAACTTAGATTCCGGGTTTAGGACAATGGTGTCAGGGTATAAGGAGAAGGATTTAAGGGTATTGAAATAAGGTTCCAGTGATTAGGAGTAGGGTTCCGGGTTTAGGAGTAGGGTTCCGGGTTTAGGAGTAGGGTTCCGGGTTTAGGAGTAGGGTTCCGGGTTTAGGAGTAGGGTTCCGGGTTTAGGAGTAGGGTTCCGGGTTTAGGAGGAAGTTGTCAGGGTGTTAGAACTTAGATTCCGGGTTTAGGAATAAAGGTTGTTGGGGTGTTAGAAGTCAGATTCCGGGTTTAGGAATGAAGGTTGTAAGGGTATTAGAATAAGGTGGTAAGGGTGTTAGAATAAGGGTTGTAGGGGTGTTAGAATAAGGGTTGTAGGGGTATTAGAATAAGGTTTATGGGGGTGTTGGAATAAAGGTTGTGGAGGTGCTGGAATAAGGTTGTAGAGGTGCTGGAATAAGGTTGTAGGGGTGTCAAAATAAGGTCTTAGGGGTGTCAAAATAGGGTCTTGGGGGTGTCAAAATAGGGTCTTAGGGGTGTCAGAATGGGGTCTTAGGGGTGTTAGAATAGGGTCTTAGGGGTGTCGGAATAGGGTCTTAGGGGTGTCAGAATAGGGTCTTCGGGGTGTCAGAATAGGGTCTTAGGGGTGTTAGAATAGGGTCTTACGGGTGTCGGAATAAGGTGGTAAGGGTGTCAGAATAGGGTCTTAGGGGTGTCGGAATAGGGTCTTAGGGGTGTCAGAATAGGGTCTTAGGGGTGTCAAAATAGGGTCTTAGTGGTATGGGAAGAAGGTGTCTGGGTGTTGGAACTCAGATGCCCGGCTTAAGGCAAACGTGTCAGGGTGTTAGAACATAGATTCCGGGTTCAGGACAAAAGTGTCAGGGTGTTAGAACTTACATTCCAGATTTAGGAGGAAGTTGTCAGGGTGTTAGAACTTAGATTCCGCGTTTAGGAGGGAGGTCTCAGGGTGTTAGACCCTAGATTCCGGGTTTAGGAGGAAGGTTGTAGGGTTGTTGGAACTCAGATGCCCGGCTTAAGGCAAACGTGTCAGGGTGTTAGAACATAGATTCCGGGTTCAGGACAAAAGTGTCAGGGTGTTAGAACTTACATTCCAGATTTAGGAGGAAGTTGTCAGGGTGTTAGAACTTAGATTCCGCGTTTAGGAGGGAGGTCTCAGGGTGTTAGACCCTAGATTCCGGGTTTAGGAGGAAGGTTGTAGGGTTGTTAGAAGTCAGATTTCGTGTTTAGGAGGAAGGTTGTATGGGTGTTAGAATGGGGTTTCCGGGTATAGGAGTAATACTGTATGGGTGTTATAAGTGAGATTCCGCGTTTAGGTGGAAGTTATCAGGGTGTTAGAACATAGATTCCGGGTTTAGGACGAAGGTGTCAGGGTGTTATAACATAGATTCCGGGTTTAGGACAAAGGTGTCAGGGTGTTATAACATAGATTCCGGGTTTAGGATGAAGGTGTGAGGGGTGTTAGAACATACATTCCGGGTTTAGGACAAAGGTGTCAGGGTGTTATAACATAGATTCCGGGTTTAGGGAGGAAGGTTGTCAGGGTGCTAGAACGTAGATTCCGGGTTTAGGACAAAGGTGTCAGGGTGTTAGAACTTAGATTCTGGGTTCAGGGGGAAGGGTTTCAGGGTGTTAGGACTTAAATTTCGGGTTTAGGACGAAAGTATCAGGGTGTTAGAACTTAGATTCGGGGTTTTGGAGGAAGGTTGTAGGGGTGTTAGAACTTAGATTCCGGGTTTAGGACAAAGGTGTCAAGGGTGTTAGAACTTATATTCCGGGTTTAGGAGGAAGGTGTCAGGGTGTTAGAACTTAGGTTCCGGGTTTTAGACAAAGGTGTCAGGGTGTTACAACTTAGATTCCGGGTTCAGGAGGAAAGTGTCAGGGTGTTAGAACTTAGATTCCGGGTTTAGGGGTGAACTTTTAGGGGTGTTAGAACTTAGATTCCGGATTTAAGACAAAGATGTCAGGGTGTTAGAATTTAGATTCCGGGTTTAGGAGGAAGGTGTCAGGGTGTCAGAAATCGGATTCCGCCTGTTAGAGTAAGGTTGTAGGGTGGTTATAACTCAGATTCCTGGTTTAGGAACAAGGTGTCCTGATGTTAGGGCATAGATTCCGGGTTTAGGAATAAGGTTGTAAGGGTGTCAGAATAAGGTTGTCAGGGTGTTGGAATAACGTTATTGGGGTGTCAAAAGAAGGTTGTAGGGGTGTTAGGAGTAAGGTTTCAGGGTATAGGAGTAAAGTTTTAGGGTATAAGAATGAGGGTTCCGGGATTAGGATTAAGGTTCCGGGTTTAGGACTTAGATTCCGGGTTTAGGACAAAGTTGTCAGGGTGCTAGAACTTAGATTCTCGTTTCAGGACAAAGGTGTCAAGGTGTTAGAAGTCAGATTCCGGGTTTAGGAAGAAGGTGTCAGGGTGTAAGAACTTAGATTCCAGTTTTAGGACAAAGGTGTCAGGGTGTAAGAACTTAGATTCCGGTTTTAGGAGGAAGTTGTCAAGGTGTTAGAACTTAGATTCCGGGTTTAAGGGGGAGGTGTCAGGGTGTTAGAACTTCGATTCCGGGTTTAGGACGAAGGTTGTGGGGGTGTTAGAAGTCAGATTCGGGGTTTAGGACAGAGTTGTCAGTGTGTTAGAACTTAGATTCCGTGTTTAGGAGGAGGGTGTCAGGGTGTTAGGACTTAGATTCCGGGTTTAGGAAGAAGCTGTTCTGATGTTAGGACATAGATTCCGGGTTTAGGACAAAGGTGTTAGGGTGTAAGAACATAGATTCCGGGTTTAGGAAGAAGGTGTCAGGGTGTTAGAAGTCAGATTCCGCGTTTAGGAGGAAGGTGTCAGGGTGTTAGGACTTAGATTTCGGGTTTAAGACGAAGGTGTCAGGGTGTGAGAACTTAGATTTCGGGTTTAGGAGGATGGTTTTATGGTTGTCAGAAGTCAGATTCCGGGTTCAGGAAGAAAGTCTTAGGGGTATGGGAGTAAGGTTGTAGGGATATTAGAATAATGTTTTCAGGGTATAGGAAGAAGGTCTTAGGGGTGTTAGAATAAGGTAGTAAGGGTGTTAAAATAAGGTGGTGAGGGTGTTAGAATAAGGTGGTGAGGGTGTTAGAACAAGGTGGTAAGGTTGTTAGAATAAGGTTGGGGTGGTGTTAGAATGATGTTGTTGGGGTGTTAGAATAAGGTGCTAAGGATGTTAGAATAAGGTGCTAAGGATGTTAGAATAAGGTGGTAAGGGTGTTAGAGTAAGGTGTTAAGGGTGTTAGAATAAGATGGTTAGGGTGTTAGAATAAGGTGGTAAGGCTGTTAGAATAAGGTTGTAGGGGTGTTAGAATACGGTTGTAGGGGTTTTAGAATAAGGTTGTAGGGGTGTCAGAATTCTGATTCCGGGTTTAGGAATAAGGTTTTAGGGGTGTTAGAAGTCAGATTTCGGGTTTAGGAAGAACGTTTTAGAGGTATAGGAAGAGGGTTCCGGGTTTAGGACAGAGGTGTCAGGGTGTCAGGAATCAGATCCCGGGTTTAGGAGGAAGGTGTCAGGGTGTTAGAACTTAGATTCCGGGTTTAGGTGGAAGGTTTTAAGGGTGTTAGAACTTAGATTCCGGGTTTAGGACAAAACTGTCAGGATGTTAGAACATAGATTCCGGGTTTAGGAGGAATTTGTTCGGGTGTCAGAAATCGGATTCCGGGTTTAGGACAAAGGTGTCAGGGTGTTAGAACTTAGATTCCGGTTTTAGGAGGTAGGTGTTAGGGTGTTAGAACATAGATTCCGGGTGTTAGTGTAAGGTTGTAGCGGGGTTAGAACTTAGATTCCGGTTTTAGGAGGAAGGTGTCAGGGTGTTAGAAGTCAGATTCCGGGTTTAGGAGGAAGGTGTCAGGGTCTAAGAACTTAGATTCCGGGTTTAGGAAGAAGGTGTCAGGGTCTTAGGACTTAGATTCCGCGTTTAGGAAGAAGGTGTCAGGGTATAGGAGTAAGGTTTTAGGGTTTAGGAGGAAAGTTTCAGGGGTGTTAGAACTTAGATTCCGGGGTTTAGGAGGAAGGTATCAGGGTGTTAGAACTTAGATTCCGGGGGTTAGGAGAAAGGTGTCAGGGTGTTAGAACTTAGATTGTGGGTTTAGCAGGAAGGTGCCAGGGTGTTAGAAGTCAGATTCCGGGTTCAGGACAAAGGTGTGAGGGTGTCAGACGTCAGATTCTGGGTGTTAGAATAACGTTTCATGGGTATTAGAAGTTAAATTCCGGTTTCAGGAGGAGGGGGTCAGGGTGTTAGAACTTAGATTCCGGGTTTAGGACAAAAGGGTCAGGGTGTTAGGACTTAGATTCCGGGTTTAGGACAAAAGGGTCAGGGTGTAAGAATTTAGATTCCGGGTTTAGGACAAAGGTGTCAGGGTGTTAGGACATAGATTCTGGGTTTAGGACAAAGGTGTCAGGGTGTTAGAACTTAGATTCTGGGTTTAGGACAAAGGTGTCAGGGTGTTAGAACTTAGGTTCCGGTTTTAGGAGGAAGGTGTCAGGGTTTAGGAGTAGGGTTCCGGGTTTAGGAGTAGCGTTCCGGGTTCAGGGTTTTAGGGTTCCGGGTTTAGGAGTAGGGTTCCGGGTTTAGGAGTAGGGTTCCGGGTTTAGGAGTAGGGTTCCGGGTTTAGGAGTAGGGTTCCGGGTTTAGGAGTAGGGTTCCGGGTTTAGGAGTAGGGTTCCGGGTTTAGGAGTAGGGTTCCGGGTTTAGGAGTAGGGTTCCGGGTTTAGGAGTAGGGTTCCGGGTTTAGGAGTAGGGTTCCGGGTTTAGGAGTAGGGTTCCGGGTTTAGGAGTAGGGTTCCGGGTTTAGGAGTAGGGTTCCGCGTTTAGGAGTAAGGTTCCGGGTTTAGGAGTAAGGTTCCGGGTTTAGGAGTAGGGTTCCGGGTTTAGGAGTAGGGTTCCGGGTTTAGGAGTAGGCTTCCGGGGTATAGGAATAAGGTTCCGGGTTTAGGAGTAGGGTGCAGGGTTTTAGGGTTTAGGAATAAGGCTCAGGGGTGAGCTTTACTTACCTTCGGGGGGGATAGGAAAAACTCCTCGCAGACAGGGACTGGATACTGCATACTAACCGGATGGTAGTAACCGGATGGTGGAGACTGGATGGTGGAGACTGGATGGTGGAGACTGGATGGTGGAGACTGGACGGTGGGAACTGGATGGTAGTAACGGGATGGTAGTGACCGGACGGTATAGACCGGATGGTGGGAACAGGATGGTTGGGGCCGGATGGTGGGAACAGGATGGTATGGACCGGATGGTATAAACCGGATGGTATGAACCGGATGGCAGTAAGCGGATGGCAGTGAGCGGATGGTACACACCGGATGGTATGAACTGAATGGTGTGAACAGGATGGTAGGAGCCGGATGGTAGAAACAGGATGGTAGAAAAAGGATGGCAGAAACCGGATGGTAGGTACCGCATGGTGGAGACTGGATGGTGGAAACTGGATGGTGGAGACTGGATGGTGGGAACAGGATGTTGGGAACTGGATGGTATGAAGCGGATGGTAGGAAGCGGATGGTAGGAACTGGACGGTCGGAACTGGATGGTATGAGCCGGATGGTGGGAACAGGATGGTAGGAACTGGATGGTAGGTACCGGATGGCAGGGACGCATCCCAGCATCCCTCCCGGGAGGGGGGAGAGGAAAAACTCCTCGAAGACGAAAAACCGGATACTACACATCAAACGCATGGTGGGAAGTGGATGATGGAAACCGGATGGCACACTAACCGTATGGCACGGAAACCGCACACTGCAAACCGCAACCCGATAACCAAAAGAAAAAAGAAAGAATAAAGGAAATCAAGGTTGAGGGAAATAGAAAAAAAAAGAAAAAAAAAAAATGGTGGGGAAAGGAGGTGTGGTGTTTGGGGGGTGTTAGGACTCTGATTCCGGGTTTAGGAAGAAGGTTGTAGTTTTTAGGAGGAAGGTATCAGGGTGTAAGGATAAAGTTGTAGGGGTATTAGAATAAGGTTCTTAGGTGTGTTAAAATAAGATTGTAGGGTACAGGAGTAAGGTTCTAGGGTACAGGAGTAAGGTTGTATGGGTGTTAGAACTTAGATTCCGGGTTTAGGACAAAGGTGTCAGGGTGTAAGAACTTAGATTCCTGGTTTAGGAAGAAGGTGTCAGGGTGTTAGAACTTAGATTCCGGGTTTAGGACGGAGGTGTCAGGGTGTTAGAATAAGGTTTTAGGGGTGCAAGAATTCGGATTCCTGGTTTAGGAGTAAGGTTCCGGGTTTAGGAGTAGGGTTCCGGGTTTAGGAGTAGGGTTCCGGGTTTAGGAGTAGGGTTCCGGGTTTAGGAGTAGGGTTCCGGGTTTAGGAGTAGGGTTCCGGGTTTAGGAGTAGGGTTCCGGGTTCAGGGTTTAGGGTTCAGGGTTTAGCAGTAGGGTTCCGGGTTCAGGAGTAAGGTTCCGGGTTTAGGAGTAGGGTTCCGGGTTTAGGAGTAGGGTTCCGGGTTTAGGAGTAGGGTTCCGGGTTTAGGAGTAGGGTTCCGCGTTTAGGAGTAGAGTTCCGGGTTTAGGAGGAGGGTTCCGGGTTTAGGAGTAGGGTTCCGGGTTTAGGAGTAGGGTTCCGGGTTTAGGAGTAGGGTTCCGGGTTTAGGAGTAGGGTTCCGGGTTTAGGAGTAGGGTTCCGGGTTTAGTAGTAGGGTTCCGGATTTAGGAGTAGGGTTCCGGGTTTAGGAGTAGGGTGTCGGGGTGTTAGAAGACAGATTCCGGGTTTAGGAGTAGGGTTCCGGGTTTAGGAGTAGGGTTCCGGGTTTAGGAGTCAGATTCCGTGTTTAGGAGGAAGGTTTCAGGGTGTTAGAACTTAGATTCCGGGTTTAGGACAAAGTTGTCAGGGTGTTAGGATTTAGATTCCGGGTTTAGGAAGAACGTTTTAGGGGTGTTAGGACATAGATTCCGGGTTAAGGACAAAGGTGTCAGGTGTTAGAACTTAGATTCCGGGTTTAGGACAAACGTGTCAGGGTGTAAGAACTTAGATTCCGGGTTGAGGACGACGGTGTCAGGGTGTAAGAACTTAGATTCCGGGTTTAGGAGAAAGTTGTCAGGGTGTAAGAACTTAGATTCCGGGTTTAGGAGTAGGGTTCCGGGTTTAGGAGGAAGGTGTCAGGGTGTAAGAATTCGGATTACTGGTTTAGGAGTAGGGTTCCGGGTTTAGGAGTAGGGTTCCGGGTTTAGGAGTAGGGTTCCGGGTTTAGGAGTAGGGTTCCGGGTTTAGGAGTAGGGTTCCGGGTTTAGGAGTAGGGTTCCGGGTTTAGGAGTAGGGTTCCGGGTTTAGGAGTAGGGTTCCGGGTTTAGGAGTAGGGTTCCGGGTTTAGGAGTAGGGTTCCGGGTTTAGGAGTAGGGTTCCGGGTTTAGGAGTAGGGTTCCGGGTTTAGGAGTAGGGTTCCGGGTTTAGGAGTAGGGTTCCGGGTTTAGGAGTAGGGTTCCGGGTTTAGGAGTAGGGTTCCGGGTTTAGGAGTAGGGTTCCGGGTTTAGGAGTAGGGTTCCGGGTTTAGGAGTAGGGTTCCGGGTTTAGGAGTAGGGTTCCGGGTTTAGCTTTAGCTACTTTAGGGGGGGAAAGGAAAAACTCCTCGAACACAGGGACTATATACAACAACGACCGGATGGTATGGACCGGATGGTATGTACCGGATGGTAGTAGCCGGATGGTATGAACCGGATGGTAGTAACCGGATGGTATGAACCAGATGGTATGAACCGGATGGTAGTAACTGGATGGTGGAGACTGGATGGTGGAGACTGGATGGTGAGAACTGGATGGTAGGTACGGGACGGTAGAAACCGGATGGTAGAAACCGGATGGTGGGGACTGGATGGTGGGGACTGGATGGTGGGGACCGGATGGTGGGGACCGGATGGTATGAACCGGATGGTATGAACCGGATGGTAGTGACCGGATGGTATGAACCAGATAGTATGAACCGGATGGTAGGAACTGGATGGTAGGAACCGGATGGTCGAAACTGGGTAGTGGGAAGTGGATGGTAGAAACCGGATGGTATGGACGGGATGATATGAACTGGATGGTATGAACCGGATGGTGGTAACTGGATGGTGGGAAGTGGACGGTGGGAAGTGGACGGTGGGAACTGGATGGTATGAACCGGATGGTATGAACCGGATGGTATGAACCGGATGGTAGTAAGCGGATGGTAGTAAGCGGATGGTAGTAAGCGGATGGTAGTAAGCGGATGGTAGTAACCGGATGGAATGAACCGGATGGTCGAAACTGGGTAGTGGGAACTGGATGTTGGGAACTGGTTGGTAGTAACCGGATGGCAGTAACCGGATGGCAGGGACGCATCCCAGCATCCCTCCCGGGAGGGGTAGGTAAAACTCCTCGCAGACAGGAACTGGATACGACATAACAACCGGATGGTAGAAACTGGATGTTGGGAACCGGATGGTATGAACTGGATGGTATGAACCGGACAATAGGGACTGGATGGTAGAAACCGGATGGTAGTAACCCTATGGTGGGAAGTGGATGGTGGGAAGTGGATGGTGGAGACTGGATGGTGGTAACTGGATGGTAGTAACCGGATTGTGGGAAGTGGATGGTGGGAAGTGGATGGTGGGAAGTGGATGGTTGGAGCTGGATATTATGAACCGGATGGTATGAACCGGATTATATGAACCGGATGGTATGAACCGGATTGTATGAACGGGATGGTATGAACCGGATTGTATGAACCGGATGGTAGGAACCGGTTGGTAGGTACCGGTTGGTAGTAACCGGATGGTAGACACCGGATAGTAGAAACCGGATTGTGGGAACTGCATGGTGGGAACTGGATAGTGGGAACTGGATGGTGGGAACTGGATGGTGGGAACTGGATGGTGGGAACTGGATGGTGGGAACTGGATGGTGGGAACCGGATGGTAGTGACCGGATGGTATAAACCGGATGGTATGAACCGGATGGTATGAACCGGATAGTATGAACCGGATGGTGTGAACCGGATGGCATGGAAGCATCCCAGCATCCCTCCCGGGAGGGGTAGGTAAAACTCCTCGAAGACGAAAAACCGGATACTATACACCAACCACATGGTGGGAACTGGATGGTAGAAACCGGAAGGTGGGAACTGGATGGTGGGAACTGGATGGTGGAGACTGGATGTTGGAGACTGGATGGTGGGAAGTGGATTGTGGAGACTGGATGGTGGGATGTGGATGGTGGAAACTGGATGGTATAGACCGGATGGTGGAGACTGGATGGTGGGGACTGGATGGTGGGGACTGGATGGTGGAGACCGGATGGTGGAGACTGGATGGTGGAGACTGGATGGTGGAGACTGGATGGTGGAGACTGGATGGTGGAGACTGGATGGTTGTGACCGGATGTTGGGAACGGGATGGTAGTAACCGGATGGCAGTGACCGGACGTTATGGACCGGATGGTGGAGACTGGATGGTGGAGACTGGATGATGGGAACTGGATGGTGGAGACTGGATGGTGGAGACTGGATGGTGGGAAACTGGATGGCAATAACCGGATGGTGGGAACTGGATACTACACCAACCGGATGGCATATAAACCGCATATTTAGAACAAACTAGACGGAAAAAAATGGAAAAAAATTTTCATCGATTGTGAATTACATACATTTATTCAATCTACATAAATACATACAACATACAACATACAACATACAACATACAACATACAACATACAACCTACAACATACAACATACATACATACAACATACAACATACAACATACAACGTACATATACACAGCGTATGTATACACACATGGTACTTCACATGTTCTATTAATCTTCTTCTTCTTCTTGCAGCTGAAGCATGCATGAAAAAGGAAGATGGAAATTTTTGTGAGCGTCTGAAATGTGCAAAGAAATATTGGGAATTGACTAACACGCAACCTCAGGTAAGCAGCAGCACTGTAAAGGGGGCAAAAGACTGTACATATATACATATAAGTACATATATGTATATGTATATATATGTAGACATGCATATATGTATATATATATGTATATGTATATATATATGTACATATGTATATATATATTTTTTTTGCCTTTTCCTTTCTATTTTACAGAATTTTTGGGACAACTATGTCGAGGGGAAGCTGAAGAGTCTCATCACTGATACAACTACTAACCGTAGTACCATCCCAGTTGCCAATTGCGAGGACAATTCTCTGAATAGTGCAAATAAAGCAGCATGCACTCACATGGCAGCACTGTTGAATCACATGTACACAACCACAAATGGCACTAACGAACTGTCTGATCAAATTATAAAATGTGTTCTGTTAAATGCTTATGCTAAAAAATTAAAAGACGAAGCAAAAAACAGAGGGCTTTGTGACATAAACGAAGGGATAAACACAGCTTTCACAAATGCTGCGACTGGTAACAGTGGTATTGCTATTCCATGTAAATGGGAGGATAGCGACTATGAGAAATGCTCAATTACCACAAATGGCACCCCAGGCAATGTAAAGGACCAAGTGCAAACACTGTTCAACAACAACGAACCAACGCAGAACACCAAAATACCAGAAACCTTGGCTAAGTTCAATAAGAACAATGAGTTATGTGAATGGGTAAATTGTGCAGCAAAGCGGGCGCAAGAGAAAAAGAACAGCGGGAGTGGACCAGGGACTGGACAGGTAAGTGGGCACACACGCAGTCTACTTGTGTAGTAAGACATGGCAGTTACACATATACACATACATGTATATATGTGCATATGTACATATGTATATATATGTATATATGTCCATATACATAGATGTATACACACATATATATGTATATGTACATATATATACTTACATATATATGTGTATGTACGTATGTATACATATATATACATCTACATACATATAAGTGCATATATACATATACATAGATGTATACGTATTTATGTATACATATGTATGTATATACATATGTATATATATATATATATATATATATATATATATATATATATATATAACCACCACCACCACCTTATGCAGGAAAAATTCTGGACGACAAATGTGAAGAACTTGTGGGATGAATTGGCAGGGAAAATGAAGAACACAAATGGCACTGGAAGTGGATGTGATTCATTTGGAACTGAAGCTGAGAAGTGGGCATGCAAGTACTTGCATGCCGGCTTCAAACAACTGTACGAGCCGGAGGCGTCGTCGTCGTCGACGACAGACGACATCCTATCTACGAAACACCCATCGTTTAGACAAACGATGGGTTGTTTTTTACTTCACGCCTATGCAAAATATATGCAGAAGGAGTCGACTTGTAATATTGAAAAGGGGATAAAACAGGCTTTCGAAACTGCTGGTAGTGGTAAGGGTGGTACTGCTTGCAATGGTGCCAATGGCAAGGAACCTTGTGTTCCTTGCCAATGGCAAGAAAACATCCTTACTACTTGCCAAATTAACACAAATGGAAGCACTGGCCCAGATTCGAATGTAGATAACAAATTGAAGGACATCATCAAGGAAGGCGACACCAACATAAACGATATGCTAACTAACATAAATAAAAGGACTTCTATATGTGAGCATATGAAATGTATAGCATCCCACTTAAATTCCACAAACGGACAACAACATAGCTCAAAACAAAGTGCGGTAAGTAGAGTACATCTGCTGTAAGTAGAATGGGGGGAAAAGAACTCTACATATATACATACATAAATATATACATGTATATGTATATATATATATATATATATATATATATATATATATATATATATATATATATATATATCACCACCCTATACAGGACGACTTTTGGACGCAAGATGTTACGAACTTGTGGAATGAATTAGCAGGGGGAATGTTGAAGAACAATGGAGCAGGGGAGACGGAATGTAAGGACCTGCCAACTAATTCTGAAAAGATGGCATGCAAGTATTTGCATGCCGGCTTTAACAAACTAAAGAGCATTGCAGCATCGAATGATACTTCAACTTACCGAACCCTGAAGAAAGACCCATCGTTTGTCCGAACAATGGGTTGTTTACTCTTTAGGGAATATGCAAAACAAATGGAAAAAAAATCGACTTGTGTTATTAATGCTGGTATAAGGAAAGCTTTTGATTCCTGGGGTCCAATTACTAATGGACAATGCACGGACGGCAGTTCGTGCATTGAATGTAAATGGGATGATGACAGCATCGACAATTGCATCGTGCAGACTAGCACAAGCGACACGGACACTCCAGGAGACAAAGTGCAAAGCATCTTCAAGAAAGACAAGGACAAAAACATTAGTACAATGCTAACTGCAATAAATAAAATGGAGACTTTATGTGATGGTTTAAAATGTTTAGCATCTCACTTAAATTCCTCTACCGGAAAACAGAAAGCGGTAAGTAGAGTACAACTGCGGTAAGAGAGGAGTAAAGAAGGTGTATAGGTGTATACGCATATACTATATATGGACGTATGTATACACATATACATACATATATGTATGTATGTATGTGTATAAATATGTATATGTATATGTATGCATATGCATTTATGCATATGCATATATATATATATATATATATATTTTACTTCACTTATACAGAACAACTTTTGGACGACAAGTGGCGAAGTGGGACAACTGTGGCAAGAATTGATAGGCGCCATGATGGAACCAACCGTAAACGGACAATGTGATCAAGTGGACAATGGTAGTAGAACACCCACAGAACCTGAAAGAAAAGCATGCCAACATCTTACAACATTTTTCAGCAAACTAAAGGGAATTACAACTTCTGACGACAACAAGTACACCATTCTGAGGAACCCATCGTTGAAACGAACGATGGGTTGCATATTACTTCATGCTTATGCAAAAAAAATGAAAAGCGAAGCGAAATGTGAAATAGAAGCAGGAATAAAAGAAGCTTTCGACACTGCTGGTAAAGGTCCTAATGGTACTTGCAATGGTTCCAGTGGTACGGAACCTTGTGTTCCGTGCCAATGGGATGAGAAATTCCTTGACACTTGCCAAATTACCATAAGTAGCATCACAGAGACTGCAGATAAGAAATTAGAACAAGTTAAGAACAAAATTGACGGCACCACAACTGCCATCGTGAACGACATGAACGGAACGAAGACTTTATGTGATAAACTCCAATGTGCCGCAGGGAAGTGGTTCGAAAAGCACAGTAAAGGTGGTAGTGGTTCTAATAAGAAGAGTTGGGTAAGTATTACTTCAGAGAACACTACACCTGAGGGGTAGTAGGAAAAAAAAAAAAAAAAAAGAAAAAAAAAAATTCAGATTCCGGATATAGGAATAAGCTGTAGGGGTATTAGAATAAAGTTGTTGGGGTGTTGGAATGATGTTGTTTGGGGTGTTGGAATGATGTTGTTTGGGGTGTTGGAATGATGTTGTTTGGGGTGTTGGAATGATGTTGTTTGGGGTGTTGGAATGATGTTGTTTGGGGTGTTGGAATGATGTTGTTTGGGGTGTTGGAATGATGTTGTTTGGGGTGTTGGAATGATGTTGTTGGGGTGTTGGAATGATGTTGTTTGGGGTGTTGGAATGATGTTGTTTGGGGTGTTGGAATGATGTTATTGTGGTGTTGGAATGATGTTATTGTGGTGTTGGAATGATGTTATTGTGGTGTTAGAATGATGTTATTGTGGTGTTGGAATGATGTTGTTTGGGGTGTTGGAATGATGTTATTGTGGTGTTGGAATGATGTTGTTGGGGTGTTGGAATGATGTTGTTTGGGGTGTTGGAATAAAGTTGTAGGGGTGTTGGAATGATGTTGTTGTGGTGTTGGAATGATGTTGTTTGGGGTGTTGGAATAAAGTTGTTGGGGTGTTGGAATGATGTTGTTTGGGGTATTGGAATGAAGGTTGTTTGGGGTGTTGGAATGAAGGTTGTTTGGGGTGTTGGAATTAAGGTTGTTTGGGGTGTTGGAATGATGTTGTTGGGGTGTTGGAATGATGTTGTTGGGGTGTTGGAATGATGTTGTTTGGGGTGTTGGAATGATGTTGTTGTGGTGTTGGAATGATGTTGTTTGGGGTGTTAGAATAAGGTTGCATTGGTGTCTAAATAGTGTTTTAAGGGTATTAGAATAAGGTTTTAGGGGTACGGGAATAAGGTTTTCAGGGTATATGAATAGGGTTCCGAGGTTAGCTTTAGCTGCTTTAGGGGGGGAGAGGAAAAACTTCTCGCAGACGGAGACCGGAAACAACACCAACCGGATACTATACACCAACCGGATACTACACCAACCGGATACTACACCAACCGGATACTACACCAACCGGATACTACACTAACCGGATACTACACCAACCGGATACTACACCAACCGGATACTACACCAACCGGATACTACAACAACCGGATACTACAACAACCGGATACTACAACAACCAGATACTACACCAACCGGATACTACATAACCTACTACCTACATATATAACCTTTTTTTTTTTTTTACAGTGTGATTTTTGGGATACGGCTGTTAATGAACCACTGAAAAAGATGTTCGCAGAAATTCAGAAGAATGGAGCAAACGAAGCAACGAACAATAGTGATGTATGCAATAACTTTGGTGATAATAATCCTAATAGTGTTGAAAGAAAAGCATGTAATCATATCACAGCCGGTTTAGAACACATTAGAAGCATTAAAGATAGTAATAGTACCAACCCACTGCTCGATCGAGCAGTGGGTTGTATTGCTCTTAACATGTACGCTGATGAAATAATTAAATTAACGAAGGAAAATTGTCCCATTGAGGAGAAAACAATAAAACAAATGTTTGAAGATTGGAATAAAAATAAAAATTCTTCGTGTTCGTCTGGTGCTAATAATTGTTTTGAATGCAAGAGGAAAGATAATTTTAATAATTGCCACCTGAGCGTCTCAGGCGCTCTGGTGGAAACACAACCAAAAAATGGAAATTGCATTGATAATGACAACAGAAAAAATGTCCAAAAGGAAATGAACAAATTCCTCGAAGACAACCAATCCAAATCCCAACCCCAACCCATCCCTGAAGTGAAGACCACCTTAACTACTATCACTGACATTACGACCTCTTCTTTCTGTACTCAACTTCAATGCGCAACAAAAAAATACGCAAAAAGCAAAAATGGAAAAATATCACCTTGGGTAAGGATGGACAACTACGTATACATATAAACATACACATATATATGTATATATGTATATGCATATGTATATACATATGTATATGTATATGTATATGTATATGTATATGTACATGTATATGTATATGTATATGTATATGTATATGTATATGTATGTATATATGTATATATATGTACATATGTATATATGTATATATATGTATATGTATATATGTACATATATGTATATGTATATATGTATATATATTTATTTCACTTTACAGGACGACCTCTGGACGGATACTGGCGAAGTCGCCACATTATGGAAAGAATTGTCACAAGCAATGACGAAGACAAATGGGGACAATTACAACGGAGGTCAATGTGGTCAAATGGATGATAATGGCGAAAAAAGAACACCCACCGAACCTGAAAAAAGGGCATGTAATTTTTTGCATGCCGGCTTAAAACAACTGTTCGAACCGACGACGGGGACGCCGTCGTCGTCAGGACATAACATCCTATCCGAGCACCAATCCTTGAGACACACAGTGGGTTGTTTCCTTCTTAAGGAATATGCAAAGAAAATGGAAAAAGAATCCAAGTGTGTTATCAATTCCGGTTTAAAGAAGGCTTTCGAGACTGCTGGTAAAGATTTAATTGGGGGACAATGCAAATGGGATGACGAGGACTATGGCAAATGCCAAATTAGCACAACTAACGCAGGTGGCAAGAGCACCCAAACGCCAGTAGAGAACAAATTAACATACGTTCAGTCCCAAATTGACAGCACCTCCACTGAGACCCTAACTAAAATAAACCACATGTCCACTTTATGCGAATACATTAGATGCGCCGGACCCAAATGGTTCAAAAACAAAAAAGAGACTAATGGTAGCCCTACGCATACTTGGGTAAGTATTACTACAAATAACACAACCGAACTATCACCACAACATTTGGGGGGTAGAGGGAATAAAAAAAAAAGAATAAAATAGAATTCAGATTCCGGGTTCAGGAGTAATATTTCAGGTTCAGGATTAAGATTTGGCGGTGTTAGAATAAGGTTTTAGGGTATAGGAGTATGGGTGTAGTGTTTAGGAATGAGGTTGCAGGGGTACTATAATAAGGTTGTAGGGGTGTTAGAATTCGGATTCCGAGTTTAGGATGAAGGTTGTTGGGGTGTTAGAATAAGGTCATTGGGGTGTTAGAATAAGGTGTTAAGGGTATAGGAATAAGGTTTTAGGGTATAGGAATAAGGTTTCAGGGTTCAGGAGTAAGGTTCAGGGGTTAGCTTTAGCTACTTCAGGGGGCGAAAGGAAAAACTCCTCGCAAACAGGGACCGGATACTACACCAACCGGATACTACACAACCATTTGCATATATAATTTTTTCTTCCTTTTTACAGTGTAACTTCTGGGATGAAGGCGTCAAACCCGAACTGGAGAAGATGTTCAACAAGATCGCCACAGACGGACAGAAGAAATCAAAGAACGACACTAATGATGTATGCAAACAGTTTGGGGATGAAAATCCACAAAGTGTTGAAAGGAAAGCATGTAATCATATCGCGGAGGGACTAAAATACATTTCTGAAGTTCAAGGTGTCGCCAACGGTGGCACACAGAATCCAAATTCACAGAATGATGACAAGTTTTTTAAACAAACTATGATGTGCGCAGCACTTAACCTTTACGCCACTAAAATAAGAGATGAGTCGAAAGAGAAATGTCCCATCGATGAGGACAGAATAAAACAAATGTTCACTACATGGAATGATCAAAATAAATCTTCGACTTCGTGTCCGACCTCTGGTGGTGGTGTTAGTAATAATAATTGTTTTAAGTGTGAAAGGAATGAAAAAATTTTGGAGAGTTGCGAACTGAGTGTTGACAGCTCTTTGGTTAATACAACAACATCACAATCACAATCACCAAATGGAGATTGCAATGATAACGAAGAAAATAAAAAAGTCCAACCTCAAATGACCAATCTCCTCAACGAAGACAACTCCAACATTAACACCAAAATGAATTCCACCTTAACTACTATCACTGACATGACCTCTTCTTTCTGTACTCAACTCCAATGCGCAGCAAAAAAATACTACGTAAAAGTCATAAACAAAAATGCAAAAAGCAGCGGAGTGAACTGGGTAAGTGAATCCATATCAATAACATTGACAATAAATGTACATATATAGTCGTATATATACATATATACATATACGTATATATACATATGCATATATATGTATATATACATGTATACATATATACGTATATGTATATGTATATACATACATAGACATATGTACATACGTATATGTATGTATTTATGTATATATGCATATGTATATATGTATATATGTATATATATATTTATATATGTATATATATATGTATATATATATTTATATATGTATATATATGTGTATATGTACATGTATATATGTATACACATATGTGTATACATATACATATATTTTTTTTTCTCCTTTCTCCTCTCTTCTTTAATGATCAGAAAAACATCGAAGATGACGCTAAGGATGTATTAACTGAACTTATAGAACATATGACGAAGGGTCAGACTGAATCGGAAATTACCAAATACTGTAACGACAGGAAATGGGATGAATTTGGCCATAAAGGAAAACACACAAATAAAGCAGCTTGTTTACTTTTTGCTGCAGGACTGCAGCACATTTATACCCACGGTAATGGCCAAAGGGTGGGCCCTTTTAAGGGCCCATCGTTTGAACAAACGATGGGTTGTTTATTTCTTAAAGAATATGCAAAACAATTAAAAAACTTGGCGAATAGAGAAAAAAAGTATAAAGTACATCCTGATTGTAGCGTAGATAAGGGCATAGAATATGCTTTTAGCAGAAGTAAAGACATTATGGAGAAAGCAATACCTCAATGCAAAAAGAATGCTAGTATTAATGACTGTTTTGTGTGTACACAAAACAATGATTATAATAATTGCAAAATTGGCGATGACAATATAGGAAGTAAATCTAAAGAGTTGTTCACAGAACCGGAGAACAAAGAACATATGCAACAAACCTTAGAGAATACAGTCTGTCCCATCCTTCTTACGGATATCCTCACCCCTTTTCTTCCTTTGGCTCCTGTCTCCATTGGCCTTTCTGCTATGGCTTATTACCTTTGGAAGGTAAGATAAAAAAATTAATAGGAAAAAAAATTTTTTTTAATGATTAAAATGAAAATTTTTTTTCAATGGTTAAAAAAAAAAGAAAAAATAAAAGAAAAAAAAGAAAAATTTTTTTAATGGTTAAAAAAAAAAAAAATTAATGAAAAAAAAAAGAAAAAAAATATATATATATTTTAATGGACAAAATTAATTGTTAAAAGGAAAAAAAAAATTTTTTTAATGGTTAAAAGGAAAAAAAAAATTTTTTTAATGGTTAAAAGGAAAAAAAAAATTTTTTTAATGGTTAAAAGGAAAAAAAAAATTTTAATGGTTAAAAAGAAAAAAAAAAATTTTAATGTGTAAAAAGAACATTTCACAATCTTCTTAACAAAAATATCCTCTCATTTTTTTTTTTCCTTTTTTTTTTCTTTTTGTAGTATTTTGGTCCTCTTGGTAAAGGAGGACCACGTTTCAGAAGATCTCCTGCTGAAATTCCTGGTTCATCAGTACAGGAACAAGTCCTCGATCATGTGCAGCAAGATAGTTCACATGAATATCGATTGGTGAAGGAGCGAAAACCTCGTTCTGCTCCAACGAGAACGAAACGTTCCGATCGCGCGAATCGCCGCACCATTATTGAAATTCATTTTGAAGTGTTGGACGAATGTCAGAAAGGGGACACACAATTGAACCAGAAGGATATTCTGGAACTCTTGGTTCAGGAGTTCATGGGATCGGAATTTATGGAAGAAGAACAGGTTCCTAAGGAAGAAGTTCTTATGGAAGGTGTTCCTTTGGAACGAGTTCCAATGGAACGTGTTCCAAGTTTAGGTTCTGTGTTTATGGTTTAGGGTTCACAGTTTTAGGTTTAGAGTTCACAGTTTTACGTTTAGGATTCACAGTTTTGGGTTTAGGGTTTGGTTTAGTGTTCACGGTTTTAGGGTTTAGGGTTTAGTGTTAATGGTTCAGGGTTTAAGGTTCACAGTTTAGGGTTCAGGGTTCAGGGTTTAGGGTTTAGGGTTTAGGGTTCAGGGTTTAGGGTTTAGGGTTTAGGGTTTAGGGTTTAGGGTTTAGGGTTTAGGGTTCAGGGTTCAGGGTTCAGGGTTTAGGGTTTAAGGTTTAGGGTTTAAGGTTTAGGGTTTAGGGTTTAGGGTTTTGGGTTTTGGGTTCAGGGTTTAGGGTTCAGGGTTTTAGGGTTTAGGGTTCAGGGTTTAGGGTTCATGGGTTTAGGGTTCATGGGTTTAGGATTTAGGAGTGGAGTAAATTTGTGATAAGGAGAATATTTGTTTTATACCCTTTTTGTCCTTTTTTTATTATGTGATATACACATATAATGTGCTAGGATATTCATGTTCTTATTTATTTTAACTTCTTTTATTATTTTTTTTTTTTTTTGTGAAAGGACACCTTTTTATTTTTAGAAAAAAAAAAAAAAAACATTCTTCTCTTTTTTTTTTTAAGAACACACATTCTTTTTTTTTTCCTGTTTTCAATTTTTTTTTTTTTTTTCCTGGCGGGAGTGTTCGGCGTATTCCCTGTTCGCGGAAAAGAACGGAGAGGGAAGGTCGCATGACAGAGAAGGTAACGATTTTTGCTGAGGCATAAAACTGCCTTTGCGAAGAGCTTTAGGCCGCAATGCAGGATCCTGGAAATCGCCTTATCAAGGGATGAAACTGCCCTTGCCAAGGGCTTGAAGCCGCTTTTTTCGGAGGCCCCGAAACCGCCTTTGCCCAGTTTTTACAATTTCCTGGTGCAAACTAATCCCGACCCCCATACAAGTGACTGTGAAAGAGAGGGAGCATTTCCGACGACGCGGGGAGGAAGGGGAGGGAAAAATCTGTGTGGGGGCAGGGTGGTGGTGGTCGTCGTGGTCGTGGTGGTCGTCGTCCTCGCAACGGCGAAATAGCCCTTCCCTCCCTCTTTCTCTCGCGGCAGGAACCCCACAAGAATAATGGTCCTCCTCACGGCACAGCGGAAGCCTGTGCTTTGCGTGAGTAAGAACGGAGAGGAGAAGGAGGTTACGCACGGCGATTATGTTAAAACGGTGGAGGAAGAATCCATCGAGTGCGAAATAAATAAAAAAAGAAAAAAATGGACTCCGCGCAAACTGCAGAAGGAGTTCACCAAACAGAAGCATGATCTGGTTTGTCTGAGTCGTTATCGTTACCACCCTTTTAAGGTTGTCTGTCAGAATGGTTTTTCTTTTTTGCAACCAGGGGAAAGCTACTACACCTGCAATCATAAAATGTAAGTGTGTTATGAGCACTTTCGCAGTGGGGGGTTGTTCATAACACCCACGCCCCTTTCGCGAGGAACCGCTGCGCGAACCGTTGTACACACGGAGCGGTACCCTTTAACGCACTTATTCATGATTTGCACACGCAACTATACCATCACCACAAACATAACAATAATACACAAACATAACAATAATACACAACTATACCATCACCACAAACATAACAATAATACACAAACATAACAATAATACACAAACATAACAATAATACACAACTATACCATTACCACAAACATAACAATAATACACAACTATACCATCACCACAAGCATAACAATAATACACAACTGTACCATCACCGCAAGCATAACAATCACACATCAACCGCACACATATATATATCCTCATCGCAGGCAGAAGAGAAACTACAAACTAATTTTCGAGAACCTGTGTTCGTCCCCGTCGATTCAAATTTCCTTCTGTGGAATTCTCATGACCGCAATTGCAGCCTTGGTGGATCTGAAGAAAAGACGATTGTGAAATCAGCTCGACAAATGAGAGGGGGGGGGAAGGGGGATGGGGGGCCTCCGAAATTATTAGCTTCGACGGTGTGTAACCATAAATATAAATGGATCAATGGATGAAATGAATACTTTCATGAACAATTTCATAAACACTTTCATGAACAGCTGAAAAAGAAGAAAAGTGTTAAGTGTTGTATATTCCGAGAGGGGATCGGGGAAATATATATATGTATACACACATACATATGTATATACATACATATGTCTACATATATGTACGTATACGTATACATGTATATGTATATATATTAAGAGGAAGTTGTTGTAGACGAAAAGTATTATAGTAGAAAGGGGAAAACAGGTGGAAAATTGTTGGGGATCAGGAATTTCTTAAACCAATTAAATGAATTCCTACTTCCCAATGAACGTTCGGTGCAGTATATAATATATTAAGGTACATATATACAGTACAGTGTATATATACTGTTCACTACGTTCATAGGAACAATGCCTGAAGAGCTCAATTGGTACAATTGTATATAAGAATTTAAATGAATGTGAAAATTTTAATGCATCCATAACAAACACACGGAAGAACAAACAAGCGAACAAAAAAAAAAAAAAAAAAAAAAAAAAGAGACCAACCGAACGGACAACGAACATGTGAATTTAAAATCATATATCCTATACATTATCACCTATTGAGAAAAGTACATATGGTGAAAATTTAATTTTACAAAAAAAAAAAAAAAAAATTTCCAAACTGCGCCACGTTAAAATAGACTTCTCATATTTTAAATATGAAGCACTATTGCACGTGGGGAAAAGGACGAATGCGACGGGGGGGGGGGGGATCCTCCGCCGCTTCACAGGTGCACGACGCATATGCTCATCTACTAATCTGCACACCCGCATGGACGCCACACCTCCCGACTTGAGAACGCGCTTAAAAAAAAAAAAATTGGAATGCCTTCTTCTCCAATAAAAGCACGTACATGACGCACCTTTCGGTCGAAGCGGGGAAAGAGAAAGGCACACAAAAGGCACGTCTACAAAAAGGGGCAAAACGAGGAACAATTAAAAAAAAAAAAAAAAAAAAAAAAAAAAAAAAAAAAAAAAAAAAACATACACAAAGCACCAGCACAACGCAACACACCATCCCTGATGGTATGTTACAGACAGAGGACGGAACAGAAAACGGGTAAAAGGACAAATATAGAGAGACACGGAAAGACTTCACAAAACAGTCCAGAATTTTCTTCCCGAGCCATCAGCTCAAGTTAAATGAACGCGCTTCTCTATCATTAAAATATCGCCTCTTGTGCATTTTTAGCGGAATTTAAATTGAAAAAGGTGAATGTATAGGCTTCTGTGTACTGGTGTCGTCACGAGCCGTCTCGTCGGTCTGGCCCCTTCCTCGTGAGGAACATCTGCTTGTACTTCTTCTACAGGTTCCATTCCAACTTTCCCCACACCTACTCCATTTCCTTCGCTCAGATAATATTCTCATGTGCTACGCTCACTCTCCAACGAACCCCGTCCCCTGCGGGTCGATTCGAAATGCAGTGAAATGGACACATCCAGCACAATATGTTGTTCCCGAACACCTGTCAAAGAGGGGGGGGGAGAGAAAGAGAAAAGCGTGTAGGTGAGTCGATCACAGCGTCCAACGTGCAATAAGAATGCACAATGAACGAGCACTAGAGGCACACATCGCACACATCGCACACATCGCACACATCGCACACATCGCACACATCGCACACATCGCACACGACCGCCCTCTCTGCGATGTGCATCCACCTACCTGCTTCGCGTTGTCCTCGCATCCCACGTTGTACATGTTATAGTCCTGGTTGTATATATCCATGTTTTCGATAGTAGTGGAATTTTTGGAAATCAATTTCAAGTGGAACTTGGTAAACGGAACTAAAGCAAATATTAAAACGAACGTTAAAAATAAAACAATAGAAGCATACGTGTACTCCAGAGCCACAAAAGAAGACTTGTCGTGGAAACCATCCTCTATATATGCGTTTGCATTGTCAATGAAAATGTAGTGGAATGTCTGGACTGCTACTATGAACAGACAAATTAAGCCATAAAATAAAAGCTGTATAAAAAATCTTCGATTGAAAAAACCGACACAGTTGTTTATCCATGGACAGTGGTGATCCATGTTCAGTACACATCTGTTACACGCTGAGCAGTGGTGTGTGCGATCGGGTTTCCATACGTTACAGATTTTGCAGTACCGCCTTCTCTTCACGTCGTCTCCAATGTAGAAACCCCAGTTGCGCGGCACTTTCCCGGGATCCGTCGAGGCGCACTGCGAGGAGGTGAAATGGGGTAAGAGGAAGCCGATGTTATTATAAGCAAAAGTGATAAGCACAAATAGGCATAACTGCACGAAGATAAGCTGAAGAACATGCAAATGGGCTGGATGGGAAAACGGCAACTAGCTATGGAGGCGAAATGTATGCACATAAAGCGAAAAAAAAAAAAAAAAAAAAATTCTAAATGATGAAAAGGACGAAAAGATTGAAAATTTTATGAACAGTTCATACAAAAAAGAAGAAAAAAGAAAAAAACAAATGCACACACGCAAATGCACGCGCTATCGCAGCCGCGTAACTGCACGATCGAAATGGGCTTTCTTCAACGAGCCAACTTCTTTTCTCTCTCCTGTTGTAGAATTTTACTTTTATAAAACTTAGCAAAAACAGAAAAAAAAAGACGTGGAACAAGGCGGCTATTGTTAAGGAGCCACTCCTGTACGGGATGAACCAAGACCTCAGGACGATTCCCGTGTACCCTACGTATATGAAGGCTGCAAGGGTGAGAAAAAATAGGAAAAAAAAAAAATATATAACATCGAGGTGGCGATACGGGTAGACACAACAGCGGTGTGACAGTAATCGATCAATATAACGGCACTATATAAAAGTGCGGTTCGCGGCAATATTGCTACACCGCTACAGTGCCGCCTGCATGCTGGCACGCTTACCTTGTACGAAGAAGACGATAAATATGAATATGGAAGCACGTTTCTTCTTTTCTGTTTGTCCTTGCAAAGGCTGCATGTATTTAGGTCTCATTTTTTATGGGGATAGCTTTCTCTTCCAGTTGTGTACATTTAAGCATTTGCTTGCACAGAGGTTCATGTGCGTGAGCAAAAGTACATGTGCATGTGCCTCTTCACAGACGGGACACATCAAACTGTGTTTTGCTGTCTTCCTCTCCTGTGCGAATTATCACTCGCGCTCTGCTGTCCTCATTTGATTTCGTCCTTAGATGAAAATGTGTTAATTCTTCATTTCAAGCTGTACACGCATACAAGTGTCTTCATGCACACACGGGTAAAAACCTATGACATGCACATGTACTTGCACGCATTAGTACAAGCATATACACATATATCTGTACTCCTTTCTTTTTCAAAAATCAATGTTAATTTTTACATTGCCGTGTTAATAGTTCTACAGAAAAAAAAAATATATATATATATATATATTACTAATTACCATGGCTGTTTTTTTTTTTTTTTTTTTTTTTTTCTTTAAATACTAATGGGTACATGCACGCATAGACATAAGGCTGTACTACTTTTTGTTGCACTTTCCTAACTTTTTATTAGTTTTTTTTTTTTTTTTTAAAAAAAAATGAAATAAATGCGAACACTGGGGGAGTGTCCTCTCCGCCATTTTTTTTTTTGCACACGCGCATATGCGTATGCATATGTGAGTACTCGTGAAGATGCATACATGCATACTCATGTGGACACCGTGCACTGGCATTTCACGCTTCCCTCCCCGGTTGCGACGTCAACTGTGAGCGGCGATCTATCGCAAAGACATCACACAATTGATGCGTGCGCGCACGCGTCTGCAAAGTTATGTAAACACCCTTGCGCGTAATCTAAATGTAAAGGTGAACTCATTCCCACCAATGAAAACTTTCGACATTCACAAAAGGGTGTGGGGGGGAAAGATATCACTCCACATTTTGCACATTGTATTGTGCAGCTACACTCACACTGGAGTCTTTTATTTATTTTTTTTTTTTTACACACGCATGTATGCACATATACACTCATACATTCATGCACACATATGTATGTTGCCCTGCGCAGGCACACGATTTTTTCTTCTTCACGCGTGGCACATACAAATAGCTCATCGCTACCCCTCCTTACTCATATTCACGACACGGAAAAATCAACTTTGTAAGAAGACAGGATAAAGCATCTGCATACTCTCTACTTCGCGCAAGTTGGGTGCGAAACTCACTTTGCCCCTCTGGTTGGACTCACTGCAAATTTTCACCCCCTTCCTAGGGGCGCGTGGCAGTGTGCGAGTATGCGCACGTACACGTACGGTTAAGAGTTTACACCCACGTTGCGCATCCACCATGCGCGTACCCATGCGTGTGCCTCTACGCGCGACTGTGGGTAATCTTACCTTCTGTTTCGTATTACCACTGACGTCAGAGGCGGGCATCCACACTCCAGCAGGAATTGTCACTTTAAAAAAATTATGAACAGTTCATACAAAAAAAAAAAAAAGAATTATCTGTCTTAAGGCAAATGGGTATACCTTTACAGCATACTCTCATATGTTCCTTTGCGCTTTGCTTTGTCCTAATCTCGCTGTGACTGCTTATTAGCTAGTTGGATGAGGAAAAATAAAAAGGTTGTCACAGTTTATGCGAAATTTTTTCAGTCTAATGGTGCATAGTGTGTGTGCTCAGTTTGGGAGGCAAAACTGTCGGCAAGTTGGTAAACTGTGCGTAAAATTTTGACAAAGAGATGGCAAGCAGGTGACCATTTTGTTAACAAAATGTTGATACCCTGTTGGCAATACATTGACAAAGTGTTAATCAAATTGCCGCGCCCCAATTACTCTGCTCTTTTTACCCGTGTGCACACGCATACGCACAAAGGAACGGACGAACGGGTGATGAACAGGAAAAAAGCAGAACAGACAAAAATGCGTGCTCCGTTAAAATGGCCCATTTCCTACGAGAGGTATTCTTCCCCTTAGCTGGCAAAAATGCGCACTCTCGGTTAAAGCGAAAAAAAAAACGAAAAAAAAAAAAAAAGAGCGGACGGATGGATGGACAAGAACAATGGAGAATAATCATACCCAAGGGGGTATAAAAAAAAAAAAAAAAAAAAAAAAAGGAACAAGAAATAAAAAAAAAAATAAACCACCCCCCATACGTTGGTTCTCATTGTATTCCCTTTTCCATCACTAGTTTTATCGGTCACAAGAAAGTGAAACTCATTTCGATTGGCGCAAAGCCCGAAGACTGTTTTTACCCCCCTCTGCGGTGCTGTCCATCGAGGGCGTAAAATTAGAAAGTTTCACGGTAGTACACTCGCGTGGCTACCACAGTTGTGCAAGCAAGTAGGAGGATTTAACGCACCGTGTTTTCCTCCTCCCCCTCAATGGGATCTCCGACCTTGGCCTGTTTCGTATCCTTCCGTATACTTTCACCTATTCTGCAGCCGGAACGGTTCTTCACTTGTCCGTATTCCCAGCTAGCGGTACTCCCCCAAATCAAAAGTTTAACGTGGGTGTCATTTTCTAATCATCAAACAGGTTGTCCTATTATTAGCAGAGAAGCATCAACTAGGGGAATTTCTTGAACAAAAGGAGAAAGGCTCTAGGGGGGCGCAGCGCACCTAGGAATTTTTTCGCATTCACACCTATAGTTAGCTGCTGTTGTATTTGATTGTACAGCGCCAACTTTTATGGCAGTCGTTTGGCCGGGGAGAAATCCAACCCATGGGATTAGGTCGCATGTCTGCACACATACATGTGTACGTGCATGTATATATATTTGCACAGGGTTCCAAGGAGGCAACACATCGCGCACGTTGTATAGGTCCTCACCTTAGTGTGCACGTACGTATCTTTATTCGTGCTTACCTTTGCATGCATGCAAGGTTCCATTCCCCTTCCCTAATTTTTCCTCTTTACATTAAAAAAAAAAAAAAAAAAAAAAAAAAAAAAAAAAAAAACATGCTCTGATTTAACTTGCTATTTGTTCGATTTGTAACGATCGGGGACGGTGCCTTAGAAAACTCGCATTCCAACCTTTTCCTTTCGCACGTTTGCATTTAGCTCGCCGTGTAGCGGTTCCTTGCAGCTTCTTGCAACTAGAGAGAAGCTACTTAGGTCCCATCTCCCTATCAACAGAGTAGCCCCAAAACGAACACCTCGCGCGAAGGCAGGTACGCCCTCGTTTGACTGTGTTCAAATGGAGACCAGTTTAATTTTCACCATGTGAGGCATTCCAAAGGGGAGTTGGCCAAATGCCGCGTAGTTACCTATCGAGAGGGTGAGATGTGGGTAGGGGGAGGAAATAATAATTCATCCCAGGATTAGGAAGTCACTTAGGATGACAAACAGAGTGACCTGTGCCTATCAACGTCTCCTTTCACATCTCCCCATTCCACCTGTGTGAGGGTACATCCTTCCCACCAAAAAAAAAAAAAAAAAAAACGCTTATGCACAAAAATGAATACCACGCCTGGCATCGAGAATGAAGAAAGGAACGAAGGGGACACAGGATTCTATGAAAAAAGGAATGGTAATGAGGACAACGAATACAGCGAGTACAGCGATTCTTTTGTTGAGCATCTATTCAATGTAAATAGGAAAGGATCTAGACGGAACAGGGGCAAGCTGTATGGACAACATCTCCACCTTGAAAATGAGCAAGAGAATGGTAACTGTAACTGGTACGATGCGGAGGGAACCCCAGTTCGGGGCACCAAACCGTACACTGTGAGGCGTGAGCAGGAGCTATACGCCGCACGGGAGGATGAAGAAGTGATGAAGTACTACTCAGTAGTGAAGAGCAACAAAATGAACGACGATATCCTGCAAAGTCAAATTGATCAGCTATTGAACTTTAACAACAGAATCGAGACATATGAGGAAAAACAAAAGAGGTTGTTCCTGGGTTCGACCAACGATGAGGAAATCGATCCCTGTCTCTACAGCGTGGAGGACGACAAAGAAGATAAGGATAGTGGTGATGGTTATGGCCATGTCCATGGTGCAATTTTCTTTTCCCATTTTTTGGATGACCTAAGTAGGGTGAAAAAGTATCGCTTAACAGAGCGAACAATTCACCTCCCCCCAAGAAGTAACAAAGAAGAGATGAACCAACATGATGAAGGTAATTCCAGTGTACCATGTGACCACTTGGGTGGAAGTGAAATAATTCAATTACTGAACAGCCAAAATATCACCTTCAACGAAAAGAGACTACTAAATATTTGCAACATCAATTTAAACAATATCCTTTATTTTTACCTTTGCTGTAATGAGGAATATGGTTCACTGTGCATGGAGGGTGGAGGAAAACTTGTCTACACGTATGACTCATATTCCTTTGAGGGACCCGAGGGGGGAAGCGATGTTTCCAGTAATTCCTCATCGGAAGGGAGAACCTCGAGGTCGAGCTCTATAAGCGACGAGGAGTTGCTGATGCTCCGGTATGGTAATGCGGAGGGGAGTGGTTATTCTGAGGAATGCGGAGAGGAGTATGATGAGGAGGAGGCAGGATGGTATGGTGATGAGCCCTTTCGTAGGAGAAGAACACAGAAGAGGAAGAAAAAAAGGAACGCGAAGCGGAACAGGCATGGAGGAAAGGGAGCCACCTCCACTCCATCCTCCGCTGAGCCAACAAAAATGAACAAAGAAGTAGAATCGTTAATGAACAAAGCGAACACCTGCTACATTTGCCAAAATTTCGACGAATGCATAAGGATCTTAGAGAAGGTGATTAAGCTGGCACCAAGTTTACATGATCCCTTTCACCTCCTAGGTTTGATACACGAGAGGGAATACAAAAATGTGAAAAAGGCTATCAACTACTACCTGATTGCAGCGCATCTCTCAAGGAATGACTACCTCTCCTGGTACAACATCATTGAGTTGTGCAAAATAGACAAACAGTACAACCTCATTTTGTACTGCCTCTTCAAGGTCTTACGTATATATAGAAGAAAGCTTTCCAAGCGAGAGAAAAAACGCATCGGAGGGTGTGTCCAGAACGATGTTCATTATAATGAAAATCACCACTGTTCCAGTGCCGAATCGATGGACACCATCCCAAAGGAGGATAACATACATGATGACCATCTCGCACAATCAAAGCAGAACAAACATAGAGAGATGGAAAAGGAACAAATAAACGATCTGGATGATTTTTCCAAGCATCTGTATTTTAACATAGCCTTTACGTACCTTCTGCTGGAGGACTACAAAAAGGGGTTGAAGTGGTTGTTGCTGATGCGGAACACATGTGCAGGGGAAATCGATCCCCTGGTGGACTTGTACGTTTGTATCTGTCTAGTTGTGGTGAGAAATCCACAGGACAGTTACCACTTTTTAAAGCATATGTTCCTACGATTGGTGAGAAAGAAACGGGCACAATTATCAGCAGCCTCAGCGTCAGGGGAAAAGACACCCTCCCGTGCAGCCATCTGGTCTTACAAAGAAAAATCCATCGTCTGCTTTTTCATGCAGAGTCAGATCCTAAACGGAAAGTATGATGAGTGCATTTTTGTCTACACCATATTGACCGCTATGAGTGGCGAGCAAATCCATCTTGATATTTTCATCCAATTTGTCAGGTCCCTCTTGATGGTTGGAAATGTAGATTATGTTTACCTAAATAACTGTTACTTCTTGCAATTCCTTTTGGGAAAGGAGGCCCTTTTTGAGGATCTCATCTTCCACCTCGCTGAGTCATACTATTCGCGGGGCATGTTCCAGAGCGCCATTTATTTTTACCACCTAATCTATGCGCGGTGGAAGGGCGTCCTGGGGGGGGAGAACTCTGCCAAAGGGAAGGAGCGCTTGAGCCCAAATAATGCTCCCTCCCTGTGCGGCACGGGCAGTGATACACCGATAAGCTACGACCACGGAGTGCACTTCCTCACTACAGTGTACAAACTAGTGAAGTCGTACTACTACCTGCAAAACTTCGAGAAGGCAGAACAAATTATCGTTAAAATATTAAACAACGAACATTTAGAAAAAAACAACATCGAAATAGATATCAAAACTCTATATATTGATATACTCCACAAAACGAAGAGGCACAAGAAAGCGATAAATATTCTCCTAAGCATTAAGCAGAAAAAATTACGGTTTATGTGTTCTATCCCGAACCCCTTAAGCAATAAAGAGAGGGAAATTCTCCTGATGAAAATTCTAAATAGAAAAAATAAACTTCTACTTTACCTCTCTCACAATAACTACATCATCCACATGTTCTCTGTATATCAGAAGAAGGATAGCGTTTTCTATAAGTACGATAATTTTTTGTCCAAACGAGATGTGAACGATATTATTAAGCTTAGGGCTAATATTTGCTTCTGCTACTTCTGCGTTAAGTACAACTTTAGTATCCTGGGGTACCTCTACCTCTACAACATCTTAATCTTTCTGCACTCCAAGGGGATGGGAGGATGTGCAACACGCAGTGCATGTAAGAACCGGGGGGAGTACATTACCGGAGACACTCGAAATAGAATACTTAGGCAACGTATTCAGAGCCTGCACACCTACAGGGAGTACGTAGTGTTCCTCGCCACTTCCTTTCACATTTTCAAAAATAGGAAGAAGCCGGAGAGCTTAGAAATTGTTCATAAGGATTTGAAGTTGGCGGGCACGAAGTTGTTCTACAAGGGTGTGTTTGTCTTCGACGTGAAGAAGGTTCTAATCCAGGGTGACGGGGCAGAGGGATCGGGGAACATGGACGCAAACATTTGTGCAAGCAGTGATTCCCTTCCTACCACTACCGGTTCTCATCGCCGCGTGGAGGCGCAGTTCCGTAGACGCCTACATCGGTACGCACAGGGCGTGGAGTCAGAAATATTTAGCAGTAAAATTGTGGTAAAGTTCTACAAGTTCAGCTACAGTTTCTTTTACTTGTTGTACGAAATCGAGCAGGATTTCAAGCGCATACACACGGCCATGGAGAAGGAAAATATAAACTTCAAGGGGAGGGAAAAAGACATCAAGGGGAGGGAGATTGAGTTTGAGACCAGGGGGTGCCGATCTCTGTTGTTGCCGCCGGGGCATAGCAACTTGTATAGCGACGGAAGTGAACTACCCAGTTGTACCGTCACAAGACATGTGGCAGATCCCACCCATCACCAGGAAAATCCCAAAGGGGGGATGGTGCAAATGGCAGGAGAACGTCCAAAGCGAAGTAAGCGGTTCTCCTTCCTGGTGACGAAGAAAAAAATGAACTTTTTTACGTTCGAAAATTACCTGGGCCTATATTTCAGCCTCCTCTTCCTAGAGGAGTCCTTCTTCATCGTGACAACTATGAACATGTATGAAGATGCCATACACATCCTGAGCATATATCTAAAAAACAGAAAATCTAGCAAAATGAAGTTCCTAACATATATGAAGTCGATCAAGAGGGAGTTTCAGAAGCGTAGAATTAGCAACCACTTTATTAACGTACAATTATACTTTTTCAACAACGCCTACTCAAGTATCATCAAGGATGAAATGCGCATGGAGTACAAGAACTTTTTTAAAATGAGTGAACATGTGGACTGTAAGTATTTCCTCTTCCGCATTAATCTGCTCCTGAACAGATTATACATATCCAGTGGAAAAATTGAGAAGCAGATAAAATGCCTCAACGATGTTTATATTTTTAAAGGAAAGGAAAAGGATGAATACAAGGTACTAAAGTATTATAGTGATATTGTCTTGACGGGAACATTCTGCCAGAATTTCTTATCCTCCATCTCCAAGTCTAGGTACAAGAACATTTTAATTACCTTCCGCTTGTTCCTGGTTAGGACGCTACATAGTAAAAATAGCAACCCCTTCCTCATCTACCTCATCGGAAATGTGTGCAATCTGTCCTGCATGATTGTCAATTCGGTTCATGAGTACACGCGCGCGTATGCCTTTCTGCTGAAGAGCAGGAGGGCCAATCGCAAGCGCCTCCTGAGGTGGAACCAAGGCGTGAAAGGGATAAAAGGGGTGAAAGGAAACTCCCAACCGGATGGCCAATCTGATGGCCAACCGGATGATCAATCGGATGACAAATCGGATGACAAATCGGATGACGAATGTGGTGACCAACTGGATGACCGCGAGGAGGAGCTGGAGGAGGAGCACTTCCTGTTCACCAAGCTGAAGGTGTGTGCAGAGGGAAAGAAACAGAACCAAGTGGAAGACAACTTCGAAACCGTGGCGGATGACCTGAACTTCCTCTTCAGCCTCATGACATCGTACTTCAACTACGCCAGTGGTTACCGTGTGCAGAACAGGGAATCTGTTCTCATGACATCATTCTGCCTACTCAATGATTATATAACGAAGAGGTATCAGCAGAAGGTACTTGATAAAAAAATAAAATACCAAAAATATTCTCTCTTCTACAAGGTATACAAGTATATTTACATCGCAGAAATTTTATACAACTTAGGGAGGGCACTGCATCACTTGTCCTACTTCTCCGAATGCATGAAACTCTACCTAAGTGTCATCCGGTTAGTACAACGGGCAGATAGAGAAATGAAAAAAATTTGCTCCTCCAATAAATTAAACCTTAGTAGGAAATTTATTTTCGAGCACGTTATCAACATGAACCGCTGCATGTGCTACACGTGTCTCTACTTTGGGCACAAGGAACAAGGCACTCCGGTGCAAAATCTCGCCAACTATTTCAACAACCTAAACAGTAAGTACTCTAACTTATTTCTTCTTTTTTTTGACAAGCGCCACCTCCTCTTCTCAGCCTCCTATAATTTGGGTGTCATTTTTAAGAAGCTCAACAGGTTCGAGCAGGCCAAGTACGTCCTCAGGAACATAGTCTGGGATTGAAACTGGTGCAATGGAAGGGGAAACGTATCGATGTGCTAACCGCGTCACCGTATGTTCGGGGTAAACCATTTTGTGAACCCTCCTCGCTGTTCCATTGCATTACTCTCTTTTTTTTTTTTTTTTTTTTTTTTTTTTTTTTTTTTTTTTTTGTATCTGCCATTTGTGGAGGATAAGCAAAAATGCATAACTTGTTTACACACATATGTGCATGCATTATAAAGGGGTTGGCTTTATCCTATCTTCTTCATTTTGTGGCATTCTCCGCCTCGTATTATCCCGCTCTTTTTTTTTTTTTTTTTTTTTTTTTTGGAGTGGAAAGCTTTCCCGCGTGAAAATCTCCCCATGGGTATAAAACAAACTCTCCTTTCCCTTTCTTTTGAAACCGATGAGCTGAAAGGAAGTAACTCGCGTCCGTTTGTATGTAGCGGTGTGGCAGTTCAACGTTTCGACACCGTAGGTGCATATATCATCCTAGGGTAAGGTCCTACACCTGAAGGAGCTTTCCCCCCCCTCCGCCTCATACACAACACAGAAGTAGCCCCTTTTAAATGGTTAAAAAAGGGGACAACAAAACCTTCCACGGAAAGCAGTAAAGCTTTGCAAAATTGTGGAATGCCATTTTACCTTCACGACCGTTTGCCTCTTCTTCATTTTAGCATCTGCTCTTTTCCCACATTTGCTTTTCCGTTTTTCTTATTTTTACATTTCGCCTCTCCGTTAAATGGTGAGAGAATAACCTGCGGTGGAATACGCTCAGGGGGGCATCTCCCGAAAAGGAGGCGCCTGTGTGGAGAGACCCCAAGTGCCGACCACGACGGATAACTACTCACCAGGGATATGACTACCCTCGCCCGTTAAGATGACCAACTGATCAATTCCGTCACCCCTTCACCCCCTCGCAGATAAAGAGGTACATTCGGACGAAGGTTATCACAAGCCTAAGCAAGTTCAAATGCTACAACATCCAGAACGAGTACACGGCCAAGAACTGGCCGAACGTAGATTGCATAGACCAAGAAGAAGAAAACGTTGCAAAAAAAAATGAACAGGAAAAGAGAAAGGCCAAAACTATCCCCTATTACAAAAACTACATGCATGATTTTTTTGGCAGACAACTTATTCACAATTTGCACCTACAGGAAATGAACAAAATGAAGAAACTGCGAAATTTTAAAATGCCAAAAATTCACGCGGGGGATTTAGTGGAGGTGAAGTATGAGTTGTCTAGGTCTCAGCAAACCTTCGCCATTTTCCAGGGTGAGAAATCCAATTGACGGTACGCCTCGCGCCGTCGTTACACCACTGAGCGGTGCACCACTGAGCGGTACACCATTGAACGGTACACCATTGAACGGTACACCATTGAACGGTGAGCCAGATGGATACATTGCGTTGTTACCCTCCCCGTAGGCTACTGCGTGGAGATACGCAAGAAACGACTGGATTCCTCCTTCATCGTGAAGAACATCTTCGACGGGGTCGGAGTGGAGCAACTCATCCCCTTCTACTCCCCCAGAATTCTTTATGTTAAAATTGTGAATAGCCTCCATAGTATGAATGAAGAGAAGGCCAAAAAGTATTACCAAATAAGCAAGCCCATTACCAGGGATTACCGCTACATGTGGCAGTATAACTTCAGGGGGAAGTACGAGAGACCAAGGGGGCAACACAAGCCAGGCATTAGGTCGTTAGAACCAAAAATTAGAAGACGCCTAGCTAAACTGAAAAAAAAATACATGCGAAGAAGAATCGAAAGTAATCTATCCTCCTACATTTTTGGTGGAGTCTACGCACAGTACACAAGGAAGAGGACAAGGCTAGTGCGTGCAGAAATATACAGACGGATGCTTATCTACGCTCTCGATGAAGAAAACAGAAGGAAGCAAAAGCTAAACAAAAGGCGTGAACGGGAAAGTTGGAACAACTTCAGAATTAATAGGAACCGCGGGGAGAATGCCTTTATGGCTCTTCCGGGGAATCACCCTCTTTCGGGGACTGACAAGCGATGAAATGATTAGGGGTGTATGGAAAACTGACCAGATCGGAGGGATTGCGCAAATGTGCAGTATGGGAATGTAACCATACCCCTCCAGCTGTGCAACGCAAGTGCACCTTCGAACAACGTTGGTACAAATTGTGGGGGCCGACTGGACAGTGGCTTACTGCGCATAGGATGCACACGAAACAAAAAAAAAAAAAAAAAAAAAAAAGGCCAATAAAAAGGGGCTATAAAAAGGGGCTATCAAAATGAGCTATCAAAAGGGGGAAAAAGAAGACTATAAAAAAGGCGGAAGAATAAAACCTTTCCCTTAAGCCACCAAAACTTCCCGGGCACACTTCCCAATGTGTTGCGTGCCACGTCTACTCAGACAGAGGAACACTTCTCAAATTTATTCGTGGATCGACAGCACCGGTACCCCCATTTCTTCTTATCCCGATCGTAGTAACTGCCAAAAACGGAGGAGTGATCAAAGAGGTGAATATCCTCCTCGTACCTACTCATGATTTTAATCCTTTTCACTTTGGGATCGACCTGATCCACTGGTTTATATTCTGTGTAGACCTCCGACTGAGTGAGTTCCTCCCCTGCAGTTGCATCCTTAGAGGCAACATTTTCACACTTGTACGTTTTTAAAATATCTTCTTCCTTTTTTTTAATTAGTTTTTTTTTTTTAGATAAGAACTCTCTATAGAGCAATTCAAGTTGAGTCGGCTGTGCATTGAAGTGCACATTTTCTCCCCTTTTGTAGGTTTCCCATGCGAAAATTTCTAGCTTCTTCGATTCGATTGCTTCATCTGTATTGTTATAATAATTTTCTCCCTTGTAATGATTGTTGTCGTCGTGCAGATTTTTCCCTGTGCCTGCAAATGGGTCTTCACGCATGCTCCTACTTTTGGGGTCGTAGAAAGCTGAATTCAAGCTCAGATTGTACAGGTACTTGGCTGTATCTTCTCTGATTCTTAAATTTCTCGCAACGTTTCTGTGTTTTTCATTGGTATTTCCGCTGCTCTTTTGTGTGTCCTCCGCCCCGGTGGTGGCTTTTCGCGCGTCGTCGTCAATCTCATCTTCCTCATTGTCACTGTCACTACCAGATTGGTCATTAGCATCTCCGCCACCTGCGCCATCGATGCGCTGCTTTTTTCCCGACGTGGCCTTCTTCTCGTACTTCTGCTTCAACTCCTCCGCCTTCCTCTTCTTCTTCTCCTCCACGATTTTCTCGTACTCCTTGTATACGTGTTCGAAGTTGTCCGGGTTGTAACCCACCCACCTGTCCCTATTCCCGTCGTAACCCAGGTCCTGCGTCAGGCATACAAAATCATCTTCATTATCTCTGTTCGCAAAATTAAGTTTCTTCTTCCTCGTTCTCTCAAGACAGTCCTTCTCCTTGTGTGCTGTACTTCCGCAGTTTTTACAAAAATCTGACACATTCTTCAGATTCTTCACGTACACCTTTTTGTTTCTTTCTTCTTCTATTTTCACCTTGTCGGTACCCTTGTACCGTTGGTGCTTCAGTCCTGCGGGGGAGGGGACGAAAAAGGGGGTTCATTCGGTTGGCTCGCTCTCCCCTGGAAAGAACTCCCTCTCAAATTATCCTACTCCATATTAGGCATCCTTACGTCTCTCAAATTTTCATGCGCATTCCACGTAAGGTTAGTGCGTTCCACGTAAGGTTAGCGCTTTCGACGTAGGGTTGACGCTTTCCATGTAAGGCTCGCGCCGCCTTCGTTACCTGGTGCGGTCTGGTTCAAATACCACGGGGCTTTTATGATGTACTGGGGCATGTGGGGGTTTATGTCGTTCCCCTCTTCATCCTTCAGGGCTTCGATTTTGCCTGCGAGAAGGAGGTAAAATGGTGAAGTAGAAAAGTACACAAGTAAAGATATAGAGGACTCGAAAAAGCGGACATCAAAACATGTGCGCTGAAAGCTTAGCGTACCAACAACACTTACCGGCCTTCCTGGCCTCGTTCAGCTCCTTCTCTTTCTTCTTTTCCTCCCTCGTGACATTTTTGGTATTCATTTTTCCCCTGACGTGACTCCTGACGTGGTTTCTGACGTGGTTCTTGGCGTGGTTCTTGATGTGGTTCTTGACGTGGTTTCTGACGTGGTTTGGGGCATGTCCTTCCCCCCCATGCAGATTACCTCCGCCGCGAGGAGTTCAGCCGGGGGTTCTCTCTGCAATTGCGCCTCGGAGGGTAAACCCACTTGGCGCCTGCACGTACATACAAAAACATGTATACATATATGTAGGTATATGCATACAGGTATTAATCGCTGCTCCAAGGGGGGGGGGGGGGATCACCCAGGGGAGGAAGAATGCATTCCTTCACGCGGGCCTGCTTTTTGCTTACGTGCCATTCTTCAGGTGATTCATTTGCCCACTGAGGTGTTCACCCACTGGAATAATCATTTTTGCAAAACTCTTTAGATCTATGTACGCAATTTTTCCCGCTTCTCCATGCGAACATTTTTTCCGCGTGTCGAAAAAAAAAAAAAAAAAAAAAAAAAGGAAGTAGAGGAGGAGTCTCCTTTCCTCCTACTGGCTGTGCATTACATAGTAGTACGTGCATGTGGGTGAAGCAAATTTACAACCGCGCACAGTACATGTGCGTACCGCTTCAGATCATAGTTCAATTTTTGGGAAGGCGCCTTTTTATCAAGGGTAACCCTCACGGAGAGGTTACTTCTTCCAAGGTTCATGGGGAAATGAGGCTCCTTTATAGCCAATACTCTCTCTCACCTTCTCACCTCAGAGTGGCAATTTCATTCGCGCCGTAAATAACTGCACACCTTTTAGAAAGATGCGTTGGAAGAGAAAACTTCTGTTGGGACAAAAGTTGACTCTCCAAAAGAGGGGCATATAAATCCTCTCCCTCATGAGTATACTATATATACATAAATGCTCACCCATTAGTGAGCTAACAAAATGATTAACTCCCAAAACAAGGAATTTAAATTTGCTTGTTGCGAATAGTGATGAGTTCGCTGATGTGCGCAAAGTAGAAACCACACGAAGGCAACAGCTGCTCAAGCCGTGGGCCCCTCTTGACAAAGTTAACAAAAAAAAAAAAAAAAAAAGAAAAGAAGAAACAGAAATGAAAATAAAAGTGAAAATGGAAGACGGGAAAAATAATCATCCTATGTGAAGTAAAAACAAGAACAATTCACAAGGAAGTTTTAAAGAGAGAATAATATCTCCCTACACATATATACACAGCCTTGGAAAAATATTTCTTTTCCTTAGGCTCCGGAATGGTCCAATACCATTTCCGATCCTATTCACGTAACGTTTGTCACCTTGAGCTGCTCGAAAATAATAAGCCTGTACATATTTAAAATGAATTTCTTGGCATCTGCATCTAGAAACTTTTCAGCCTGAACAAGCATTTCCTTTGGAGTTCTCTCGTTCAAAACTTGATCCACAAAATAGTTGCTAATTTGCCCTGTTATTTCCTTCTCATCAGAGCCTATATACTCTGTTATTTTTTTGCATATCCACGGCTTCAATTTTGTAATTATATTTCCCTTCTGATTTAGGATTTTCCAGTCTATAGGGAAGTTAAATATTTCTTCTTCATTGGACGGAACCATCTCCAGGATTTTTTTCGAGTTTTCTATCACATCTATGGTTTGGATATTTTCCTCTGGTTCCGCGTGTTCTGCGGGTTCTTCTGCTGCTCCTTCTTCTGCTGCTCCTTCTTCTGCTGCTCCTTCTTCTGCTGCTCTTTCTTCTTCTTCCTCTTCTTTCGCGCCTTTACCTTTCCCATCCAACTTGGCTACTGGCCTCTTCTTCCTTCCGAACATCTCATCTTCATCGTTCGTGTTGAATACGTTTTGTAGAGCTTTCCTCGTAGAAACTCTTGTCGCCCTTTCCGAGTCTATGTTTTTTTTTTTTTTTTTTTTCTCGTTCACTTTTATGTTGATCGGTTCTGCGGCGGGGGGTTTTCGCTTACTCGTTCGCGTCTCCATGGGGGATTTGTCCTCCGCCTCTTCCGCCATGCAATTCTCCACACAAGTCTTGTCCACGTCAGCGTTTTCCGCATTATCATTCTCTGCTTCTCCCTTGGAGGTAGCGCATTCTTCCTTCGCCTCCCCTTTTTCATTTGCCGTACCGCTAGCCTCACCATGCAGCGCGTCTTCCCCTTTCTCCTCCGCCTTACCCTCACTGCTCCTGTCAAAAACAAAGGACAAGGCATTCATAAAAAAACTGCTCTTGGACTTCGAAATATTCGCTCTATTTTCGTTCTCTTGTGGATGGTTTGCTTTTACGATTTCCTCTTCAGGAGATTCGTCTGACTTATTCTCGGTTTGGTTCTCTCCCTCATGCGGGGCGTCCTTAGCTTCCTCTCTGTTAGCTTCTTTGGCAGATTTGCTGTCAATTTCCCTGGCCGCCTGTTCCTTATCTCGATCCAGTTGCTCCTTCCTCCTATTCGCCTCCTCCGCCTCCCTCATCTCGTTATGGCGATCCAAATCGTCCAGCTCCTTTTCCTTCCTCCTCTTGGAGTTCCTCATTTCCCTCCTCTTCGACGTAGACAAATTAGCATTTTCCTGTTCCCCCTTTAAGTCCAATTCTATTAATTTTGCAATATCTTTCTTTTTTATCTGCTGCAGTTTGTTCCATTCTTTATATGTATCATTCTTGATCTGCTCTTCCAATTCAATCCATTCCTTCTCCCTCTTCACGAAATCCTTTTCTAGTTCCTTCTCCTTGTTGATAACTTTCTGTATTCTTTCCCTTTCCCTCCAGTGTACTTTATATTCTTTGCTCACATATGTGCTTCTTCCTTCAATTTCCTCCTTCACATGTTGCTTGTCTCTGCTTCTGTCCATTCCGCTGTTCATTTCAGTGGACTGTTTGTTCTTCATCCCCTCCGGGTTATCTCTATCACCTTCTTCGAACTCATCAGCCCTGTGATCATTGGCGTAATTTCCAGAATCTTCGTGGTGCATCAGGTGGTGCCCGTTGGGTATTTCTTTCCTCGTTGCAATGTCCATACTGAGGAGGGGGGGGTCTTTCTATAAAGCCGCCCAAGTGTACACCTCCTGTGAAATAAAGTATGCCCAATGGGATTGGACTCAATTCCTCCCTTTGGCAAGCTATCCCCTCACAATTAGTTTTTTAATTCCATCAAGTAGGCGCACGCATAAGCGAACACCGAAGAGGAGAACAATGATAATGTGTAAACGGTTCGATAGAAAAAAAAAAAAAAAAAAAAAATTCGAATCAACTGATTTTGTCTATGCCACTTGTTCACAAATTAAAGGGTTTTCTTTTCTTTTCTCATGGTATGGTCTCCCTTCTCCATAAAAGTCAATATCTTCTATACGTGACGACCTGGTTCGATCTTCGTCGCCACTCGTTGGTTCTCCCTTTTGCAGAACCACTTCTTCACTCTTTCACAGTGAACGTGTCAGCCTTGTCATAAAATACCCACTGGGGGGGGATATACCAAACATAGAAGCATTAACCTACGCACCATGGGGGCCTAAGCCTACACGTGCCAGTTACAGTGGTTCCATCACGCAATCGCTCTATATATCATGTCGAAGCTGTGCGCGTAGCCTATTTATTAGCAAAAAAAAAAAAAAAAAAAAAAAAAAAAAAGAGGTTACTCTTCAGAGATAGGGCAAACTTTCGTGCAAGTCACATATAACCAACAGCCATTTTATCGCTGTCAGTATGCAGGCTTATATCCACTTCCGAATGCGGCTCGGAGGGTTTGACGCTTTCCCAAAATTCTGAGCAGTTGTGCAAATTTCGGCAAAAGGGCATGTGGAAAAAGCCGGGAAAAAAAATTAAGAAAAAAAAAAAAAGAACGAAAAAAAAAAAAATGGAATAAAATTGCAAGCAGTGTGACAATAAATTATAACACCACATGTAGGAACAAAAAAAAAAAATAAAATAAAATAAAAACAGATGGAAAATCGCCTCTAACCTTGACTTCCGCTCGCCTCTGGCTGAATTCATATTTTGCTTTAAAACTCCATGGCGGGTAGGCAACACCGTGCCTTTCTACTTGGAGAGTCATTTGACCCACGTTAACCACATAACAGCGTGAATCAAGCAACAGAGGGCTTCACATATGAACTGATGGAACATTAACATGTTTCCACTCACGTATGTGGCTGTACAGTATAATTTATCCACCTCCCCCATGGTTTCCTCCTTTTTTTTTTTTTTTTTTTTTTTAAATTTTGTAGAAAATATCTCATGAACTTTTGAGGTACGTTTATATGCTCTTCTTTTCTTCCACTTCTCTTCTGGTTCATCCTTTTATTTTCGAATCAATGTGGCCGCTTGCAGTGTTTAGCATGATGGACACCACGGCAACGTTCCAAAGTAATCCTAAGGGGGAAAGTCCCCCATCTCTTACATGTGGTGACACACGCGACAATACAATGGAACACAAAATATGGAAAACCAAACTATACAACTCTTTTTAACCACCACCACACCCTCTCTGTGTGTATTCCTTCTTGTGGCAGAAAAGAAACGTCATAGAAGACACACTACGCAGAGGTGAAATTGTGTGGTCTCATTATCAGATGCACATAACCTGGTGAGTTGTTTTATGTAAATGCTGATCGAACGAGGAATGTAGGGCATTGATGATTGAAGAACTCCAATTCGTACGCACGTTCCTCCATTTGGTCTCTTTACATGTGCATCGTTTAATGTGTCAATTTTTAAACGTAACGTAGCACAACGATGAACCGGTCTTAGTACCCATATAGATTCATTTCATCGCTGCGAAAATAAGTTACACGTACCGACGAATAATTATACCTGCGGAGTGGCACACTATAGGTGGTGAAAAGTGACCTACACTGTAACTACATGATAATGTACATGCAAATACTTATGTGAATAGAAACCCTTTCCGATCACCCACTTAACTTTGATGCATCCTTATTTAATTTCCCCTTTCATGGGAAGATAAGCAAACAAACTAGTAACACCACCTGATTGGACCTTCCGACTAAGACTTATTGCTCTCCATATGGAGAAAACAATTGTGAAGGGAAAGCCACGATGCCGTTTTATGGTTTCCCCTTTTCCCATATGGACAGTGCTGCTTATGCGAACACTCATTGCATCACCTCCAGATTTTCAACAATTATTTTATGTTTCCAAAACAAGGCAATGTTATAATTTGTTCAAACCTGGAATTCCGTCCCAAGGGTGAGAGCATAGTGGGGACAAAAAAAAAAAATACCTCAGTCGTCCGCTTTAAAATATTACATGTCAGCAAAAGGTTTATCTTACTAAAAGGCTTATGCGTGTTACATTTTCTGTGATGCAAAGAGTATGTCCTTAGATTTAAACTCTGGAATATTTTATTATTTTATTTTATTTTTTGCCTCTTTTTAACCGGCCACTTGATGAAGGTTGAGGAAAATTTATGGGGGCGTTCCCCAGTTATCCGTAAATTGGAAATGCCATCCTTCGCATTTTTCATCATTCGGGATAAACACATGCGAATGTGCTAAGGAACAGTTTGCTAAACCGTTGCGAGGAGGAATGGTGATACCTTTCCGTTCCCCCTTCCTATTTATTTATTTTTTTGTTTTTCCTTCTTTTTTTTATCCCATTTCGTGATGATGATGCTCTAACCCAGAATTACAATTCGGCAATTAGCTCCAATTAGTGAGCACGGCCTGCCGGGGGAGGAGCGAGCAGTTGGCGCACACATGCAGGTACCAATCAGTGCACAAGCGGAGCATTATACATATACATACATACAAATATACATATATATATACATATATATATATATATATATATATTTACATGCACGTGCATACGTATGCGCATTCTCCTGACCTCCACGACTTGAACTTTTTCTCCCCATTCAACGCCCGTTAGCATTTACAAATATATATATATATATATATATATATATATGGCCACGTTTAAGCTGTATATTCGTTTGTACGTACATTTACATGTATATGCTCGCGGTGGGGACGGTACGTCTTTTCCCCCGTGTGCATACCGAGGGGGATACGTATATTCGTACACGCGTGTGCGTAAGGAGCACATTTTTCGCGCGCCGGTAGGAAGTGCACTGAACCGGCTACGCGCGTATATTATCCATACAGCAAGCACCTGCACACACATATATATATTCATATACATGTAGGATGTATATATATATATGATTTATATATATGTATGTGTATGTATATATGCTTTGCATGTACACCTTAACGTGCGTGGTCGCGCACACCCCTTTTTCTCACTCCAAATAGCCATTTTCCTGCTGTGCACAATCGCATGATCATGATTTTTTTTTTTTTTTTTTTGTGCAAAATTGCAGCTTTTTACCTTAACAGTTCAGAAAAAAAAAAAAAAAAAAAAAATAGCAATAATGCAATACGCGGCAAGGCTCGACAATATGGCAAACGGAAGGGGCCTACCTCCATTTGAACACTTCCACCACCCACTTAAAAAAGCACCTACCACACGCGCATAAACGTACACTTTGCAATATATATATATATATATATATTTTACATGCGCGCAAATTAAACATTTCCAAAAAAAAAAAAAAAAAAGGAAAAAAAATCGTCCAAAACGCTCACCATAATAATTGGGATACATCTTATATACGCATATATACTCTTTCTTTTTTTTCACTGCGAAATATTTTTTTTTTTTTTTTTTTTTTTTTTTTTTTTTACGCATCCTTTTTACATATACATATATTTTAAAATATTTGAAAGAGATTTATTTTATTTTTATTTTTATTTTCATTTATTTAAAACACACACACACGCATAAGCACTTATAGCATATATTCACCCATATACTAATTATATACGCATACACGCATACCTTTTTTTCTTTTTTCCCTTAACTAAACTTACTATTTACTTGAAAAAATGGCACGAACAAAACAAACGGCAAGGAAATCAACCGCCGGTAAGGCCCCCCGAAAGCAGTTAGCCTCCAAGGCAGCAAGAAAGTCAGCTCCCATGTCTGCGGGTATTAAAAAACCTCACAGATATAGACCAGGAACTGTCGCCTTAAGAGAAATTAGAAGATACCAAAAATCCACTGATCTCCTCATAAGAAAATTGCCATTCCAGAGATTGGTGAGAGAAATTGCACAGGACTACAAAACCGACTTGCGCTTTCAGTCATCTGCAGTCATGGCTCTCCAAGAAGCAGCGGAGGCATACTTAGTAGGACTCTTCGAAGATACCAACTTGTGTGCCATCCACGCCAAGAGAGTTACCATCATGCCAAAGGATATACAGCTAGCCAGACGTATTCGTGGAGAAAGATCATAAACGTGTGTACTGCGCTTAGATAACAACACTTTTGTGTAAAACTCAACTCAGAAGCCTTCATACCAGAACTGCTTTACTGCTCAATGGATTTATTTTTTTTATAAAATGGGTACTCACCGGCCAAGTGTGTGCCTGCGTGTCGGCGTATGTGAGTGTACTCGTGCGCCTATGCGCCCGTCTGTACGACCTCCTATGCTTGTGGGCCCCCGTGCGACAAGAGGGGGCGCATCTCTGGTGAACCCCCGCATCCACATCCCACACACGTGTGCATATATATATATATAACATATGCATATGCGGATACATCATGTACATCCAATCCTTCTACTTTTTCTTTCTCATTATAGCATTCGTTTTACATTTACATTTACAGTTTTAGATTTTTTTTTTTTTTGCCAATTTTTAAGGCTTCACTAGAAGCCATTACCATATCTGTGATAAACTTCAAAAATTTTGAACCGACCTTTCGAGGTTGTTTCTCCATTCGCATTAATAAAAACAAAAAAGAAAAATGCTTATTTTGCACATTCATTTATAGTGTAGAAAAAGAAAGAAAGTGTGGGGCATCTCTTTCCTCTCATGCGTAGCGGTCAGAGAAAAGCTGTTGATATAAGTCCGTGACGCTTTAGAAAAATGGACAAGTTATATGAGGGTGTAACTTCACCATGCCTCCTGCTCGTCTCCTCAGAGTTTTCACATCATCAAAGCTTACGTAGCAAAGGATATTTCTTCAAATATTCCTTGACCGTGTCCTTATAATAGGGTTTCAAGGCCACAGCTGTTTGTATGTTTTCTGGGAATTCCGTCCATATTTTGTACTTTAAGCATGCGTCCTCTAAAATGCTGGAAAGTTTTTTTATTTCATTTGTGTCTTCGATCCGTAAGATGACCTTGTGCATGTTGTTTATTTTTTCTGCACAAAGGTACTCCTTCACCACTTGGTCTTCCTGATTTTCGGCAATGACTGCGACGCTAATAAAGGGGGAGAAAAAAAAGAGACATCTGGCATGTATTTGTACGTTCATGAACGAACCGCGTGCAGGTAAGTGGGAACTGGGTAGGTATGTAGCCTTCCCTGTAGACCTCCGAAAATACACCTATTCGCGCCACAACAAACACGCATCCTCACTAACATTGAACAAATAGAGATACTTTTTTGAAACGCGCAGAAAAGGTTATCCCACTTGCGTGTAAAACTCACCATGCATGACATGCCTGGGCTATGACAGACCCCAGCGGCCATTTCTTATCTAAGATTTCTTTGTTCACCAAAATGTACTGGACGATAGGGTTTTCCTGCATTTGGTCCTTTTCGAAATTTTCTTCTGTTTTCCTTTTTTTTTTTTTTTTTTTTTTTTTATGCCTACTATTTATATTTGCCTTTTGAGATGATAGAAATGTCGAATGAGCGAAGCGCCTGGGGAGTGAATCTGACCTGGAATGTACGTAGGAGCCAAGTACGAGCTTTCCCTTACTGACCGAGTGATAGCTTCTTTTGTGAATGACCCCACTATAACAGGTGAATTGCAAACACACAGAAAGAAGTGGGGGGGAGGAAAGGTTTTCTCTTCGCGGTAGGTAGTTACAGAAGGTAAACAAACGAAGGTAGAACTGATTCTCTTTTATTAACACGTTTATACACAGTTTATGTTGGGAAGAAATAAAATTTGAACAAGTCAGGTGAATTCTATCCGCAATAAATTTACGTCGTTGCGAAAAGGGGCACGTAGAAATGGGTTCGACGTATGCACACGGGTTCCTTGCTCGAAATTATGTTGTTCTGATGGAGCACCTCTACTAAACGCAGCCCCCCCTTTTTCTTCTTCGCATTTGCTCTATACAACGGGGAGTTGAAAGGTGCTAAGATTCAGAAATCAGATTAACCACACGAGTTCTCATTCCCAAATCGGATGGGATCCAAACTCAAATTGGGGTGATGTCGCATAGCACGATGTTGTCACCTTCGCCATGTTGCTTTCACGTTTAATTAATGTACCAGTCCTACGTCAGTCGTTCAGGGCGAATGTGTATAATCTCCCTTCTGTAGAATCCGTAACAGTGACCCGCTGGATCATCCCCCGACATTGCTTCTTTCCTTTGCCTACTGGGTTAACCCAACCATATGTATATTCGCATAAGCTCCCACTACACACAAATGTAAGTTTGCTTCTACACCATTGTTTGGAAAGTTGCTAAACGTTTTCCTTTCTTGTAACTACCCGCAGTTTCAACCTCCTGGGGTAAAGGAGAATAACAAGGAAGGGAGGGGAGGTGTAGTACCCGCAAGTTGGTCCAACAATTTCTTTTACGTCCTTCCCATTTCGACATATGGGCATTTTTCGCTACTTTTGAACAACTTCGGTGAAGGAGATTCTACAACTTTATAGAGGAAGAAGACGTGAACTAACAGCACGGTGGGCACAAAAGTTCGTATGTTCTCTCTCTTCATGCATACCTACCATTTATTTTACGAAAATGTACGTTTATATGCACATTACTTTTTCTACATTTTTACTATTTTCTTCGATGGATAACAGAGCACGCCCATTCATCGAACGCTTTTATTTTTTTTTTGAAAAATACGGTTGTAAGGATGGAGAATGACAGCCACACAGAGGGACGCCCCAACAGAACGGTACGGAAAGCATTTCCAAAAAATGGAAATGGTGAAAATTCCTGACAGTTATAGTTATTCATATGTTGTGTTCATCGTTGGGAAGGCCATTAGAGTGATCCATTCTTATGGCATAAAAATGATCCGGAAAAAAAAAAAAAAAAAAAAAGTAAAAAGATCACTGTTTTGGTCACATGGATCAGTTCACCTCAAAGAAAGGAGCTAAAATATCAATAGAACAAACGCGTTGTAAATTTTCCTTACCCCCTCGAAAATTTCGCCAAAGAAATTTTCCTTATGTGTGAGTCTTTTGTCTCATGGTTATTATGACAACCCGTGAATTGTCGTTGTGGATCTTCTTCCTTTTTTAATATTATCAGGAAAGCAAATCTCACAATGGGGGGTGAGCCACTACAAAGGGAGAAACACCTCCGTGTACATGCATTTCCTATGATGATAAAGGGGGAATTGTGCATACCAATAAAGATTCTACGCATTTACCACCACTGTGTGGGTACTCCCCCCAACTAAGTCACCACAACAAGAAGGACCAATTATGAGCATACCAAAGTTGAGTCTTCAAGTGAGATAAAAACTTGGGGGATTAGCTTCATCCCAAAATGGGTGTTCATACGTAATCCCACGTTGGAATATTCTAACCAACGCAGGTGACAAATATGCAATCACCTTGAGGCTACCCTTCTTTTGCTTTATGAACGAAGCAAATAAACATGCACACACAGGTATACGTATTTTACCCTCTGCCCTTACTCCTCGTTCATTCCTTTTCGTGTACATTCCCTTTGGGTGTATTTTTCACTTAAATGCGTCATTACTGAATAGGGGGGGGAGAGCCCCTTCAAACAGAGCAAAATAGGAGTTACTACATATACACTTGACCTCATTAAGGTGGACCTCTTTTTTTTTTTTTTAAAAAGATATTGAAAAAAATTGGCACTCTTCATTTTTTTTCTTTATGCCTATGCGTGGTAGGCAATGGGAACGGATTGCACAGTTCTTCTAATCTGCATCACACCCTGTGGATGATTCGCCTTTCGAACGAATAAAAAATGTATACGACGTGAATGTATCGAATGTGCCACGTGAATTTTGATAAGTGAATCTCCATTCGTATAAAACACTAGGATAAAAAAAAAAAAAAAAAAAAAAAAAGAGAAAAACTCGACCTGTTATAATAATGCGCTAAGGTGTAGATAATAAAAAAGGGGAAAAACAGAAATGGTAAAAACTTTCGCTCAGTTAAATTGTATATCCCATGGGGATGTCCCACATTTTTTTTTTTTTTTTAGAAATTGCAAGTTAAGCTTTTTCGTAGCTACTACTTTTTCTTTTCTTCTTCTTTTAAAATGCATACATGACGGCATACACTAGTCCACGTGAACAACCAAAACGGTGAATAAGGATATCCGCTTACATTCTCAAACAGATGCGTATTTATATTGACGCACTTGGTAGGTTTGGCGAACTGCTCTCTCCTCCCACATCACGCATGGTTTCCTTGTACTCATATTTTTGCAATTCTTTTACCAACCGCCAGAGGAACTTTTATCATGGCCGGGACACATGACCTCATTACACAGTACAAAATTGGAGAGCCTCAGACAAGCTGGGGGGGGTGGAATGCAAAACATTCCTCGTATGTTGCGCGGCGTCTACGTGTATATATGTGTGTATGTGTGCTAAAATAAACGCATTCGTGTATGGACATTGTAAGCACCTGTGCCATATTACATGTGCTGCGCTAGCCCTCGCAGAAAATACAACGGCATGAATGCAAACCACTGCCTTTTTTCCCCCCACGAATTCACTCTGCAGTATTATCCAAGTAAATTGCCTATCCGAAAACCACAGCAATATTTTGTACAAATGTTTGTCAAGCGATGAGTCTTTGAAGCAAAATGAAATGTACAAACATGTGAACATATCTGGAAGCCTCATAAAAATGTAATGCACGAAAGGAAATAAATAAAAAAAAAAAAAAAAAGAGAGAGAGAGAAAGGGAAAGGGAAAGAAAGGAAAGGAATGGAATGGAATGGAAAGAATGAAAGGGACGGAAGGATAATAAAACTTAGCTAAAAGAATAACCACATGGAAAATTCCTTCCACATGTCCCTTTTACCGAAACTCCTGTTTCATTTTACGCGTTGTTTGAATGTTACCTCCGTTGCTTCACTGCACAGTTGGGTGTACCCACTTCGCCTGGAAACTTCTCCCGGTATGTGTAGTGTAGTTATGCGCTCAACGTAGCCACCAGCGGGCGAAAGATAAGTTTGTTGCCTTCCCTAACTGTTCTTTATTTGTATCTTTTTTTGCTTATTCTTTTGCTTTTTTGCTTGCATAATTTTTTTTTTTTTTTTTTTTTTTTTTGCCATGCGTACACCGTGTACACTTGGCAGATGGCCCTTGCGCACGCCCCCTCATCTCTACCAGCACAAATCACGAAAGTAAAAAGAAGGTACAGTCGGTTCTATATACTTCGTATGTGCGTATGTTTTGCGTGTAGTATAATGATAGGCATACGCCGCGGGGGTGCGCCTTTTAGTTGGTATTTTTTTTTCTTTTTTGTGTGAGATTGTTCGGCGTTTTCCTTCTCATCGCATGGTTACTCTTCGTTTCGTTTTGTGTTTCTTAATTTTTTTTTTTTTTTTTTTTTTTTTTTTTTTTTCCTGCCCCTGCAAGGTTTTTTTTTTTTTTTTTTTTTTTTTTTTTTATCACTTAACTATTTTTATGGCTTTCCATTTTATTTGTTCCTTTCGTTTTATCATACATTCTGCATTTGCTCATACGGATGTGTATAAGGAGGTGGTACATTTACGCAGAACCTACGTTGGTATGTCGTACACTTCGCGCATTTTACACGAGAAAAAAAATGACTACATATTTTTCCTTCTTACAAACGGGAGGGAGAAAATCAAAATGCGCATATACACCCACTTGCGCAACAACACGCAAACATAGCATGCATACCTATTTGTAAATTTTTTTTTTTTTTTTTTTAAATTCCCCTGATTGGTTTCCGCAGAGAATTGCAGAGCAGCACATGTGAAGATATAAGATACAAGGCAAAAAACATTTATGACTATTTGCATTTTTTTTTCAAAACTGTCGAAACGTTTACCTGACGTGAAGTGAAATAGTATACAACGGGAAGGAGAAGGAGCATCCCCACCTATCGGAACAAATAATTTATCCAAGCTGATCATCTGTCCACGTGGCCAATCCCCCCTTTCCAACGGAACACCCACCAACAAAATGAACGGCCCAATTGATCAGAAATGCATCAACGAAATTCGTATGTTGTCGGCGGAGCTTCCGCTGAAAGCGAACAGTGGACACCAGGGAGCGCCCATCGGGTGTGCGCCCATAGCACACATTTTGTGGGCCTACGTAATGAACTACTACAATGAGGATACGGAATGGATGAATCGGGATAGATTTGTCCTCTCGAATGGACACGCAAGTGCACTCTTATATACCATGCTTTATTTGACGAACCAAGGATTAAGCATGGAGGATTTGAAAAATTTCAGGCAATTGGGGAGTCTAACCCCAGGTCATCCAGAAAAACACATCACGAAAGGAGTGGAAGTAACAACGGGGCCATTGGGCCAAGGAGCATCAAACGCAGTTGGGATGGCCATCTGTGCACATAACTTAGCTGAAAAATACAACACAAAGGAATTTCCTATTTTTGATAATTATGTATATGCCATTTGTGGTGATGGTTGTATGCAGGAGGGAGTATTCTGTGAAGCAGCTTCCCTTGCAGGACACCTTGGCTTAGGAAGATTAATCCTTCTATATGATGATAATAAAATAACCATTGATGGAAACACAGAATTGTCCTTCACAGAAAATATAGAGCAGAAATTTGAAGCCTTCAAATGGGAAGTTAGAAAAGTAGATAATGGTAATACAGACTTTGAAGGTATATTGAAACAAATTGAAGAAGCCAAAAAAAACAAGAAACAGCCATCATTAATTATCGTGAAGACATCTTGTGGGTACGGGACGAAGGTAGAGGGGACATGTAAGTCTCACGGATTGGCATTAAAAGAAGAAGATTTAAAAAAAACGAAACAACTTTTTGGTTTAGACTCTGAAAAGCAGTTCCACATTTCGGAGGAAGTAAAAAAGTTTTATGAACAAATTGTACAGAAAAAGAAGGAAAATTATCTTAAGTGGAAAAAAATGTTTTACGATTTTACAGTGCACTACCCAGAGAAGGCACAAGAAATTATGAGAAGGTTCTCCAAGGAGCTTCCACACAATTGGGTCGATGTCTTACCCAAGTATACAACTTCCGATGTTCCTGCAGCCACGAGAAATTTATCGGGGGTTGTTTTAAACTGCATTAATAAGATCCTACCAGAGTTGATAGGTGGGAGTGCAGACTTGACAGAGTCTAATTGCACCGCCTTGAAAGAAGAAAAAGACATCACCAAAGATTCCTTTGCAAATAAGTATATACGATATGGAGTAAGGGAACATGGGATGGTAGCCATTACCAATGGGATATATGCTTATGGAGGGTTCGAACCCTTTTGTGCAACTTTTTTAAATTTCTATACGTACGCATTTGGTGCTTTAAGATTAGCCGCATTATCTCAGTATCACATTTTTTGTATAGCGACCCATGATTCAGTCGAATTGGGAGAAGACGGACCGACACATCAACCGGTTGAAGTATTGGCCTTACTTAGAGCGACTCCTAATTTGAATGTAATTAGACCAGCTGACGGGAATGAAGTATCAGGTGCTTATTTGTGCCATTTTAAGAACCCAAAAACTCCCACCATTGTTGCCTTGTGCAGAAATAAAGTACCCCACTTGAAGAACACCTCAGCAGAACAGGTCCTTAAAGGAGCCTATATTCTGGAAGACTTCGAGACCTCGAATGATAAACAGAAGGTTATCTTAGCTGGATGCGGTTCAGAATTGCATCTCTGTTTCGATGCCAAAAATATTCTAACCAAGGAGCACAATTTAAACGTTCGCATTGTGAGTTTTCCATCGTGGAATTTATTCAGACAACAGTCTGAGGACTACCAACAATCTGTGATGATGCACCACGATGCGAAGGTTGTTAGGTTCTACTTAGAGCCTGCTTCCACCAACGGCTTCGACACCTACTTTAATGTCTACCTGGGAATCAACCAGTTTGGCTACTCGGCCCCGAAGAACAAAATATGGGAGCACCTGGGCTTCACGCCGGAGAATATCGTTTTGAAGGTGCTGGCCTTTATAAAGGCACAAACACACGCATAGAAATCGTAGCGGCGATGGCACCGCTGCAGCGTACGCGCAAAATTGCGCCATGCAGAGTTTTTGCACCATTATTTTATTTTTTAAAGTACACAGAATGCACAATTCATTAACCTCACCTGAATTAACCCTTTTATTTTTTTAAAAAAAAAAAAAAAAAAAAATGTCCATATTTTTTGTGCTTCACATTACATAGAACAAACATGCATTCCCTCCCCCTATCCTCCTTTTAAATAGTTACAAAAACGTAGCTGCATCTGCCTTGCCACCTGCGCATCGGGATGGGTAGATAAAAAAACACTCAAAAAAACACTGTAGAAAAAAATGCCTTAAAAGTATATTAATAAAAAATATCTAGTATAGTAGAATAATAATAATGAGCAAGGTGTCATTTTGGATCGTGCCTTTTTAATATTAGCTTCCGATTATATACACCGTATTTTTTTTATCCAGTCCTTCCTACTTAACCGTCCTCTACTAGCTTCTCATCTTTCTGCTGAAGTTGACGCTATCAATGAAACGGGTTGATCTGATCATGTAGGTAGTCCACGGTGGGTAAGAACCCGGGAGAAAACTTCTAACAGTTAGCAGGCTAACATAATGAAGGCTTAACACCATGTAAACGTAAAAAAAAAAAAAAAAAAAAAAAAAAAAAAAGGATAAGGATAAGGATAAGGAATAACAATGTGTACAAATTGGGGAGAAAAAAAGCACCGTGTTTTTTTTTGAAGATTTATGTTGAGCACGTACAAGTGGTAGCGGTGACAGCGTAGAGTGGGTGGATACTAGGCGTCTCACCCACATGGCCTTGGTGCTATCGCTCAGGATACACGGGTCTTCGTTTTAAGCCCTTTGGAACAGAACGTGACTGTCCATGAGTTGCTAACCTCGCCCGTTTTGCCTCGCCGTCATGGAAACTGCTTCTTAAACAAAAAAATATTTTTCACATTGTAAGTAAATATGCCCTGCGCGGTATTCACCTGGATATCATCATTCTGTATGTCTACAACAATACCCTCGACGACCTTTCCCTCATCCACGACAAGAACTTCTTCATTTATTTTGTTTGGATTCAAAGGAATCACAGCGTCGGATACGATGCTAAAGGACGTTTTTTCGGTTGCTATTTTTAGTATGGTGTACAAGCTCTTCTTCATCACCTCTGTGACTCTCCCAATTTCGTTGTAAAAGGGTCCCGGTGTTATCACCTTTATCATAATTCCTTCGACTAGCCAAAGTGGAGACGCCTTGTCTTCATTGTTCTTGTCTCGGTGCATCTCCAAGAAATTAGATGCACTGGTGAAGCCAGTATTGCTCACCCCTCCATTTATGCCACCAGTGCTTTGGACATCATCCCATTTTCCTAGCCCCTTGGAGGAGGTGTTGTTTTTACCGCCTCTTCTCAGACTATCGTTATATCTTTGGTCGGTATTCAAATTGTGGGAGCCGGGTCCTGTTTCGTACTGCCCATTCATAAATTCTTCTGCCATGTTGTTCTTTCTGGTGGCATTTTTTATGCTACCTTCATTCATTCCTTCTCCCCTGCTATGTGGTTCGTTAAAATGAGTCGGATGACTTGCTCTGCCATCGTGATGGTAGTTATAACTGGTGTTGTTACTGTTTGAATGATTTTCGTGTGAAGTCTTGGACCAGTTTCCGTTGAAGTTTTTCTGGTCATACGATATTGGAGGGGGCGGGTGCTGATGGCTGCTATTCGTTCCTTTCCACCCGTTCGATTGGTTCCACGGTGCAGCATGGGAAGAAGCGTTTATGTCATTTGAACCATTTGCACCTTTTGCGGCACTCCTGTCTGGGTTGTGATCGGGGGTGTGTCCCTCAGGTGGGCGGTGACTTCCCCTCCATCGCTCCTCATCGTAGTTTCCACTGTGAGAACCCCTGTGCCAGTCAGCACTCTTCCTTGCGCTTTCACCGTAGAGCGAGGACTCGTATCCGATTCTGTCGTACCCGACCCGATCGTACCTGGGGCTTCTGTCACTAATGTTTCTCCACCTCGAGGAGTTGTCCAGGACCTCTCCCCCTGATGCCCCTCCTGATCCCTTGTAATATCTATCATCCGTGATGGTGTAATGATCCTTGAACGAGTCGGCAATGGCGCATTCGTTTTTTTTCTGCCTTATGGTCTTAGGCTTGATCTTCAAGAGGAGTGTAAACTCGTCCCGTTCGGCATCTATTACATCCCCAAGGAGGCCCTTATAAACCCCACTTAAAATTTTCACGGTTTTTCCAATGAAGGATTGGTAGGTATTATTCCTTCTGGGAATTATACTGGTGTTTGCTCTGAACAGATTATTATGTGTAACAATTCTTTTCTTTTCATTCGGGTTTCCAGTGAGTATGCAGTTATGGCTGTCCATGACGACAAAGCCGTTATCCTCAATCTTCTTGTTAATCTTGGCGAACACTTTATTCTTCCAGATATAATTCACCACGGCAACTTTATTCTTGTGAATCCCTCGCACGACTTGTATGATATCTTTAGCCTGGATGATATTTCCATTTTCGTCTTTGCACACTTGGCCAATGGCAGATCGTTTAGACGTGATGGTTCCAATTGTGGTGTGCAAAGTTGTATTATGGCTTGTTAGCACCCGAATATGTTTGTTCTTATCGATGTATGTTAATATACCAATTTGTCTGTCACTCAATTCTATGAGATCACCGATGGAGAACCCGTTAAGGGAATTAATTCCACCGAGCCCTTCACTGCTGCTATGCTCACAGGCAGAGAGATCTTGAATGGAAGAACGAAATTCGGTATTCAAAGAAGGAGAAAAAATAAGAGCAACATTTTCTTTATAATCGAGCAATGAAATCAGTCCACTCTTACCCTTATGAATTCCATTGATAACTGTTACGTTATCTCCCTCAAGGAAATATTTGGTTACATCACTTGGAAGGAATTTAAAGTTCTTCGCTAAATTGTCTGGATTGATGGTTAACACATTATCACTCACATTTGTTATGGTCCCTATAAGGTTATACAATTCTCCCTTCATAATTTTCACTCTCTCTCCCTTCTTAAACAGGTGTAGAGAATTCTTATTAATAAAGGATTTGCTAACATGGAGATTGATATCCTCCTCATTGCTGTTATTTTTATTGAAGTCTCGTATTTCCGTTAAGGTAATATTTGCATTTTCGGATATAAGATATTTTATGTTCATTTTTTTTAGTAGGTAGCCATTTTCTTCAAAAATATTATTTTGATATTTTATCGTTCTTGGGTAAGGTCCATGTTCAATGACTCCTCCTATTTGTTCTATTTCTTCTCGATCGAATAATTTTTTTAATGGTCTTTCTTTTTTTTTCTTCCTCTTAATTTGTAGCGCTTCGTCTAACATTTCCAACTGTCCATTTATCATTCCAGCGTTTCTCGTATCCCCTCCCACCATCCCCCCCGCGGGGATGATAGCCCTGCTACCATGATTATTCAACTCTAGCTTATTATCCCCTTGGTAGTAGGATTCATTCTTCCCGCTCTGTCCATCGAACATGGATGAGGCTCCTTTACTCATGCTCGGATTAGTCAAACTTAGGTGGGTGTTATTACCCTTTTTAGAATGGTTGTATTTATCATATTCGATTCTTGGGATTAGCCTAACAATGGCATAAATACCCTTTTCGTGTACCTCAAATATTTGCCCTATATCATTCATATAAACTCCCCTCTTAATACGAACGTATTCATTCACCTTTGGTATAATAACTTTGGAGTGGCACATAGAAAAAATGGAAGTTAATTCTTGCACTGGTACAATGGTCATCTCATTTAGGTTAATAAACTTGAACCCCAAAAGAAACCTTTTTAACATGTACAAACTATCCGCCTCGACATATATATATCCTTTCAGATTGTCTGAAACGTAGACTCCCTTAATGTTGAAGTCATTGTCTTTTAACTTCATGTACTTGTAATAAATTCCCATAGCTATATTTCTCTCCACTCCATTCTTGAACAATTTGATTAGCCACATTTTGGGGCTATCAAACGTTGTCAAGCATTCTCCTTCATCGAAGTACTCGTCCTCATCTCCTGACATATCCTCATCTGTTAGTGTTTCCCCATCCGTAAGGGTATCTTTTATATCCTTTTCATTTTCGTACCGTTGCGATAACTTGTTGATGGTTTGCGCTAAATGGTTCGTTCCACTTTTCAACTTCATTTCATACATTTTTTTCTTTTCCAATTTTTTTGCTTCTTCGAATTCATCTACGTAGGAACTGGCGTACTCCTCCTCCTCATCGTCTCCCACTTGCGCCTCTGTGTCCAGGAAGGTCGACAGGTACCTCTTCTTCGAGAGCTTCCTTTTTTTGAGCCCACTACTCCCCCCCTTGGTGGTGCTACTAGCCTTTCTTTCTCTGTACTTCGCGTCGTCATCATCATCATCATCATACCCGTCTTCGTCTTCGTCATCGTCATCCTCCGCTTCGTTATCCACGTATGGAGATGTGTGTTTATCATCCTTCTTCCTCTTTCTGCGTACTTCTCCTTTGTCGGGGTCGTTAACCTCATCATCAGTAGCATTATCAGCACCCGCTGCAGTTTTCTCCCCTTCCTCGGGGGAGCTTTCTCCTTCCTTCACCTCCTCATCGTCACCGTCGAACAGTTCGTTTCCCTCCACACTTGACTCGCTCATGTTGTTCGCCCGTGTGGAGCAGAGGGGAGAAGGCGATAGGGGTTCCGTTCCTTTGCTTCCCACACTGCTTTTCCTTCCGATCCGCTTTTAAAAATAGGTAGTCGTTTTTCCCTTTTCACTGTAAATATATGTAACCATACACGCTACGTTATTATCGTAACGCTGCATACAGGAGTGTGGGCACTTAGTTAAATGCGCTCTGCAGGGAAAATCTGCAATGGGCTTCTAATCCTTCTGGGAGGGGGGGGAGGGAAGGAACTGAAACTATGCAGACGAGTTAAAAGAATAAAAAGAGGGTAACATTAAAAAATTGCGCCTCTCCAACTTTTGCAAAATCTTCACGTAGCCAAATGGCAAGAGGAGAAGGCGTCAAATGGGTAAGTAGTCAAATAGGTAAGTAGTCAAATAGGTAAGTAGTCAAATGGGTTAGCAATCAAATGGATAGGTAATTACGTGGGAAAATAATCACATAGGCATGGAAAGTCGCAGCTTGGCAAGGACGAAACTGCGACGGAAGTGAATGCCAACATGGGCAATTCTCAACGAATGCAAAAATTGGGAAAATGTCGCGAACAAGTTGTAGCCTTGCCGCAAACTTACAGCGCCAACTTGACTAATCCCGAGAAAAAGCCTTCAAGCGCATGTCACACGTTTATGTAAAATTGTATACGCATATATGTATATTAATGCATATGCCAGTATACAAGGCCAAACGAATTGCGTGCCCTGCAGTCCTTCATTTTTGCTGTGCTCAATTTGTAGTCCACTCGAGCATTTCCTTTTTTAATGCGGCGTCATGCCTGTTTCATAAAAAAAAAAAAAAAAAAAAAAAAAAAAAATCCGTATACATATTTATCATTTTTTCTTTTCTCCCTTTTTGTAACCCCTCATTTTTGATGCAACATTTTTTTATTTTTCTTTTTATTTATTATTATTATTTTTTTTTCTCTCTCTCCAGGGAGCGTAAAAATGGAGCAGCCTTTTGTTTGCTTAAAAACGGGAGAGTTACAGAATGCGGTGTTTTTTTTTTTTTTTTTTTTTTTTTTTTTTGCGAACTATTTTATAAAGGGGAACTGGTAACCCTGTGTGCATCTAGTCACTTGTACACATGGGTGCATGCTCGTATACGCACTTTTACAGGTGGATGCCCCATGGAAAAGGTACATCTTCTTATGACTACACGAGGTGGAATGTCCTATACACATTTTTTTACCCTTTCGGCCATCTGATTGGACATAAAAAATACTGAAGAGGAACAATAGCCATAACATAATTTTTGCATCGCACTTAAAATATTAAAAAATAAAAATTAAGGCTAATCACCAATGGTGAGAATTTCACTGCTGTGCCTTCTTTGGCACCTTGCATGAGAGTATTCCTTTGCGGAAAGAAGTGGCAGTAAGGTTATAGTCGTGCGTGTATTTGGTCTCCTTACTGGAGTTGCGAAGTGGATATCCCAACTGAGCCTTTACGCCAGGTACGTAAGTGAGGGATGCATGTAAAAAAATGTTTATAAGTGGTTGTAGACCCCGACATAATCCCCAGTCTATATGACATAACGAACACGCAACTCAGACGAATCGAGGATTTGTCCATCGCGTTGGCAGAAAAGAGAACAGCTTTTCCATGCAGAAGGGGCAAATACAAAAATGTAGATCTGACTACGTAGGTACATCGCGGTGATGCTTCTTCCACAAAATAATGGCATTTTTATAAACCCTTCACCATTCCACGGGAAAAAAAAAATATATATATATTTATTCCCTGTTGAATTTGCCCCTGTCTCTACGTTCGCAGTTCATGTAACAGAAAAAAAAAAAAAAAAAATATATAAGATAAAAGATAAAATAAAATAAAATACCAAAACACTAATACACTTCTACATTAAAGTGTTCACTAAAAATTGGACGCAATTAAAAATATGAATAAGTCCGTATTCTAATTCGAATTAAGGGGGGATTCTAAAAATAACACCAAAAAAAAAAAAAAAAAAAAAAAAAAAAAGGAGAGAAAGAAAAATGTGGAAAGCAAACATTTGAGGAAAACGCATATGTAAGGCAGACGCTTTCAGCATAATCCCTAACAACCCGAGGAAGAAAAAAAATAAATTAATAAAATATGACCATGTGTTTGTCAGAATAGGAGCAAAGGGCAAATATGCATCAAGTGGTAGCTATGCTAATTGTACAGGGAAATGCATTTCTACATGGAGGCGAACTTCATGCATATGTAGGAATGGGTACCAATATGGTGCATGTACACATAAATACACACACACACACGCAGGCTTAGGAAGAGAGGTACGAAAGTGTTGCGATGCATGTAAAACTGCGCGTATTGGTGATACCCCGAATGAGACGCCTTAACTGTACGCTCGGTTTGGTTTCTTCAAATTGCAAGGAACGAGATGTTCCATGGCTCCCGTCCCGTGCAGTTGGTATGGGTGCGCTGTCCCGAATGCTTAACAGAGTGCTCGACTTAAATATAGCTATAGCCCAATCTCCTTATACTTGTACTTCATGATCGTCTGGAATAGCAACAGCAGGGCGATAAACGTTATGGGGATGTAAAACGTCTGCTTCACATCAATGGAGGAGAGCATGCTGATGGTCTGCCCCACGGAAACTGCAAAAAAAAAAAAAAAAAAAAAAAAAAAAATGCATAGCGGAACGTTATGAGTGTAATAGTGGGACAAGCATGAGGGAGAACCGGGTTGATAAGAACAGATAGGCAAACAGAATTGATGTACCAAGCGTGACACACACGCATGTGTATGTGGCTGTACAAAGGATAGATGAACCCAAGAGGATCACCTATGTACGGGGAAAGCATGCATAATATGTGTATACACACACTGACATCTATAGAGAACAATTTCGCACATGTGCACTTACCCAGGATAATGGTGTTGGGCATGAGCCCTATATACGTGGCCAACGAAAAGGGGATGGCAGGAAGGGAGAGAGACGCTACCAAAATGTTTATCAACGCATTTGGAAACACAGGAGTTAACCTTAAAATGGAAATGTAGAAAAACAAATCAAGTTTACTTTTAACTCTCTTCTTTATCTGTTCATCAAACTTAATAAGTGGCTTCCTAAAAAAATATTCTATTACTGTGCGCCCATAATTCTTAAAAATAAAATACGTTACTAGAGGAGAAATTGTGGATAGTAAGGAACAATAAAATATGGAAAAAGCATAATTGTAAAACGCCCCAATTAGTATAGTTATGATACTACCCGTCCCTGTCATCCACCATAAAAATAAAGGAAAGGCTTGATAAAGAATATATATTAAGGAGAGCAATATGAGCAATATAAGGCTATGTTCATTTTTGTAGGAAATTAAAGAGTCATATAAAATTTTAATTTTCCCTTTGCTGTTCAATTTTATGAGATCTTTAAAATTTTTTGGAATCAGCGTTTTCAGTTTTTGCTTGCTTTCTATGTTTAGGCCTACATGGAGGGGTACAATCGGGAAGGAAAGAATGGAACATTGTGGGTGGGGGTGCACTCGAGTGTTACTTCTTATAATGGCTACATTTATGCACAGTTGGAGGTTTACTCTCTGGTTTTAGGCTCAACGCTCCGGCGATGCACACACAGGCGAACACGCACACGCGCATACATGTACGTGTCTGCATCGCTAAAACCCGCGATGGCGAACCCTTTCCCATCATTCGACTCACCCGGAATGAGATAAACATATATCGTAATCACCACAACGAAGGATACGAATATTAGGGAGAGGTAAAGGAGGTGTAACTTCAGCTCTTTGTTTTTTACTTTGGGAATGAATAATTTATCAGTTTCGTTTGTCACATTTTGTTTTTCGTCTTTTTTCATCTTTACGGCTTGCATGGTCTAGTTAAAATTGTCTGCACGTTAATGCGATGCTGTAGGTGTGTGTAATGCCTATGGGCGGCGCGCAAGCAAGAGAGCACTGCGGTACATATGCTCATGTACGCGTGTACATATGTACGCATATTATGTACTCACACTGCTGATATATGTGTGCATGAACGTATTATCTCGTCCGCTAGTTTGCCCACATCCGCATATGCTCGCTAGCTTCTGCGAACTCACACCTGTGTGCCTCCCCCTCTCGCTTGCGCTTTCTATACGGTTCCCTTTTTCTTTCCGCTTCCTTCTATAGCTAGTGATGTACTTGCCAGACGGTGCCTTGTCCCATAAAAATAATCACGTAAATCTTTAAAATGATACAAGCAAACCAATATGCAGTTAAATAATTCCCTTAGCTCCTTTTATAAGGCATTTTCAATTTTTATCAGCTTATACACAGAGAACTTCTTTTTTGCATATCATATGCATGCAATGTGCTTCACCTACTTAGGATATATGCACATATGCTGTATATTGGGGGATAATTTTTTTTTTTTTTTTTTTTGCGGAAAAAAATTTTTTTTTTTTTATGTTTTTCCAAAGTGTTGTGAGGTTACTGATAAACCTGTGCGCTGCTGATGTGCGTACCACAACGGAATGAAAAATTAGTGAAGCACCACTTGTGCTGGTGCCATGAACAGTTCGCATAATAATTTTCCGTCCAGGCTCCAACCCTTTGAGCTTTTTCGTTTTTTCGTTTTTTGTTTTTGCCTTTTGCATTTTTATATTTTTACATTTTTCCCCTCCTCACCATCTATTGTGCCGCCATCTCACGCTTACTTTTCGTCCATGTTAATGGTTGCTCCAGTCCTGGAGCACTGGACAATGGTATACGTTCAATTAAACGGCGGTCTTTCCTGAGAGGATGTTCCGACGCTTTGCATTCTGTGCCATTTTGTGTAACCGAATTGTTGGGCTCGTCAGTATATTGACCTGTCTTTTCCCTTATATATATATATTTTCCCCACACGCATGTAAACTTGTTTATGCGATCATCTGTATGTAACAGAATTTGCATTTCTTCCGCTCATATGTACATTATGCTATATGTACATTTCTGTGTGTGTGTGTGTGTTTTTTTTTTAAGAGATAAAGGCGTATTGCCAGGATTAATCACTCCCCAAGTATGTATCTTCCCATGGTTTGTCCTTTTTTCCTTTCCAAGAAAATGGAACATGCTAAGCAATAGGATTGATGACTTGTGCCAACCGCACCCCCCACAGTTGCTGACTTAACGTTATTAAAATTGAGAACGTTTTATTATTATTATTTTTTTTTTTTTTATTTTTTTTAATTTTGGCTGTTTATCACATAAGTAGATAGCTTCTACAAAGGGCAAAAAAAAAAAAATTATTCACAAAAGATAAAAAAAAGTAAGTCAAAAGCAACTTTTTTTACGTGACAACGCTCCCCATGTGCTTAACACGTAAGAGAATGTGTGTACATATATAAACATGCATTTATTTATAAACACATTGATTGGCACTTCCTTTTCAAATGTGCCATTTTCCATTTGAGCGAAATGCAAAATGAAGTTGATAACAAAAAAAAAAAAAAAAAAAAAAAAAAGGAAAAAAAAATGTATACACCTTTGAACAAAAACCCGTCCCATATGCAGTAGTCGAAAAATGTGCAAATTGCGCATTACAGATATGATACAAATGGACACGTCAATTTGTTCCCTGTTCTCTGTGCGTGATGTTGTAAAATAATTGTACAGAACACTTTTATTTGTGAATATAGACTCGCCTCTCTCTTTCAAAACGGTACCCGCATTACACCTTATTGTTTGAAGAGAACCTCCTCTTCACATAGAACTCTCATTCGCGTGTATCACCCATCTCGCAGCAGTTCTCCACACATACGACTGTATGTGTACATATACACAAGGCATACGGGTGCTTTAAAATGGAAAACTTGCAATTGGCAGTTTATCCACCCTTTTCTTCTGAATCATCCCTCATGAAATAATCAAAGAGAGAAAATATTTTATTAAAAATGTAGTAATAATTTGTCCCTATACAAATGCCTATTACTAGGCCTATGACTAGTCCAGTCGAAAACCCCCAAATGGATTTTGTTGCTTCCTTTTCTATTTCGTCCAATTCTTTTGATGCGAAGTAGTGGCTCAAGGACGCTCCGCCCAGGAATAACGCTGGTAGGTAAAATGCATTTCTCCTCAGGAATCGTTTAGGCATATTCTTATTTTTTTTTTTATTTCTGCCAAGGTTGACGGGTGATCTTCGTCTTTCTCTTCGTCTTCGTGCAGACAAACGTGGTGCGCACGTAAAGCATACGCAACATGTACATATGCAAATCTGTGTGTGCCCTTTATCCGTTCGCTCGTGCAATATTAACACATTCTCAGTAGTCTTCCCCTGCAGTCATGCTTCAAACGTATATGACGATAAAACAAGATGAATTCACTTCAAATTCATAATTTGGGAAGGTATCGTAAAACACTGCCCATGTATTGTGGGCGCGCCTTTCTCCTCATAACACAAATAAAAAGAAAACATTATTTACCTTTATACATTTACATATATTTCATGTGTATGTAATGCATGTATACATTATTTTCGTGGTCATTTAAAAAGGTTTAAACTTGAAGGAAAGATGTGAATACAAAAAATTATCCGTCCAGAGGAAAATTTTTTTTTTTTTTTTTTTTTTTTTTTTTTTAAAATGCAAATTAATGTGCATATTTATGTGGCGCAGATTATTTTTCAATTTACTATTAGAGAATTTACAATCATTTAAAATTTTACACAACTTGGCGCAATTTGCACCAGAAATGTGAATTACGAAAAAGAGCGATGAAGGGAACACGTACAATGTAGCAAAATAATGCTGATGCGTTTGTGCTCGTGGGGTATGTGTATACTTGCGCTTTTACCACGTTTTATTGTGCCACTTGTTTTCTTCTGTTATTCCAATATGTAATCCCTTTGCTCTATTTTTTGCTATACCCAAATGTACATTAATGAGCAGGCACAAATGCATAAATACAGAAATATGCAAATGCCCAAATATACTCCTTTGTGTATGCTACAAATGGCAAATTGAGAAGCTACGAAATACCGGCAAAATGAAATAATTCGAATAAACATAAAAATTGGGATATTGACGAATTTTTTTTCTTTTTTTCCCCTTTTTACGAAAGAGGGGAACTCCTTTTTCCAGAAACAGCGCAGATAATGACACACTGCATAATTCATGAATTTAATTCCTTTTTGTAACTCTCCGAAAAAATGCTCAGAACATGTATTATGCGCAGTCATCCGATTCGTAAAGTCACTAAGAGAAACATCTATACAGCAAAGAGCGAGCAAATATCACACAGGAACATTTCCAACTTCGTGTTATGTAGAGCACAACCCCAGTCGCAGCTACAGCCGCAGTCACCATTTGGACATGCATTTCTCAATCAAAAAAAATTCTTTGGGGTAAAAAGAGTTGTCCAGAAAAGGAGTAAGGCTAATTTGAATGCAGTTTGAAAAATGTTTCTGCATATTAATAAATGTAACCGTTCTGACAAACGTGTATTTAACTTCTACCCTTTAAGCGTTTCAGTTAAAACGGAAGGGAAAATGCAAAGTTGAAGGACAGCTGTGTGTTTTGACGCGCATGTCCGTCTATGCATAATGAGAGCATGTACATGGGTATCTGTCACTTCTCTTCCCCCCCTCCCCCACATTTTTTCAGAGTACATGCTAAAATTAATACAACCACACCAGGAAAAGTTTGACGCAGAAAAATACAAAACCTTTTTGGAAAAGGAGAACCTACGTGAAAAAATTGACGTAAACAACATCAATATTGACAATGAAAAGGAAGTTGAATTATATGAAAATTATTTACTAAATTATAAATACAACAAAAGGGAAGTTGAAAAGAATGCACCCCTGCCGTTGTCCCTGTTGTCATCTTCCTTCATAAGAAGAACCATTTACTCTAACAGGGAACACGTTCTAAAGAATTTAAAAAACATTAACTGGAAAAAGTATTGTTGCAATGTCAAAGGTGTGAGGTGGCATGCTAGTGGGGCATGGCGCGTCTACTTCTCTAAAAGAAATTACCAGCATAATTTCTATGTCAAGTGTGATTGCTATTTTCGAGTGAGTATTTACGGTTTTGAAAAAAGCAAAGAACTCGCCGTTCGGTATAGAAAGAGGTTGGAGTATGAGTACATATTGCTCATGAAGCGATGGAAGGAAATCGAAATGTAATAGAAAAAAAAAAACAAAATAGAAATGAAAACGAAAAAATAATGAAAGAGCAAAACAGCAATAAAATTATTATAGCTGATTAAACCTTGAGCTAGCCAATTTTGTGCCATTTTTTTTTTTTTTTTTTTTTAACGTTCATGTAAATATGTGTAAATATCCTACATGTTCATAATTTTTTTCAAATTTTTTCACTTATTCAGGGAAAATGCTAAAAAAAGAAAAATGATAAAAGAGTTGAAAAAGAATAACCAGAACTTTGATCAGGAAGAAGATAGTGAGCACAATGACTACGAGGGGTACTACAAAGAAAATTCAAAACGCCAAGACGTAAACTATTAAGTGTGTACACGCCAGTAGTTGGTGGAAGTTGAAAGATAATATGCAAATAATATTATGACAAGAGAGTACGTTCCATTTATCACTAAATTGGTTTTAACTTTATTTGTGCGCTTTCCGTATGTACTAATTCGATTGGTTATATTGTTTTAACCTGGTTAACCATGAACATATGTTTCTTCTTCTTAGACACTTTTATAAACAAAATTTGTTTTTTTCTTATTATACACTTTTTTTTAATTCATTTCACAAATTCCTTAATTTAAATTAACCTTTGCATAATAGCTGAATTAATCTACATATAATTTGCCTCCTCGTTGTATCAATTTAGGGTGTAATTTAAACTGCAAAAGGTTTAAATGGTCCTCCTTTTCTTTATATGCGCAAAAACGGTTATATACATGCAATGAAGTTCACAAAATATAAAATTCTGGAATTTTTATTTCCTACCCCCCCCCCCCCATCCCCTAAATGAAGCTTCTGAGAAAGGTGTATGCAACGCAAAATTGTGAAAAGGAATTTGGAGCACATATGCATGTTTACACTTTGTTCTTTTTTTCCTTTCCGCCTATGTAAAATTGCCGCTCGAATGTTATCGACAAATTGTTAAAAAATAAAAAAATCATTTTAGCCTTTTTGAAAATGTTACCAATGAATGCAGCAAAATAGGTCATGCATTATTTTTTTGCACCTTTGTTGTGCTTTAATAGTTTCATTATTTTTCTTTTTTTTCTCTGAAAAAGCGCACTCCGTTAATTTCACGCAATTAAAAATACCGAACAAGAAATGCGTAGAATGATAAACCGCTCTACGTTAACAAACCGTAAATTAAAAACATTCATTTGAAGGATAGGATACTGTAACGAGATGATAATAAAAAGATAAAGCGATGAGCGTGTAAAAATATAGTTCCTACTTTTGCTCTACGTTATTTTATCTGTGTAAAATAACTAATTGTGCTTTTTTTTCACGAAAACTTTTTCTTAATTCCAGGTGCAGAAAAACATTACTCCATTTAACAATTTAAGCCGTTTATACTTTTCGTAACTGTGATACTCCCCACATTACATTTTTTTTTTTTTTTTTTTTGTACCTTCGAACGCGAATACTTGCAAGCCTATGTGAACATGTGAGTATTTATGTAAACGAATATATTCCCCCCCCAAAAGATAATTGTAACTTCACATTGGAAACTTACCCTTTTGCGAAGAGAACAACAAAAAAAGATACGTTACTTTACACAACACATACTTCACCAAGTGGGATTTACCCTTTTGAATAAATTCCCCCCAATGTTACGTTGACTACACTTTATAAATTATGGTAAACAATAGAGATGAAAAAAGAGCGCTACAAGGGTTAGCGTTTCTGATGCATCTTTCCGCCCCTCCCCCGTGTGACCCATTTTTAATTTTCACCTTATAACACACCGAATATATCACCTTCCCCCCCCCCCCCCCCCCCCCCCCTGTCAGTTGCGCCTAAACAATGCAAGACTTTTTTTCAAAAGTAAAATTCGATTAAGTGGTGGAAAGCAGCATCCCAAATGGGTTGTAAAGGACAAAGAAAAGTATAACATATATACGTATGATAATTCCTACTATGGAGAAAACTTCAGATATAACAATTTTATCCTACATTTAAGATCATACAAGTACTACATTGACTACATAGTAGAGAACATTTACAGATCTGTTAAGAATTGTGGGAAATGTTTTTTCAATCCTGTGAAAAATATTATATTAAAACACAACCCAGATATTCGTTACCAGTTAGTAGCCCTTATGGCTTTTTTCGGAACCACATCAGCCATAACATGCTACCACAATGGCATCTACCAGAACATTATTGATGTAACAAATATGCTGGAGTTAGGTGTAGTAGATGACATGAAGGACAACAGTTTTTTCGACACGCAGAGCGAAATGCAGAACAAAAATATCGATGATTATAGTAAGGACCATGAAAGATTGAGCGACTTGTGGTAGGTTTCCTGTGCACTACATTTACGTGTGTGTGGCGTTGTGTGCAATATCGTGTGCCACATTCTATGCAACCTTGTCTGCCCATGCGTGTATGTCATGATGCATCCCTCGTGTTAATAAATTTCTCCGCGTACACGCCACTAAAGATGATGTGAAATTTTTGCGCAAATGTATTGCCCATGTTTTACCCCTCTTTCCTCCATCATTAGGGAAAAGGCACTGAAAGACGCGACGCAGAAAAATAGCTTTGATCAACTGTGCAGCTATTTGGTCATAGAAGATGGTGAACCCATAGTAAACTTTAAGCCCAAGCATATCTGGAGATATAATATGATTCCCTATGGAGAAAATAACCCAGACACGAAGACGTTTGAAGTTCCTGCACACGAGAAGCCCTTTAGATCCTTTGCATTAAACTTTACATATAATAATCTGTCAGGAAATTGGGGAGATTACATTGACAGAAGAGACAACAAGGGATCTTTGCTAAGACCATCAAGGTACATGTTCACGGATGTAATAATACCCGCCACAAAATAATTTTAAAAACAATTTAGTTGCGAAGTTGCGTGCGTTTACACGAGTGTACATATGCGTGTATGTACAACGGGGCATGCGTGCGCTGCATATATATATATGACACACACCGCACACATGAAACATACACATTGCACATGTGTATATACGTGTACGTCTTTTTTTAATAAATAGAAAAAAATTATTAATTTGAAAACGATATAAAAAAAAAAAAAAATTATGTAATGTGCGAAATGAATATACTTTAATTCGTTCATTTTCAGAAAATTAAAAAAATGTAATTAAAAAAAAAAATCGAGTTATATTAACCACGACATTGTACACGGTTAAAAAATTGAATGGGGTACGAATGAAATTACTATAAAAATCAGTTCGGGTGGCGATGCAGTGATGCTTGTCATGCACAGTGCGTGCCCTTCCCTAGTCATACACATATATATACATACATATATTACATATACGTATCAATGCGCATGCGTAAGTAGAAAGGTAATGGGCCCCCGCTCAACCAGGGCACCACCTACGGAACGTAGTTGTTCGCACTGTAGAAATTCCCATTCGGATATACTCCGTCCATAGGTATTGCCCCGGGGTACAATGGATTAAAACCATTTTGCGGAGGCATTTCATTAAAAGGGGGGTAATTCATCATGTATGGAACATTTGGTACAACTTGTTGCGCATACATATTAAAATTACCTTGTTCGTTATTGTGCATGAAATTATTTTGGAGATTCATATGTTCTGGCAATTTATTATTATTCCCGTTGAATGCCATCATTTCAATGGGAAAGGGGGGGGAAACAGGGACAGCCATGGGCATAGCCATAGACATAGGTACAGGGACGGGCACAGGCATGTTGCTGCTTTCGTAATTCATATTATTGTAAAAATTTTGCATAGGATTGTTAATAAAAGATTCCGGTGCATTACTAAAATTCATATTTTTGTTTGGATAGTAGAAATATGCATTGTTATTTAAATCTGGTTGGTTGTGATAGCTATAATTCATGTTAATTTTATAGGGGTTATTATCGAAATTTTCGTCTGCACCTGGATGTAGTTTTTGCTTTTTACTTTCGTTTGTATTCATATCGTCTAATTTTCTTTTACAATCTAGATTCATTGAATTTAATACAGACTTGAGAACGTCGTCAAAATTTTTATTTTTAATTAATAGATATTTTGAAATTCCTCTATGAACCCACGGTAGTTTGTAATAATTATCATCATTGATATTTGCCGCTTGGTCGTATATATAGTTATTATCATTTACACTTTCGAAGTCTACTGGAAATTTGCTATTCATCATATGGTCAATAAAGCCACATGGGTTTTCATAGAAATTTGTGTAACGTAACCTTAAGCTATTTTTCTGTTTAATTTTACACAAGATGTTTATAATATCCTCATCTATGCTATCTATTTCACTTTGTATTCCATTTAGTTTTTCAAATATAGAAATTGTTGGCGAATTAAAATTTGCTCCTTTTTTATCACTATCCTTGAGCGATAATGAGCCCTTTTTATCAGATCGTTTTTCCGTACCTCCTTCACACACGTTTATTTTTCCCTCCCCTTCGGTGTTCTGCCCAGGGGAATTTTCCTCCTCTGATGCATCTCGATTCCGTTCGGCGCTGCTCTTCGCCTGAATGACTTCTTCCCTTTGATCCGCTTTTTCATCAAATGCGTCTCCTTCCTTTCCTACTTTGGAACTCTTTATATTTTTAACATGGCATTTATCCACTTTATCGCTGCTATCATCCTTCGTTTCATTCATTTTCAAAAACTGTAATAAATTATTGAGGTGATGTGAATCCAGAACAAATTTTTGAAGCTTGCCATTTTCGAATGCTACGAAGGGTTCAAAAATGTCCACTACGATATCGTAGATGCTCTCCGATTCCTCTTCCTTTTCTAGATCAACAACGTGCTCTAGAACTATTGGCTTTTGAATGGACACATGTTTCTGTAAAATTCTGGGGAGCTCACAAAATTCGTATTCATCTACCTCTAACACGTTTCTTAACACTTCATCCGTTCTCATAATTCCACTCGAATCAATTAATTCCTTTTCTAGGCTATATTCATAAATACGCTTTATAACTTCCGGCATGGTTTCTTCGGGGGATTGCATAAAATTCTTTAACTGAGGTGAAAGTTCGAAAAATGGTATTTTCTGATCTAAAAATAGAAATATTTTAATTGTCTCCTTTTTTTTTTCATTCACTATACGACTAAATGTTAGTTTATCACAGTCGTAATAATTTTTATTATTCTTATCATATATAATGGTTTCTTTGTCTCGCATAACCATGATGGTTGAAAAAAAGGAAGTAAATTTCATAACAGTGGTGTTGCAATAATCTATTTGCTCATTCCTGTCGGACAAATCACCGATGTCTGTGCCTGAACATTTGCTATCCGCGTCCTTCGCTCTTGTTCTACTTTCGTCTACTAAATGACCCAAATCGTTATCATCATTTTTACTTTCGCTGGCTGGGACTGTATTCACGCCAGGCGAATCAGCATCATTATCGTAATCATTTTCATCGGTATTTAAAATATAACCGTGAATGTTAAATGTAAAAGACGAGGGAGAAGCATACTTGTAAATATTTTCCGAATCTGCTATTTCAATATCAGCTGGATAATTCATTTCTTTGTCGCCATCATTGAAAACTGTGTAGATGTGAACTCTCAACCTGCGTCTTACCTTTTCTGTCTTTAAGGTTGATGAGAATGCTTCATTAATGTAATAGTTGCTCATGTCAATACATCTATTTATCTCCCCTTCATACTTCACCAACGTTTCAATTAAATTGTAGTTTTTTTCGTCTACCTCTTTAACCGTCCTGGTAAGCACTGTGTTATATAAATTCTTAATAACATCCTCCTTCTCATAGTAGTTACTGTCAGCAAACATGCAATTCGAATTTAAACGATCTATAGGCTCCATGTATTCTGTCCAATTGTGTAAGGTCGTTCCAACAGTAGTTTATACGCAGAGGTGCGTAACGAACAAAAGCTCCAAATCAGTTTTCGTAAATCCTTCCGTTATCTTTGTGTATGGTTAATAACATGCAAAATGATGCTAACAGGTGAGTTATCATTCATTGAAGTTTTGTAATTTAAAAGTTAAAATTAAAAAGTTGAAAAAAAATAAAACTACCTTTAAAAAAAAAAAAAAAAAGGGGGGTGAGGAAAAAAAGGCTTGCATTCATTTTTCTACTAACTTTTAACTTTAAACCTTAAAAAACACACAAAAAAAAAAAAAAAAAAATCCACTTTACAAATTCCATAATTTATACTTCTTAGTGGTAACAAATAATGGAAGAAATATATATCCTCACAATTTTACTTTTTACATACAAAAACAAGAGCACATAAATAGCTGTACTTGAATGTAAAATCAGATAGAAAAAGTGCTCATTAAATTAAACGTGAATGTGAATTTAAATGTATATGCTATGTACATATGATACATGCATTTACCATTTTACAATCCAAATGGTTGACCATTTTTAAGAAGGAAAAAAGAAATCCCTCAAAATTTTTTGTAAATAAAATATCTTGTGCTATTACAAAAAGAGGAAATAAAAATATATATCAGAATACAGATAAACGAAACGTGCATAAAAAAAAAAAAAAAAAAAAAAAAAAAAAAAAAAGTGGCCTAGCCCCAAAATTATATCCTTAAAACCATCACAATCAAAAGAAAAAAAACAAATAAATAATTTTTTTTTGGAATGGTGCTTTCACCCTATAGGGACCAAAAAAACCCTTTTTAAAAAACAAGTACAATTATATATCAGTACAAATTTGAAAAGTGAAAATAATTGTCCAGGAATATAATATACATCATAGGGGAAAAAATTCAGAACGATGGCTCAAAAATTTTACAATTATACATCACATAAAAAGATGCATACATATGTATAACGCGAAATATCCCATTTTATGTATTTTTCAAAAATAATATAACACATTTGAATTCTCAAACAAAAACTAAAATAATAACATGGAAAATGAAAAACATATATTTAAGTTAGCAAAAAAAAAAAAAAAAAAAAAAAAGTATCATTTAAAAAAAGCCCCCCTTAGAGTGTATGGTACAGTGTTTGAAACATGTAAAATAGAAGCATTGAATAACAATACGTTAAAGGATTTACTTTACGAAATACAAATGAGTTATACGTGAATTCTTACCTCTTAAAAGTAGTACCAATGTGCAACAAGGTTAACCGAAATGTTTTCATTCAAATAGTTATGTTCACAAACTCACCTAATAAGTGAACAATATAGCACACATGGGAAATTTTCATTAAAAATAAATCAAGAAGAGCAGAATGAATCATTCCATCTGTGTGAAAATTCGTGCCGCATGCGTGTATTGCATTCCATATTTTATATTAATTTCATTTGATTCTAGATAATTTGGTAGGTTTTATCTATCCCCTTTTTTGCCTTGAATAAATTATCATTCATGTACACTTATGTAAACGTTCTTATCCCTCTCATTAGAATAAGAAACAATTTTACTTGTGTGCTAAAAAATATATGCATACACTTTTGCATTATTCATTGAAAGACTTCTTCCTATGACGTGATGCGCCGAATTAAAAAATAAACTAGCATTCCATCTATAGTTAATTATACTAGTTATAATGAACTGCATACATTTTCCATATACTGAAGGGTAAATTAACGCGCCTATAAAAAATGGACAACATATGATTAGGGAAAAAAACAATAATCATAATTCATTTGAAATTGCATTGATATTTTACCCCAATGAAGCAGTTATTAAATGTTTGTCATACGTGCTGCTTGCCTTGAAAATAGCCCCATCTGCATACATATTACATTGATCATGAGCAAAATAAATGTTCATTTTTTTTCGGAAAATTAAAATGCATTTAATAGGAGGAACGCTCAAGATGCGATGCATTTTCCCTCAAATTAAAACTGAATTGCTTTTTTATTTCAGAAGATCATACATATAGCCATATTTATGTTTGTCTACTTCCATTTTCGTGCCCCCTAAATGTTCATTTATATGAAATGTTATTTTGCCTGAACTGGTTTAAAGGACAACAAATTATTGTAGGTATTATTATTTAAGAGAAATTTTCCTTTCTTCTGGTTTATTCCTTTTAACGGTTTCATACGTAACACACGATGGGACGCATTAAAAATACGCTCGACATGTTGTACTATCGATTACTAAGTTCAAAAGGTAAGACGTCTGCAGAATGATTTTCTATCCTATCACTTACTAATGCAAACTGATTTTATGCCCATTAAATTGCACAGCTGAGTACCACAAACCAACATAAAGGCGTACACTTTACAACAAAGTTTTCACTTAACGAGAAAATTAAAGTAAAAATGGAGATTCTGCCGAATGCTTTGCAAAGGAGTGCTACAAAATAGGCAGGAATAAACCTGAAAACTTAGTCATTGTAACGGTACTATCTCTTTTACTGAATATAAATGCAACAGTTTTCACGATTTATAAAGAATGAACAGGATTCATTAGCGCATTTTAATAAATGAACTTGTTTCATAAATTTTCTCTTTCATAAATATATGATGGTTTAACACTTAGGAATACGTGTTTTGTGTAAAAACATTTGCAAAGTCCGCTATTAATTATAATAACATTTTTTATAAATTTTACTTCCTTTTAATATGATGAAAAAAGTATGCTTGTCTTTAAAAGAGTTCTTATTAGAATAAATTTCACTTGGTATATTATTACAATGTAGAGTAGTATTACGCCTTATGTGTAGAATGTCTTGTTCTGCTTACTTTTATAATATTAGGATTTGCGAATGCAAATATAAAAATTAGGAATTACGCATGTCCGTGATACTAAGCAATGTAACATAAGCACGTTACACCGTGTAAACTTTCTTTCATCTTCTTTTATTAGTGGAAACCATAAGCATTGGGCACCTAAAATTCTTTTATAATAATCATAAAATAAGATGTTTTCCCTATGCATATGCACTTTGTTGGTAAGAACCTTAATGGGGGGACCTTTAGTAATAACAATTACTTGATTCCCCAGAAGTATAAATTAACTTTTCAACTTGTTAAAATATAGAAAAATATATTTCCAGTACATTTTTTTGCGTAAATGGAGCAAAAAAGGTTTAAGAATTAGTGCAAAATATAATAAGGACAACATTGATATAAAAAACATAACTTCTCTGGGACAGCAAGAAACGCAGAATAGTAAAAAATCTGTATTTATTCAAAAAGTACTTTGTCTATTTAAAGAATTCATAGAATGGGTAAAAAGTTAATAAATACTCAATTTTAAATGGGTCGTCAGGAGACATGAAATGTTCACATATAACATAAAATATATAAATTATGTATAGAAGCCCAACGTTTCTTTCCAACTCATGTAGAAGCATTCTATTGAAACAGAGTAAATGACGTTCAAAAAATTTATGCCCTCTTCTACTTCGACATATTTTGAAGAACTGTGTATTAACACTAATTTTCTTTTAAGCGTAAAATTCTAACTTTTTTAGTTATTGTCTATGTGTACCATGTTTTCCTCAGCGCATTTTTCTGCTTTTCTTTTAGTTCTGTATTAAAAACATTAAGGTGTTTAATTTTTTTATACATAATTAACATATACATTTATGTACAAATTTTCGGATTGATACAGCATTTATTAAATCACATGTATCGGAAAGACGATATTTTCTCACGTAATTCCTCGGGAGTTATCCAGTGTGTCTTTCTTTGTAATGATTGTTTTCAGAATGAGTGAAAAACATAAATATTTTCGAAGAAACCTACTGACATGATTGAAGCTACTTTTACGTAAAAACAATTGTATTATAGAATACAATTTCTAACAACCCTTATCATAAAAAAGAAGTATTTGGATGAAAAAAGAACATTAAGTTTTTCTTTATGTATGGATACAAATTTCTTATTTATGTCCTTTGTTTCATGAATTTAAATAAGATATCTTCTTTTTTAGAATTTATTCACGAAGTTCATGTAGGACAATTTTATTTTACATTTATTAGTTTGAAAGGGTTCTACATTTTTCCTTCAATTCTATAGACATATAGATACAGGAATATATGGGATAAACAATGTAATTTTTGGTTTTCCTTCAGTTCATTAGAAATTCCAGAAAAAAGAAATATAATTTGAAAAATATATTATTATTTTTTCTTCATATATATATTCATTAAAACAAATGAAACTATGTATCTTTTCATCAAAGAAAGTATACATTATAATGCAAATTTTTATTGTAGACGTATTCTAAGATGAATTTCAGAAATGCTTCTACTGTTGCGTTGAATGAAATATAAGCTGTTTCTACGTGAATTTTAATTTTTAACTACTGTTGAAAAAAAGGAAAAAGAGGTAGAATGTTTCATGGTTCCTCCCTGTTCAATATGGTTGTGTTCTTTCAAAAGAAAAATGAACCTATACATTAAAAAATATTTTCTCTAGGAATACTAAAGGACCAAAGAGCAAAACGCTTCCTTTATCTTTATATTTTCGTAATTAAAAAATTTCGAATTTTAGAGAATAGAAATATAGTTGATGTGTGAAGTAAGAATACCCAATTACGGACAACTATGAGTTGGCTCCTTTTATATTACGGAAGTTTATTTTGTTAGATCGTTCTCCATATATACTTATTTCATTCTTTCAAAATGTAATTCATTATATTCATGTAATAACTCTCGAAAAAAGGTAAAGCTGAAAGAAAAATGTATTCCTATAATTTGTGCTATTAAAAGATTCAAAATGTTACCGAAAAATAATCATGTATATATTCATACTTAGAAATTAAGAACCACCTGAGGATTTACCCAGCATTATCAGTAGCATTAATATTTGTAAGTTTAATGAAAAAATAAACGGAAAATAGAAAGAAATGTGGCTTCCTAAATTTAAGAAAAATTCTACAAAAAAAAAAAAAATCCTCAGCATAGCATTGCACATATAGCATAATTCCAAGTTATTTTATTCATAGAGAATAGTGGTGAACACAAGTAAAACCTTACTATTTTATTTTTTTTTTCTTATTTATGAGTGTGCGTGTACTAAAGTTAAAAAAAATTGGTTTCCATATTACACTTACAAACAATAAGCTTTTTCATAATATTATAAAGCCATCATAAGTAATACTTAGTGTCCCAAAAATTAACATAAAAATGATTTATACACGTTCAAATAATTAACACCAGCAAAATCAATCTTACATAAAAAAAAAAAAAAATAGAATAAGATTTACCAATTATCTTATACATTTTAATAATTAATAATTAATAATTTAATTATAACATAATTTATTAAAAATTAAAAAGAATTATACATAATTTACAGTTAAATTATATATATAAAAAAAAATTATAGGAAATAAAAAGAAATATTAATTACAGAATTTTAATAAAAATAAAATTAAATAAAGTAATCGTTAATTGAAATTAAAATTATAAACTAATTGTTAATATATAGTACTTAAAAATAATGTTCATTATATTTTAAATAACAAATAAATATTTAAATAAATTATTTAAATGAATAAATGAAATATATTAAATATGTTAAAAACAAATAAATCAAATATATTAAATGTATTAAAATAATAAATAAAATAAATTTAATATATTTAACGTATTCATTAAAAAAAATAATAAATTAAATATATTTAACGTATGAAAAAATATATAATAAATTAAATATATTTAACATGTTAAAATATATAGAATAAATTAAACATATTTAATATGCTAAATAAAATGAATAATGCATTAAGTAATAAACTATAAGGACCATATAATAGTGAATTAATTCTATTTAGTAAATAGTAAAATAAATGCATATTATCAAATAAAATTTATATTAATTAAAATTTTTTTTTTTTTACGGAATAAATTATAAAATATATATTAAATAAATTTTATGTATAATAAATAAAATATTAATTAATTTATTTAATATTTTTAAATATTAAAATATGGTAATTAATTACATCCTTATTCATATTATTAAATTAAATATATTTAATATTTAAAAATATTAATAAATTAATTAATATTTTATTTATTATACAAAGTGTATTATTAAAAATATTTATTATAATAATTATTATATATATAATAATTATATGATATGATATATATTAAAAAATTATAATAGTTATACACCTAAAATGCACAAAAAAAATAATAATAAAATAAACATATAATTAAAATTAATTAGTTTGATAATTAAATAAAATGATTAGGATAAATGAATAAAATAATAATAATAAATAAATTTAATTAAATGATTATAAATAAAATAACTATATAATACAATAAAAATATAGGACGAATAAAAAATAAATAATAATATATTCAACTGCATTAATTTATATGATTATTATTTATAAATATAAATAAATAATTGCTTCAATTAAATTGAATACTTCATATTTAATTATGAATATAATAAATAGTAATTTGGAGAATTATTTAGTAGATTAAATATATAAATTCAATATAATATTAAAGAATTAATATATAGAATAAATGAAAAAACTTAGTTTATATATAATAAATATATTTATTGTTTTATGAATACTTAAATTTTATATATCATGTTTAAATTAACTATAACAAGTTAATTTTATAATATTAAAATAACTTTTATTAGATTTTTTATAAATAACTAAAGCAGTGATTTTTAATTAAATAATTATATTTGTTATTTTATTAAATTGTAAAAAAAAATAATATATTTTTTCTTTTGTAATTTAAATATTAAATAAAAATGTTTAATTAGGTTATTTAAAAAGTGAATTATTATTCATACTATTTAAATGACTAATGTTGTATTATATTATTACTACTACTTATTAAGATAATTTATTTACATTGTTAAATAATTAAATTTATTTATTTTATAATATAATATTACTATATATTAAGTAATTTATTTTATTAAATAATTAATTGAATGTACTTATGTTTTAAAACAATTTACTTTTATTAAAGTAAAAATATTAATATTTTTATATTTATTAAATAATTAAATATTTATATTAAATATAAATATCAATTTAGTTTATTTTAATTTAAATAATGTGTTATTTCACTTTGATAATTAATCTACCATATTAATATATATTAATTAATTTTAAATATTCTTCAATTTTAAACAGTTATATAAACATAATTGACAAAATTAATGAAACAATTTTCTATAATTGAATGAATAATATATTATTTTAATTAATTTAATTATAGCAATTAATAATTTTATTTAATTACGAAACAATATTTAAACTATAATTATTAAATATTATAATCAATTATAATAATTAATATTTAAAAAATTATATTTATTTATTAATTTTATGAAATAATAAATTTAATTAATATTTTATAAATTATATTTATTTATTAATTTTATGAAATAATAAATTTAATTAATATTTTATAAATTATATATTGTATATATTTTTTATGAATATATAATTTAAATATTGTTATTTTCCATATTATAAATATAATTATAAATTATTTGTAAAACTTTTATTGCGTTCCATCTTTGTTGTTAAATGATTTTATTTTTATATTTATTTGTAGTTTTTAACCCTGTTATTATCCTACAATTCCTTTAATATAAAACATCGAATGTGAAGTTTTCTCATTTTTTGATAAATCAATTGCGAGAGCTTTTAAAGGTTCTTATAAATGGTTTTAAGTTTGTTATCCTTAAACTTTGTATTTTTGTGATTAAAGGTAAAGGGAAATTTTGTATCAGTTTTTTCGTTATATTATGTTTTCATTAATTAATACTTCCTGTTTACTCCTAATATTAAGTGTCTACTTTTGAAAATTCATTGAATTTTACAGATAAGACAGTGGGAAGATTCTTGAAATATTTCAAGAAAGTTTAATCTAATGAAGAAATGTGGAAATACGAGTTTTTTTTTTTGCAATCCTTTTAGTACCTATGTACTTTTTGTCCGAGCAATGAAAAATTTCTGTTATATGTGTACTGTGAATTACAATAACAGTAGAAACCATTATATGCAAAGAATAATATTATAAATTCTATTTGAGGAATGGCTTTTTCCTTTTAGTTTTGTTCATATTTCAGAACATATTACGTTCTGGATATAATTATATATTCATGGTTTTAATAAAATCCTCCCTTCATTCACAGTGATATTATTTAAGAAAAGAATGAATTACTTAACTATGAAGCTGTTTAATGAACAACGACCTAGGGAAGAAAGTAAACAGTAAATTCTTAATTTAGTATATTTTAATTTGAATAAACTTTAAACTAGTTATTCCGTGTAAAAGTATATGTCACATCGTAAGGGGTATCTGAAGAAATTGTTTCACATTAACTTTTTTATCATCGAAATATTAAGGAAAATTAATTAACACATCCTTAACGAATAGTTTCCCTTTCATTAAAAGAAGGAATATATTACTTTCTAATGGAATTGTCTACTCATTTTATTTCGTTACTAAAGTGTCACTTGGTTTAAACACATAATAGATAACCCTTTTCGGCGAATTTTGGTTTTTACAATAACTATTAGGTTAGCAGTGACTGAAGTTTCGGATTTTTGAACACTTGTCTGAAATAGTTTCTACATTCTATGAATTATTTTTTTTTGAAAGGAAAAAAAAAGGTGTAAATATGTAGCGTTTTACGAGAAGCTCATTTATTATATGGAAAGTGTGAAATGTCATTTTGTCAAGTCCATTGCATGTGCACTTTTTCTTTGCAAATTCCTAGCCGGTTTTACCATTTACTTTGGAACCCCTATATCCATGTCTATCTATGCATTGGGGAAGCCCTTAAACATGTATACATGTAATGGTGATCAGCTGACATGAGTAAAAAGTTATTTGAACACCTCAGAAGAGAATTATGCTTCACCTGAAGGTTCGTTACAAATTGTTCCCAAAAAAAGCTTAAAGCTTATATTACGTGCAGCATAACCTGGTAGTAATATACAACGTTTTGATACATTTACACTGCTTTGTTCTGATTAATACTTTGCATTATTCGTTTTTACAGATTGAAAGAGCGTTTTCAGATTCATATCAAATATAAAAACTGAATTTGAATGAAAATTTTAATTGTTTAAAAAACAACACTAATGAATGTTATTTTGGGCTAAAGAAAGCTAACGATTGCGGCGGATGCATTTTATAGTTTGTGTACTTGTGCACAATTTAATATAACCTTTCTTATTCTGAAGGAAGCATTTATATTAAATGATCTGCAAATTCGATGAAGTAAATAGAAGGCAATTAAAAATGATAATATATGGTCAAAGTGTTCACTTCTTTTCATGCATCTTTTAATAGGAGCATAAATTTTGCATCGCTCAATTCATACAAGGAAGTATTATTAAGTCTAATTTGTGGGTAGATAAATGCACATAAACAGAAAGGGAAATTTTTACTTTGTAATGAGTTATACGAGCTATTTTAGAGTTCATTTTCTCTCAGTTAAACTAGTGAAGAATTATGAGCATGTTATCATTTTATCAAATGAAAATGGATATTAAATATGTATAAATACCTGGTACAGAACTTGGAGCTAATTTATAGAAGTCTAATTAACGGAAAAGAGGAAAAAATCATTTTATAATAGTTTATCCCATGGGAAACGAAGATTAGAACTTATTACCTTCACCTACCTTATACATATATAGGGGTTTATAGGACAACATGGTTTAGACGAATAGGAGTTCATATATATAATTATGCGAAGGATGCTGGTATTTACATAATTTTATACCTCCGTTTTTTTACGAGCATTCATAATATTTATGCAATGCACATTTTGCTCTCTTTTCAATTACCGTTTACAATTTACAGAAAAGGTAAATTTTACTAAATATAGTTAATATACCTGGCATAGTGAATGTTGTTTCCTATATTTATGCAGTAGGTTGTACAGCATTCAGAAATACTGAAATTGTAGAATTGGAACATTTAAATGTGAAAAAAAAAAATACTTCAAATAAAATAGACCAATATAATCATTTCATAATTTCAACATGAGTAAAAAGTAAAAAAAGAAAAGCGGAAAGAAATTCTCCTGAAATTTTAAAATAACTATATGAGGGTTAAAAAGAAATACGGAGCAACTACATTATGCACATAGTATGAAACGAACTGAAGACATGAAAAAAAAAATTGCTAGAATGACGCTCTTAGGCTTATTAATAAATAAACATTTTTGAATTTTTTAAAATATAAAAATATTTATAAATTGTAATAATTTTAATTTCTTTCATGATTTACAGAACTATACTTATAAACACTTAGGTAAGAACAAAATATAGAGGGACCCCAGCATGTACAATCCTACGTTACGAACTTTATTCCCTTCTAAGAGCTCGTTTATTCCTTTTGTCCCCTAAAATGCAATAGCTAATGTTTGTCAATATTGTTATTAGAATACGAATTGTCATCAGTAGCATCAGGACGTGAACGTTCACAACAGCAAGTATTATAGGAAAAATTTAAGTTTGAATCTTTGTCATTTTTTTGAGCCCCATGTAACTGTGCCCTTCTTGGAAAACTATGTAATATGTTTTTTGGAATGCACCTATTTATTGTTGTGGCAAAATCTTTAAATTTCCCATTGCTGTCTAATTCATGGTATTTGATTAAATTATTTAAGTGGGGGGTTATTGATATATTTAATTTATTTAAGCATAAGTAAAATTCCTTCTCTGAAATTTGGTTACTAATATAATTTTTTATTAAATTTTTCACTGTATTATTAAAGAAATCGTGTGATATGAAATTTTCTTTCTGCATGTTAAAATTTCCCTTTCCCCTTAAATGATTTGAAATAAGTTCAACATTCTGAATTACATCGTCAGTATCTGTTACATTTAATCCCTCCCATGCTATTGGGTTTCTATGCATATCTTGGGAACACTGTTGTTCATTTTCATCAATATTTAGCTTTCTCCATTTTTCGTCCTTTATTTTACTTACAAAGTTGTTTCTGTTTTTTCGATTTTTACTGTCGTTAATATATAACGTTTTCATTACATTTGCAAAACTTAATGATCTACTTGGGCCATATAGGTATAGGGACCTTTCAAATTCCGGAGTTATATCAATATTCCCGCTAATTAGCTTGGCCTTGAATTCGTCATCTCTTAATAGGCATTTATCCCACTGGGAGTATAATTTTCTTATAATTTCGTTCTTTTCTTGGGTATATTTATCAATGTCTTCATACCTATCCTGAATGTCCATAGATTTAGGATTAATGGATTCTTCTATGGATTCAGAATTATTTCTCATCGTTTTGGACGGGTCATGAATGAGCCATAATTTCTTATAGTTCACGAAACCGTCTTCAGTTACAGCGCAATGTTTCATCAAATAATCTATAGTGGAGCTGCCATATTCAATTTGGAACAAATCCAAGACATCAATAAAGGTGTTATACATAATTAGCCCGTTCTTGTTTTTATCTCCTTTCTTTAGTTCGCTGCATATTTTTTTCATTAGGAGATCGAAATTGTCACCATCCATGTTGCAGCCATGGTTGTTGGTGTTTTCCATTTTTTCGAACATTTTGTGAAATGTATAATGAAAAAGGAAAAGATAAGGTTTTTACTTAAATACTGTACGTTCTGATAGGGCATATTAAGGAAATTAAACAATCAAGTAATATTATGTCTTTTTTAGTACATCATTTCCGTAAAAGTGAACTATTTGTTTTTTCTTTCCTGAATTATTTTTTTCTCACGTTCTTTTGCTTTGCATTTTTTCTAGAGAAATATTTTCCTTATGTGGCCTATTAAATTACCAAAAACGCGTGCATTTGTATATGCGCTACACATAAGTGAAATACGTGGAACATAGACACAATTACAATTTTTATATTTCTGATTTGTAAGTGGAGGACTAATGGGGATACAGCACACAGTGCCTTTCAAATTAGAAATAATTGCACAAAGAACAAAGGAAAAAGAAAAAATGGAACAAAAACAGGAACTGAAAAATAGCTTTCTATATTGTAGGAAAAATTGTTCACGAATATGATATATATTTTTTCAAAGAACACATTTTTGCCATTCTTACATTACACATTTTGCTTGCGAGCGCGTTAATTCCCACAAACGGAGAAGGGTGTAGAATTTTCCTTATCAATCCTTTTGCACACTTTAATAAATACTATATGGTGTGCTTATAGGGAAACATCGTAACCTTCTTTATATTGTATTTTATTTTAATTTCACTTAATCGTTTTATTCCTACAGAAGACAAAGAGTATGTGCACGGATAAGCTACCTTTAGTGGTAAACAAATTTCTTACATTTTTTTTTTCAATTGTAGCGAGTATTTTTACCTATTTTTTTTTTGAAATAAAAAAAAAAAAAAAAAAAAAAAAGCAAAAATATTCAAATAGCAGTTCGAAAAGGTAGAGTGCGTTCAACCATTTTCACATGTGGGGTGTTGCGTACACATGTATACTTTCTTGTATATGTGATGCGCAGAGGAGCATTCCATTTCTGCTCCTGTGTTCCCAACGTAGGATTTTCCTCACTCCCCCCCATATGGTTATAACGCGCAAATGAATTTAAAAAAAAAAAAAAAAAAAAGGGTGTATTGACACATATCCGCGAATTCGTTCATGTAAATTTTAAGGCACGCAAAAGAAACTTGCTCTCCAAATGATGCATTCCTTGAGGGGACCTTCCTACTCTCGAAGCCGTGCCTGTAGTCGGGAGGTTCATTTTGTTTTAATCACATAGAAATGTTATATTCATCCACTTGTCATTAGGTGAGAAAATGTGATTTTTTTTTTTTTTTTTTTTTTTTTTTTTTGCACAACGTTAACTGCAAATATACACGTTTGGGGTGTTTGCAATTGGTAAGTTCAAACATAGCAATAGTGAAAAGGCTTGGTAACAAGTTGATACGGAAAAGGATTTAATAAAGAGGAAAAAAGGGAAGCGCTTAAATAAATATGGGAAAGACGAATGGGTGAAAGAACAGGTGGTAACGGAAAGGGGATGGAAGAACACTGAAATCAAAAAGAAAAAAGAATAATGATGAAATACACCTAATTCTGAGCAAATGATATATGTGTATATATAAGTAACCAATCCAAACGCAGAACATGTTAAGAAAAAAAAGAAAAAGAAAAAATGGATACATGAATGAATGAGTGTAGGGTATGTATATAAAATTTCGCATTTTAGGGTTAAGGTTTCAATTTATAAGAGCAACAATGTGGCTTGTTGTTTAGATGTTTTATGGGGAAAATTTGTTTTTTTTTAGAGAATAAGGAAAAGTTGAAAGAAAAGAATGTGTGAAAAAATCACTGAGGGAATGTGATACTTAGCATTTAAAGTGTGTAGGGTTGCGCATTTTTAAGGTTTGTATGTGTAAGATTTCGCATTTTTAGGTTGCGGGATTGATAGCTGCAATATATCGTTAAGTATTTGGTTTAATAGGGGAGGATTCCTTTTTCTTAATGAAAGAAGGAACAAGAAGGAAATGGAGGAGTGAAAAGAAAGGATGAAAAGAAAAAATAATGAGAAAATGAATGAAGAACAGAACAGAAATAAAAGAATGAATGTAAAGAAGGAGAAGGAAAGAACATATATATACGCATATATGTATAGATGTGTATAATGCCCGGAGTGAACATTGTCCTAATATATAGAGTAAAAACAATACAGTAATATACCATAATGAGGAAAAATCAGCGTAATATGAACATAATATGAACATGATATGTTATCATATGTCATGATATGTTATCATAAGTTATCATAAGTTAGCACAAGTTATGATATGTGGTCGTACGTTATCATATGTAATCATATGTGATCATAATAATGTAATATATGTTTAGTATATAAAAACAACAACAGATGCTACCATTATATATATATATAATAGACATAAAATTATAATATGGAATCAGGAATATTATTTATTCATATATATAAAAGAACTAAGTTACCTCCCCACCACCACCATCACACCTTTTTCCTCCAAGGACTTTTTTAACTGTTCATTTAATTTCAGTTTTGTCTATAGGCAAATTGTCGTGTTCTTGTGGAGAAGGTTGGCATTTTAATAATTTATTAGACAAATTTTTCCCTTCCACCTAAACCCGGAACGCTCTTCCTGTACCCCTACAATCTTCCTCCTAAACCTCTACAACCATATTATAACACCCTTACAACCTTCCCCCTAAACCCGGAATCTGAATTCTTACACCCTGACACCTTCTTCTTAAACCCGGAATCTAAGTTCTAACACCCTGACACCTTCCGTCCTAAACCCGGAATCTAAGTACTAACACCCCGACACCATCCACCTGAACCCGGAATCTCAGTCCTAACATCCTGACACCTTCGTCGTAAACCTGGAATCTGACTTCTAACACACCTACAACCTTCCTCCTATATCCGGAATCTAAGTTCTACCACCCTCACACTTTCGTCCTAAACCCGGAATCTAAGTTCTAACACCCTGACACCTTCTTCCTGAACCCGGAATCTGACTTCTAACACCCGGACACCTTCCTGCTAAACCCGGAATCTGAAATCTGACACCCCTACAACCTTCCACCTAAACCGGGAACGCTCTTCCTATACCCCTACAATCTTCATCCTAAAGCCGGAATCTAAATTCTAACCCCCTGACACCTTTGTCCTAAACCCGGAATCTAAGTTCTTACACCCTGACACCTTTCTCCTAAACCCGGAATCTGACCTCAAACACCCATGACACCTTCCTCCTAAACTTGGAATCTAAGTTCCTACACCCTGGCACCTTCCTTCCTAAACCCGGAATCTAAGTTATAACACCCTGACACCTTTGTCCTAAACCTGGAATCTAAGTTCTTACACACTGACCCCTTCCTCCTGAACCGGAAATCTAAGTTCTAACACCCTGACACCTTTGTCCTAAACCCGGAATCTGACATCGAACACCCTGACACCTTTGTCCTAAACCGGGAATCCTAAGTTCTAACACCCTGACACCTCCCTCCTAAACACGGAATCCGAATTCTATCACCCCAAACAACATCATTCCAACACCCCAACAACCTCCCCCCGTACCCGGAATCTGACTTCTGACACCCTTAAAACCTTATTCCTAAACGCGGAATCTAAGTTCTAACACCCCCCACAACCTTCCTTCTGAACCCGGAACCTAAGTTCTAACACCCTGATACTTTTGTCCTAAACCCGGAATTCGAATTCTAACACCCCAACAACCTTACACCTAAACCCGGAATCTAAGTTCTAACACCCCTGACACCTTCTTCCTAAACCAGGAATCCGAATTCTGACACCACCACAACCTTATTCGTAAACCCGGAATCTGAATTCTGACACCCCTACAACCTTTTTCCTGAACCCGGAATCTAAGTCCTAACAACCCTACAGCCTTCCTCCTAAACTCGGAATCTAAGTTTTCACACCCCTACAACCTTCCCCCTGAACCCGGAATCTAAGTTCGAACACCCTGACACCTTCTTCCTAAACCCGGAATCTGAGTACTGGCACCCCCAAAACCTTATTCAAATATAACAACAACCTTACACCTAAGCCCGGAATCCGAATTTTGACACCCCAAACAACATCATTCCAACACCCCAACAAACATATTCTAACACCCCAACAAACGTATTCTAACACCCCAACAAACGTATTCTAACACCCCAACAAACGTATTCTAACACCCCAACAACCCTATACTAAGGTTCCTACAACCTTACTTTAGGACCACTACAACCTTCATTCCAACATCCCAAACAACATCATTCCAACACCCCAAACAACATCTTCCAACACTCCAAACAACATCATTCCAACAACCCAAACAACATCATTCCAACATCCCAACAACCTGACTACTAATACCCCTAAGACCGTTTTCCTGAAAGGGGAACCCTGAACCGTAAACCATAAAAATCTAGAACCTGGACCATGGACCTCTCAACCCCGAAACCCCGAGAACTTTGAAAACCCTAAATGTTGGAAAAACTCCTTTTTTTTTTTTTTTTGTTGTACATACTCCTCTGCGATGGTGTACATGTTACGAATGCAAAAAAATTAGCATATATATGTGTGTAGGTCTGTGTGTAGGTCTGTGTGTAGGTCTGTGTGTAGGTCTGTGTGTAGGTCTGTGTGTAGGTCTGTGTGTAGGTCTGTGTGTAGGTCTGTGTGTAGGTCTGTGTGTAGGTCTGTGTGTAGGTCTGTGTGTAGGTCTGTGTGTAGGTCTGTGTGTAGGTCTGTGTGTAGGTCTGTGTGTAGGTCTGTGTGTAGGTCTGTGTGTAGGTCTTTGTGATGGTCAAAGGGGGGGGGAGATGGGTCAAGGGTGTAGATGTTTGTGATGGTCACCGGGGGGGGGAGAAGGAATGGGTTGCTTAGGTGGGAGGGGGGAGAAGGAATGGGTTGCTTAGGTGGGGAGGGAAGGAAAGGTCCGTCTAAGGGAGGTAAGGAAAAAAGGTTGTTTAGGGAGGGGAAAGGAAAGAGTGCTTAGGGGCTTAGGGGGAAGGAAAGAAGGTTGTTTAGGGGGGGGGAGTAAGGAAAGAGTGCTTAGTAGGGGTGTAAAGAAAGATTGCTTAGGGGCGGGGGATAAGAAAAAGGGTTTAGGGGAAAGGAATGTTTCGTTCCCAGGTTATTAGAACAACAGTATATGTCCTGGTATTTAACCACTTTAGGGGGGGAGTGAAGGAAAGAGTGTTTTAGGGGGGGTAGGGAAGGAAGACTTTTTAGGGGGGTGGGGAAAGGAAAGAGTGTTTAGGAGGGGGGGGGTACGGAAAGACTGTTCTAGGGGGGTAAGGAAAGAAGGTTATTAAGGGGGGGTAAAGAATGAGTGCTTAAGGGGGGCAAAGGAAAGAGTGTTTACTTGGGAGTGGAAGGAAGGAGTGGTTACTTGGGGGTGGAAGGAAAGAAGGAAAGGGGGATAAGGAAAGAAGGTTTAAGGGGGTAAGGAAAGGTTCTTTCCTAGGTTATTAGAACAATAATATGGCCTGGTACATAACCACCCTAAGGGGAGGGGGAAGGAAAGAGTGTTTATGGGGGGGGGTAAGGAATGTGTGTTTTGGGAGGGGGTAAGGAAAGGTTTACTTAGGGGGGCAGGGCAAGGAATAAGTGCTTAGGGGGAGGGTGAAGGAATGAGTGTTTAAGGGGATGGAAGGGCAGAAGGAAAGGGTCGCTTAAGAGGGTAGGGGAAGGAAAGTGTGTTTATGGTGCGGGAGGTAGGAAAGAGTGTTTTAGGGGGGGTAATGGAAAGAGTGTTCAGAGGGGGAAAAGGGAATGAGTACTTAGGGGGGGAAGAAGGAAAGAGTGTTTAGGGGGGGGTGGAAGGAAAAGAGGTTGTTTAGGGGGGGAAGGAAAGGGTTGCTTAGGGGGGGAAAGGAATGAGTGTTTAGGGGGAGGGGGAAAGGAAAGAGTGTTTAGGGGTGGGGAAGGAAAGACTACTTAGGGGGGGGGAAAAGGAAAGACTACTTAGGGGTGGGTAAGGAAAGACTGCTTAGGGGGGGGGGGAAGGGAAGAGTACTTAGGGGAAGGGGAGAAGGAAAGAGTGCTTTAGGGAGGGTGAAGGAAGTTGTGCTTAGGGGGGGAAGAAGGAAAG